>NW_027671679.1:0-453000 GCF_964165515.1 Mesoplodon bidens | reverse complement strand
GTATTATATTCTGGTCATATCTTTATTTATCTTCTTTCTATGTTCTCATGGTTTATTGTTTTGATTTTCTGATGTCAATTAAAACACTTGGTTATTCATTTTAATAAATCTTTTTACTTATAAAGATTTGAACTTTTAAAGATTCCAGCTTACTTGTACGTTTCTAAGGGTCCATTCCTCTACACTGTTGCCGGCCTAAGGCTTAGTTCACCATATAGCAATGTATATATTGACATATTATCCCCTCGGCTTTCTGTGATTCCCTACATCTCACCTTTCTTTGCAGACAAGCCATTTGAAATACCCTTAACTTATTTCACAGCCAATAATTCTTTGAAATAATGTGTATTTTTTAGAGACATCATCTTATATAATTAGGCAGAAAATCTCACCTTCCATAGTTTTCTAAACAGCATAATTTCACTCTTCTCACTGCTTAATTTGTTGTATTAAAAAACCTTTGAGTATTTAGCTTTATCAATGACATGTACCTTAAAAATGTTTTAGAGATCCTACCAGTCTTTGAAAACATGCTTGTTCCTTGTTTCATTTCCATGTTTATGTATATTTTCTGCCTAGCACCTGTTTATTCCAACATCTCAAGGATGGCCTAGGGAATCTAATTCTGGTATATTGATTGTTTTTGCTGATTGTCTCCCTTTGTAGCTGATTTCTTCAATATTGTGTAAATTTAGATCATGAGCTCATGTTTAGCTAAACAGCTGACCTTGTAAGAGGCTTAGGTGTGAACGCTCGTAAGTTTCAGCAAAAAGTCGGCAAAGATTTATTTGTGTCCCTCCAATGAGTTGCCCACAAGGACCCCGTTTTCTAGAAATGTTGGTCCAATACTCCCTCTAGGGGTAGGGGACTTAGACAGGGCTGCTTTCGGCCCCCGATCTTGGGCAGGGGCAGTGGGCGGCCTGTGGCCCGGGCAGGAGCCTCTCTGCGTCTGAACCTGGGAATAATCTCTCCTGCGAACTTCGGTCACCTGGCAGGAAGCTACGATGCCCAGACCTATGGTTAGCTGTGCAGCGAGGTATACTGCGCGGACAGGTTCCACACACACTTCAACTAAGTGGGTGGCCTGAGAGGAAAAGTGAGAGTTTGGGCAGCTGTGCAGACAAAGAAGGTGCCCTATGGCCCTTGCCTAAATGCTTGTGACACCCCACTGGGCCTGCCGGGCTCTGAGGGCCCTGCCCTGGGCCCCCTGCTCCCCTGCCCTTTGTTCCGTCACAGCAGAGATGGCCACACCCACTCCCTCAGTGAGGGCAGTGTTCCAGCCTCCCTCAGCCCCGCCCACTCTCCGCAGGTTACCATGGACTACAGATGCTGCATTCTGAGGCCAGGGCATAACGAGAATGCCAAGGGAAGACATGATGACCTTAAATGATTTCCTCTTTTGTCAGTTTTGGTAAACTGTAGGAGCTAGGAAATGGTCAACTTTACAGAAATGTTCAAATTTACTGGCATTTCATATATTCTCTGCTATAACATTGTCCTGATTCTTTCTATATATTCTTTAATTATGTTTGTGTTTTCCTTAATCAAAGTGTGTCTTTTAAATCTTTTCAAAGAATATTGTTTGGACTTACTACCTCACCTGAATTTTATACGTTTTCTGTGGTATTAAGTTCTGCTCATATCTTTATTTATCTTTTTCCTATGTTCTCAGTGTTTATTGTTTTGATTTTCTGATGTCAATTAAAACACTTGGTTATTCATTTTCATCAATCTTTTTACTTATAAAGATTTGAACTTTTAAAGACTCCAGCTCATTTTTAAGTTTCTAAGGGTCAGGTCCTCTACATTGTGGCTGGCCTAAGGCTTAGTTCACCACATAGCAATGTATATATTGACATTTTCCCCTCGACTTTCTGTGATTCCCTACATCTCTCCTTTCTTTGCAGACAAGCCATTTGAAATACACTTAACTTATTTCACAGCCAATAAGTCTTTGAAATAATGTCTATTTTTTAGAGAAATCTTCTTATATAATTAGGCAGAAAATCCCACCTGCCATAGTTTTCAAAACAACATAATTTCACTCTTCTCAATGCTTAAGCTGTGGTATTAAACAACCTTTGAGTATTTAGGTTTATCAACGACATGTACTTTAAAAATGTTTGAGAGATCCTACCAGCCTTTGAAAACCTCCTTGTTCCTTGTTTCAGTTCCAGTTTTATGTATATTTTCTGCCTTGCACCTGATTATTCCAACATCAGATGGATGGCCTAGGGAATCTCATTCTGGTATTGATTGTTTTGCTGTTTGTCTCACTTTGCAGCTGATTTCTTCAATATTGTGTAAATTTAGATCATGAGCTCATGTTTAGCTAAACAGCTGACCTTGTAAGAGGCTTAGGTGTGAACGCTGGTAAGCTTCAGCAGAAAGTCGGCAAAGATTTATTTGTGTCCCTCCAATGAGTTGCCCGCAAGTACCCCGTTTTCTACAAGTGTTGGTCCAATACTCCTTCGAGAGGCAGTGGACTCAGACATGGCTTCTTTTCAGCCTTCGATCTGGGGCAGGGCCAGTGGGCGGCCTGTGGCCCGGGCAAAAGCCTCTCCACATGTGTCCCAGGGACCCATTTGCCTGCGAACTACGGTCACCTTGCAGGAAGCTACGATGCCCTGAGCTATGGTGAGCTGTGCAGCGAGGAGTACTGTGCGGACAGGTTCCAAACACACTTCAAATAAGAGGGAGGCCCGAGTGGAAAGGTGAGAGTTTGGGCAGCTGTGCAGACAAAGAAGGCGCCCTTTGGCCTGGGCCTAAATGCTTGTGACACCCCACTGGGTCTGCCGGGCTCTGAGGGCCCTGCCCTGGGCCACCTGCTCCCCTGCCCTTTGTTCAGTCACAGCAGAGATGGCCACACCCACTCCCTCAGTGAGGGCAGTCTTCCAACCTCCCTCAGCCATGCCCCCTCTCCGCAGGTTACCATGGACTACAGATGCTGCATTCTGAGGCCAGGGCGTTCCGAGAATGCCAAGGGCAGACTGATGACCTTAAATGATTTCCTCTTGTGTCAGTTTTGGTAAACTTTAGGAGCTAGGAAATGGTCCGCTTTACAGAAATTTTCAAATTTACTGGCATTTCATATATTCTCTGCTATAACATTGTCCTGATTCTTTCTGTATATTCTTTACTTATGTTTTGTTTTCCTTAATCAAAGTGTGTCTTTTAAATCTTTTCAAAGAATATTCTTTGGACTTATTAAATCACCTGAATTTTATACGTTTTCTGTTGTATTAAGTTCTGCTCATATCTTTATTTATCTTTTTTCTATGTTCTCAGGGTTTATTGTTTTGATTTTCTGATGTTAAGTAAAACACTTGGTTATTCATTTTAATAAATCTTTTTACTTATAAAGATTTGAACTTTTAAAGATTCCTGCTTACTTGTACGTTTCTAAGGGTCCATTCCTCTACACTGTTGCCGGCCTAAGGCTTAGTTCACCATATAGCAATGTATATATTGACATATTATCCCCTCGGCTTTCTGTGATTCCCTACATCTCACCTTTCTTTGCAGACAAGCCATTTGAAATACCCTTAACTTATTTCACAGCCAATAAGTCTTTGAACTAATGTGTATTTTTTAGAGAAATCATCTTATATAATTAGGCAGAAAATCTCACCTTCCATAGTTTTCTAAACAGCATAATTTCAATCTTCTCACTGCTTAATTTGTTGTATTAAAGAACCTTTGAGTATTTAGCTTTATCAATGACATGTACTTTAAAAATATTTTAGAGATCCTACCAGTCTTTGAAAACATGCTTGTTCCTTGTTTCATTTCCAGGTTTATATATATTTTCTGCCTAGCACCTGATTATTCCAACATCTCAAGGATGGCCTAGGGAATCTAATTCTGGTATTGATTGTTTTTGCTGATTGTCTCCCTTTGTAGCTGATTTCTTCATTATTGTGTAAATTTAGATCATGAGCTCATGTTTAGCTAAACAGCTGACCTTGTAAGAGGCTTAGGTGTGAACGCTCGTAAGTTTCAGAAAAAGTCGGCAAAGATTTATTTGTGTCCCTCCAATGAGTTGCCCACAAGGACCCCGTTTTCTAGAAGTGTTTGTCCAATACTCCCTCTAGGAGTAGGGCACTTAGACAGGGCTGCTTTCGGCCCCCGATCTTGGGCAGGGGCAGTGGGCGGCCTGTGGCCCGGGCAGGAGCCTCTCTGCGTGTGAACCTGGGAATCATCTCTCCTGCGAACTTCGGTCACCTGGCAGGAAGCTACGATGCCCAGACATATGGTTAGCTGTGCTGCGAGGTATACTGCGCGGACAGGTTCCACACACACTTCAACTAAGTGGGTGGCCTGAGTGGAAAAGTGAGAGTTTGGGTAGCTGTGCAGACAAAGAAGGCGCCCTATGGCCTGGGCCTAAATGCTTGTGACACTCCACTGGGCCTGCCGGGCTCTGAGGGCCCTGCCCTGGGCCCCCTGCTCCCCTGCCCTTTGTTCAGTCACAGCAGAGATGGCCACACCGACTCCATCAGTGAGGGCAGTGTTCCAGCGTCCCTCAGCCCCGCCCACTCTCCACAGGTTACCAGGGACTACAGATGCTGCATTCTGAGGCCAGGGCGTTCCGAGAATGCCAAGGGCAGACATGATGACCTTAAATGATTTCCTCTTGTGTCAGTTTTGGTAAACTGTAGGAGCTAGGAAATGGTCAACTTTACAGAAATGTTCAAATTTACTGGCATTTCATATATTCTCTGCTATAACTTTGCCCTGATTCTTTCTATATATTATTTAATTATGTTTGTGTTTTCCTTAATCAAAGTGTGTCTTTTAAATCTTTTCAAAGAATATTCTTTGGACTTACTACCTCACCTGAATTTGATACGTTTTCTGTGGTATTAAGTTCTGCTCATATCTTTATTTATCTTTTTTCTATGTTCTCAGGGTTTATTGTTTTGATCTTCTGATGTCAATTAAAACACTTGGTTATTCATTTTCATCAATCTTTTTACTTATAAAGATTTGAACTTTTAAAGATTCCAGCTCACTTTTAAGTTTCTAAGGGTCAGGTCCTCTACATTGTGGCTGGCCTAAGGCTTAGTTCACCATATAGCAATGTATATATTGACATTTTCCCCTCGACTTTCTGTGATTCCCTACATCTCACCTTTATTTGCAGCCAAGCCATTTGAAATACACTTAACTTATTTCACAGCCATTAACTCTTTGAAATAATGTGTATTTTTAGAGAAATCTTCTCATATTATTAGGCAGAAAATCTCATCTGCCATAGTTTTCAAAACTTCATAATTTCACTCTTCTCAATGATGAATCTGTTGTATTACACAGCCTTTGAGTATTTAGCTTTACCAATGACATGTATTTTAAAAATGTTTTAGAGATCCTACCAGTCTTTGAAAACATCCTTGTTCCTTGTTTCAGTTCCATGTATATTTTCTGCCTTGCACCTGATTATTCCAACGTCTGATGGATGGCCTAGGGAATCTAACTCTGGTATTGATTGTTTTTGCAGATTATGTCCCCTTGTAGCTGATTTCTTAATTATTGTGTAAATTTAGTTCATGAGCTCACGTTTAGCTAAACAGCTAACCGTGTAAGAGGCTTAGGTGTGAACGCTTGTAAGCTTCAGCAGAAAGTCAGCAAAGATTTATTTGTGTCCCTCCAATGAGTTGCCCGTGAGGACCCCGTTTTCTACAAGTGTTGGTCCAATACTCCCTCTAAAGGCAGGGGACTCAGACAGGGCGGCTTTGAGGCCCCCAATCTGGGGCAGAGGCAGTGGGCGGCCTATGGCCCAGGCAGGAGCCTATTCGCGTGTGTCCCAGGGACCCAACTGCTTGTGAACTTCGGTCACCTAGCAGGAAGCTACGATGCCCAGACCTATGGTTAGCTGTGCAGCGAGGTGTACTGCGCGGACTGGTTCCACACACACTTCAAGTAAGAGGGAGGCACGAGTGGAAAGGTGAGAGTTTGGGCAGCTGTGCAGACAAAGAAGGCTCCCTTTTTCCTGGGCCTAAATGCTTGTGACACCCCACTGGGCATGCCAGGCTCTGAGGGCCCAGGACTGGGACCACTGCTCCCCTGCCCTTTGTTCAGTCACAGCAGAGATGGCCACACCCACTACCTCAGTGAGGGCAGTGTTCCAAGCTCCCTCAGCCCCGCCCCCTCTCCGCAGGTTACCATGAACTACAGATGCTGCATTCTGAGGCCATGGCATACCGAGAATGCCAAGGGCAGACATGATGACCTTAAATGATTTCCTCTTGTGTCAGTTTTGGTAAACTTTAGGAGCTAGGAAATGGTGCACTTTGCAGAGATGTTCAAATTTACTTGCATTTCATATATTCTCTGCTATAACATTGTCCTGATTCTTTCTCTATATTCTTTACTTATGTTTATGTTTTCCTTTATCAAAGTGTGTCTTTTAAATCTTTTCAAAGAATATTCTTTGGACTTACTAAATCACCTGAATTTTATACGTTTTCTGTTGTATTAAGTACTGCTCATATCTTTATTTATCTTTTTTCTATGTTCTCAGGGTTTATTGTTTTGATTTTCTGATGTCAAGTAAAACACTTGTTTATTCATTTTAATAAATCTTTTACTTATAAAGATTTGAACTTTTAAAGATTCCAGCTTACTTGTACGTTTCTAAGGGTCCATTCCTCTACACTGTTGCCGGCCTAAGGCTTAGTTCACCATATAGCAATGTATATATTGACATATTATCCCCTCGGCTTTCTGTGATTCCCTACATCTCACCTTTCTTTGCAGACAAGCCATTTAAAATACCCTTAACTTATTTCACAGCCAATCATTCTTTGAAATAATGTGTATTTTTTAGAGAAATCCTCTTATATAATTAGGCAGAAAATCTCACCTTCCATAGTTTTCTAAACAGCATAATTTCACTCTTCTCACTGCTTAATTTGTTGTATTAAAGAACCTTTGAGTATTTAGCTTTATCAATGACATGTACATTAAAAATGTTTTAGAGATCCTACCAGTCTTTGAAAACATGCTTGTTCCTTGTTTCATTTCCAGGTTTATGTATATTTTCTGCCTAGCACCTGATTATTCCAACATCTGATGGGTGGCCTGGGGAATCTAATTCTGGTATTGATTGTTTTGGCTGATTGTCTCCCTTTGTAGCTGATTTCTTAATTATTGTGTAAATTTAGATCATGAGCTCATGTTTAGCTAAACAGCTGACCTTGTAAGAGTCTTAGGTGTGAACGCTCCTAAGTTTCAGCAAAAAGTCGGCAAAGATTTATTTGTGTCCCTCCAATGAGTTGCCCACAAGGACCCCGTTTTCTAGAAGTGTTGGTCCAATACTCCCTCTAGGGTTAGGGGACTTAGACAGGGCTGCTTTCGGCCCCCGATCTTGGGCAGGGGCAGTGGGCGGCCTGTGGCCCGGGCAGGAGCCTCTCTGCGTGTTAACCTGGGAATCATCTCTCCTGCGAACTTCGGTCACCTGGCAGGAAGCTACGATGCCCAGACCTATGGTTAGCTGTGCAGCGAGGTATACTGCGTGGACAGCTTCCACACACACTTCAACTAAGTGGGTGGCCTGAGAGGAAAAGTGAGAGTTTGGGTAGCTGTGCAGACAAGGAAGGTGCCCTATGGCCTGGGCCTATATGTTTGTGACACCCCACTGGGCCTGCCGGGCTCTGAGGGCCCTGCCCTGGGCCCCCTGCTCCCCTGCCCTTTGTTCAGTCACAGGAGAGATGGCCACACCCACACCCTCAGTGCGGGCAGTGTTCCAGCCTCCCTCAGCCCCGCCCACTCTCCGCAGGTTACCATGGACTATAGATGCTGCACTTTGAGTCCAGGGCATAACGAGAATGCCAAGGGCAGACATGATGACCTTAAATGATTTCCTCTTGTGTCAGTTTTGGTAAACTGTAGGAGCTAGGAAATGGTCAACTTTACAGAAATGTTCAAATTTACTGGCATTTCATATATTCTCTGCTATAACATTGTCCTGATTCTTTCTATATCTTCTTTAATTATGTTTGTGTTTTCCTTAATCAAAGTGTGTCTTTTAAATCTTTTCAAAGAATATTCTTTGGAATTACTACGTGACCTGAATTTGATACGTTTTCTGTGGTATTAAGTTCTGCTCATATGTTTATTTATCTTTTTTCTATGTTCTCAGGGTTTATTGTTTTGATCTTCTGATGTCAATTAAAACACTTGGTTATTCATTTTCATCAATCTTTTTACTTATAAAGATTTGAACTTTTAAAGATTCCAGCTCACTTTTAAGTTTCTAAGGGTCAGGTCCTCTACATTGTGGCTGGCCTACGGCTTAGTTCACCACATAGCAATATATATATTGACATTTTCCCCTCGACTTTCTGTGATTCCCTACATCTCACCTTTGTTTGCAGACAAGCCATTTGAAATACACTTAACTTATTTCACAGCCAATAAGTCTTTGAAATAATGTCTATTTTTTAGAGAAATCTTCTTATATAATTAGGCAGAAAATCTCACCTGCCATAGTTTTCAAAACAGCATAATTTCACTCTTCTCAATGCTTAATCTGTGGTATTAAACAACCTTTGAGTATTTAGGTTTATCAACGACATGTACTTTAAAAATGTTTTAGAGATCCTACCAGCCTTTGAAAACCTCCTAGTTCCTTGTTTCAGTTCCAGTTTTATGTATATTTTCTGCCTTGCACCTGATTATTCCAACATCAGATGGATGGCCTAGGGAATCTCATTCTGGTATTGATTGTTTTTGCTGATTGTCTCCCTTTGTAACTGATTTCTTCAATATTGTGTAAATTTAGATCATGAGCTCATGTTTAGCTATACAGCTGACCTTGTAAGAGGCTTAGGTGTGAACGCTGGTAAGCTTCAGCAGAAAGTCGGCAAAGATTTATTTGTGTCCCTCCAATGAGTTGCCCGCAAGGACCCCGTTTACTACAAGTGTTGGTCCAATACTCCTTCGAGAGGCAGTGGACTCAGACATGGCTGCTTTTCAGCCTTCGATTTGGGGCAGGGCCAGTGGGCGGCCTGTGGCCCGGGCAAGAGCCTCTCCGTATGTGTCCCAGGGACCCATTTGCCTGCGAACTTCGGTCACCTGGCAGGAAGCTACGATGCCCTGACCTATGGTGAGCTGTGCAGCGAGGAGTACTGCGCGGACAGCTTCCAAACACACTTCAAATAAGAGGGCGGCCTGAGTGGAAAGGTGAGAGTTCGGGCAGCTGTGCAGACAAAGAAGGCGCCCTTTGGCCTGGGCCTAAATGCTTGTGACACCCCACTGGGTCTGCCGGGCTCTGAGGGCCCTGCCCTGGGGCCCCTGCTCCCCTGCCCTTTGTTCAGTCACAGCAGAGATGGCCACACCCACTCCCTCAATGAGGGCAGTCTTCCAAGCTCCCTCAGCCACGCCCCCTCTCCGCAGGTTACCATGGACTACAGATGCTGCATTCTGAGGCCAGGGCGTTCCGAGAATGCCAAGGGCAGACATGATGACCTTAAATGATTTCCTCTTGTGTCAGTTTTGGTAAACTTTAGGAGCTAGGAAATGGTCCGCTTTACAGAAATGTTCAAATTTACTGGCATTTCATATATTCTCTGCTATACCATTCTCCTGATTCTTTCTGTATATTCTTTACTTATGTTTTTGTTTTCCTTAATCAAAGTGTGTCTTTTAAATCTTTTCAACGAATATTCTTTGGACTTACTAAATCACCTGAATTTTATACGTTTTCTGTTGTATTAAGTTCTGCTCATATCTTTATTTATCTTTTTTCTATGTTCTCAGGGTTTATTGTTTTGATTTTCTGATGTCAAGTAAAACACTTGGTTATTCATTTTAATAAATCTTTTTACTTATAAAGATTTGAACTTTTAAAGATTCCAGCTTACTTGTACGTTTCTAAGGGTCCATTCCTCTACACTGTTGCCGGCCTAAGGCTTAGATCACCATTAGCAATGTATATATTGACATATTATCCCCTCGGCTTTCTGTGATTCCCTACATCTCACCTTTCTTTGCAGACAAGCCATTTGATATACCCTTAACTTATTTCACAGCCAATAATTCTTTGAAATAATGTGTATTTTTTAGAGAAATCATCTTATATAATTAGGCAGAAAATCTCACCTTTCATAGTTTTCTAAACAGCATAATTTCACTCTTCTCACTGCTTAATTTGTTGTATTAAAGAACATTTGAGTATTTAGCTTTATCAATGACATGTACTTTAAAAATGTTTTAGAGATCCTACCCGTCTTTGAAAACCTCCTTGTTCCTTGTTTCATTTCCAGTTTTATGTATATTTTCTGCCTAGCCCCTGATTATTCCAACATCTGATGGATGGCCTAGGGAATCTACTTGTGGTATTGATTGTTTTTGCTGCTTTTCTCCACTTGTAGCTGATTTCTTCATTAGGGTGTAAATTTAGATCATGAGCTCATGTTTAGCTAAACAGCTGACCTTGTAAGAGGCTTAGTTGTGAACGCTCGTAAGCTTCAGCAGAAAGTCGGCAAAGATTTATTTGTGTCCCTGCAATGCGTTACCCCGAGGACCCCGTTTTCTACAGGTGTTGGTCCAAAACTCCCTCTAGAGGCAGGGATTCAGACAGGACAGCTTTGCTGCCACCGATCTGGTGTAATGGCTCTTGGCGGCCTGTGGCCCAGGCAGGAGGCTCCCCGCAGGTGTCCCACGACCCATCTGCCTGCGAACTTCGGTCACCTGGCAGGAAGCTACGATGCCCAGACCTATGGTTAGCTGTGCAGTGAGGTGTACTGTGCGGACCGGTTCCACACACACTTCAAGTAAGAGGGCGGCCTGAGTGGAAAGGTGAGAGTTTGGGCAGCGGTGCAGACAAAGAAGGCGCCCTTTGGCCTAAGTCTAAATGCTTGTGACACCCCACTGGGCCTGCCGGGCTCTGAGGGCCCTGCCCTTGGCCCCCTTCTCCCCTGCCCTTTGTTCAGTCACAGCAGAGATGGCCACACCCACTCCCTCAGTGGGGGCAGTGTTCCGACAACCCTCAGCCCCGCCCCCTCTCCGCAGGTTACCATGGACTACAGATGCTGCTTTCGGAAGCCAGGGCGTTCCGAGAATGCCAAGGGCAGATATGATGACCTTAAATGATTTCCTCTAGTGTCTGTTTTGGTAAACTTTAGGAGCTAGGAAATGATCCATTTTACAGAAATATACAAAGTTAATGGCATTTCATACATTCTCTGCTACAACATTCTCCTGATATTATCTGTATATTCTTTACTTATGTCTTTGTTTTCCTTAATCAAAGTGTGTCGTTTAAATCTTGTCAAAGAATATTCTTTGGACTTACTACATCACCTGAATTTTATACGTTTTCCTTTGTATTAAGTTCTGCTCATATCTTTATTTATCTTTTTTCTATGTTCTCAGGTTTATTGTTTTGATAATCTGATGTCAATTAAAACACTTGGTTATTCCTTTTAATAAATCATTTTACTTATAAATATTTGTATTTTTCAAGATTCCAGCTTACTTGTAAGTTTCTAAGGGTCAGGTCCTCTACATTGATGCTGGCCTAAGGCTTAGTTCACAATATTGCAAAGTATATATTGACCTATTTTCCCTTCGACTTTCTGTGATTTCCTACATATCACATTTCTTTGCTGACAAGCTATTTGAAATACCCTTAACTTATTTAACAGCCAATAAGTCTTTGAAATAATGTGTATTTTTTAGAGAAATCTTTTTATATATTTAGGTGAAAATCTGACCTACAATAGTTTTCAAAACAGCATAAATTCACTATTCTCCATGATGAATCTGTTGCATTACACAACCTTTGAGTATTTGGTTTATCAAAGACATGTACTTTAAAAATGTTTTAGAGATCCTACCAGTCTTTGAAAACATCCTTCTTCCTTGTCTCAGTTCCAGTTTTGTGTATATTTTCTGCCTTGCACCTGATTATTCCAACGTCTGATGGATGGCCTAGGGAACCTAATTCTGGTATTGATTGTTTTTGCTGATTGTCTCCCCCTGTAGCTGATTTCTTCATTATTGTGTAAATTTACATCATGAGCTGATGTTTAGCTAAACATCTGACTTTGTAAGAGGCTTAGGTGTGAACACTCGTAAGCTTCATCAGAAAGTCCGCAAAGATTTATTTGTGCCCCTCCAATGAGTTGCCCGCGAGGACCCCATTTTCTACAAGTGTTGGTTCAATATTCCCTCTAGAGGCACGGCCTCAGACAGGGCTGCTTTGCGCCCCACGAGCAGTGGCAGTGGCAGTGGGCTGCCTGTGGCCCGGGCAGGAGCCTCTCCGCGTGTGTCCCAGGGACCCATCTGCCTGCGAACTTCAGTCACCTGGCAGGAAGCTACGATGCCCAGACCTATGGTTGGCTGTGCAGCGAGGTGTACTGCGCGGACATGTTCCACACACACTTCAATTTAGAGGGCGGATGAGTGGAAAGGTGAGAGTTTGGGCAGCTGTGCATACAAAGAAGGCGTTCTTTGTCCTGGGCCTAAATGCTTGTGACACCCAACTGGGCCTGCCGGGCTCTGAGGGCCCTGCACTGGGACCCCTGCTCCCCTGCCATTTGTTCAGTCACAGCAGAGATAGCCACACCCACTCCCTCAGTGATGGAATTGTTCCAACCTCCCTCAGCCCCGCCCCCTCTCCGCAGGTTACCATGGACTACAGATGCTGCATTCTGAGGCCAGGGCGTTCTGAGAATGCCAAGGGCAGACATGATGAACTTAAATGATTTCCTCTTGTGTCAGTTTTGGTAAACTTTAGGAGCTAGCAAATTGTCCACTTTACAGAAATGTTCAAATTTACTGGCATTTCATATATTCTCTGCTATAACATTGTCCTGATTCTTTCTGTATATTCTTTACTTATGTTTTTTTTTCCTAATCAAATTGTGTCTTTTAAATCTTGTCAAAGAATATTCTTTGGACTTACTACCTCACCTGAATTTTATACGTTTTCTCTTGTATTAAGTTCTGCTCATATCTTTATTTATCTTTTTTCTATGTTCACTGGGTTTATTGTTTTGATCTTCTGATGTCAATTAAAACACTTGGTTGTTCATTTTAATAAATCTTTTTACTCATAAATTTTGAACTTTTTAATATTCCAGCTTACTTGTAAGTTTCTAAGGGTCATGTCCTCTACATTGTTGCTCGCCTAAGGCTTAGTTCACAATATAGCAAACTATATATTGACCTATTTACTCCTCGAATTTCTGTGATTTCCTACATCTCACCTTTCTTTGCAGACAAGCCATTTAAAATACCCTTAACATATTACACAGCCATTAACTCTTTGAAATAATGTGTATTTTTAGAGAAATCTTCTCATATTATTAGGCAGAAAATCTCATCTTCCATAGTTTTCAAAACTTCATAATTTCACTCTTCTCAATGATGAATCTGTTGTATTACACAGCCTTTGAGTATTTAGCTTTACCAATGACATGTATTTTAAAAATGTTTTAGAGATCCTACCAGTCTTTGAAAACATCCTTGTTCCTTGTTTCAGTTCCAGTTTTATGTATATTTTCTGCCTTGCACCTGATTATTCCAACGTCTGATGGATGGCCTAGGGAATCTAACTCTGGTATTGATTGTTTTTGCTGATTATGTCCCCTTGTAGCTGATTTCTTAATTATTGTGTAAATTTAGTTCATGAGCTCACGTTTAGCTAAACAGCTAACCGTGTAAGAGGCTTAGGTGTGAACGCTTGTAAGCTTCAGCAGAAAGTCAGCAAAGATTTATTTGTGTCCCTCCAATGAGTTGCCCGTGAGGACCCCGTTTTCTACAAGTGTTGGTCCAATACTCCCTCTAAAGGCAGGGGACTCAGACAGGGCTGCTTTGAGGCCCCCAATCTGGGGCAGAGGCAGTGGACGGCCTATGGCCCAGGCAGGAGCCTATTCGCGTGTGTCCCAGGGACCCAACAGCCTGTGAACTTCGGTCACCTGGCAGGAAGCTACGATGCCCAGACCTATGGTTAGCTGTGCAGCGAGGTGTACTGCGCGGACTGGTTCCACACACACTTCAAGTAAGAGGGAGGCCCGAGTGGAAAGGTGAGAGTTTGGGCAGCTGTGCATACAAAGAAGGTTCCCTTTGGCCTGGGCCTAAATGCTTGTGACACCCCACTGGGCATGCCAGGCTCTGAGGGCACAGGACTGGGACCACTGCTCCCCTGCCCTTTGTTCAGTCACAGCAGAGATGGCCACACCCACTACCTCAGTGAGGGCAGTGTTCCAAGCTCCCTCAGCCCCGCCCCCTCTCCGCAGGTTACCATGAACTACAGATGCTGCATTCTGAGGCCATGGCATACCGAGAATGCCAAGGGCAGACATGATGACCTTAAATGATTTCCTCTTGTGTCAGTTTTGGTAAACTTTCGGAGCTAGGAAATGGTCCACTTTACAGAGATGTTCAAATTTACTTGCATTTCATATATTCTCTGCTATAACATTGTCCTGATTCTTTCTCTATATTCTTTACTTATATTTATGTTTTCCTTTATCAAAGTGTGTCTTTTAAATCTTTTCAAAGAATATTCTTTGGACTTACTAAATCACATGAATTTTATACGTTTTCTGTTGTATTAAGTTCTGCTCATATCTTTATTTATCTTTTTTCTATGTTCTCAGGGTTTATTGTTTTGATTTTCTGATGTCAAGTAAAACACTTGTTTATTCATATTAATAAATCGTTTACTTATAAAGATTTGAACTTTTAAAGATTCCAGCTTACTTGTACGTTTCTAAGGGTCCATTCCTCTACACTGTTGCCGGCCTAAGACTTAGTTCACCATATAGCAATGTATATATTGACATATTATCCCCTCAGCTTTCTGTGATTCCCTACATCTCACCTTTCTTTGCAGACAAGCCATTTGAAATACCCTTGACTTATTTCACAGCCAATCATTCTTTGAAATAATGTGTATTTTTTAGAGAAATCATCTTATATAATTAGGCAGAAAATCTCACCTTCCATAGTTTTCTAAACAGCATAATTTCACTCTTCTCACTGCTTAATTTGTTGTATTAAAGAACCTTTGAGTATTTAGCTTTATCAATGACATGTTCTTTAAAAATGTTTTAGAGATCCTACCAGTCTTTGAAAACATGCTTGTTCCTTGTTTCATTTCCAGGTTTATGTATATTTTCTGCCTAGCACCTGATTATTCCAACATCTGATGGGTGGCCTATGGAATGTAATTCTGTTATTGATTGTTTTTGCTGATTGTCTCCCTTTGTAGCTGATTTCTTCATTATTGTGTAAATTTAGATCATGAGCTCATGTTTAGCTAAACAGCTGACGTTGTAAGAGGCTTATGTGTGAACGCTCCTAAGTTTCAGCAAAAAGTCGGCAAAGATTTATTTGTGTCCCTCCAATGAGTTGCCCACAAGGACCCCGTTTTCTAGAAGTGTTGGTCCAATACTCCCTCTAGGGGTAGGGGACTTAGACAGGGCTTCTTTCGGCCCCCGATCTTGGGCACGGGCAGTGGGCGGCCTGTGGCCCGGGCAGGAGCCTCTCTGCGTGTGAACCTGGGAATCATCTCTCCTGCGAACTTCGGTCACCTGGCAGGAAGCTACGATGCCCAGACCTATGGTTAGCTGTGCAGCGAGGTATACTGCGCGGACAGGTTCCACACACACTTCAACTAAGTGGGTGGCCTGAGAGGAAAAGTGAGAGTTTGGGCAGCTGTGCAGACAAGGAAGGTGCCCTATGGCCTGGGCCTAAATGTTTGTGACACTCCACTGGGCCTGCCGCGCTCTGAGGGACCTGTCCTCGGCCCCCTGCTCCCCTGCACTTTGTTCAGTCACAGCAGAGATGGCCACACCCACACCCTCAGTGAGGGCAGTGTTCCAGGCTCCCTCAGCCCCGCCCACTCTCCGCAGGTTACCATGGACTACAGATGCTGCATTCTGAGGCCAGGGGGTAACGAGAATGCCAAGGGCAGACATGATGACCTTAAATGATTTCCTCTTGTGTCAGTTTTGGTAAACTGTAGGAGCTAGGAAATGGTCAACTTTACAGAAATGTTCAAATTTACTGGCATTTAATATATTCTCTGCTATAACATTGTCCGGATTCTTTCTGTATATTTTTTACTTATGTCTTTGTTTTCCTTAAACAAACTGTGTCTTTTAAAGCTTGTCAAAGAATATTCTTTGGACTTACTACATCACCTGAATTTTATACGTTTTCCTTTGTATAAAGTTCTGCTCATATCTTTATTTATCTTTTTTCTATGTTCTCAGGGTTTATTGTTATGATCATCTGATGTCAAGTAAAACACTTGTTTATTCATATTAATAAATCGTTTACTTATAAAGATTTGAACTTTTAAAGATTCCAGCTTACTTGTACGTTTCTAAGGGTCCATTCCTCTACACTGTTGCCGGCCTAAGACTTAGTTCACCATATAGCAATGTATATATTGACATATTATCCCCTCAGCTTTCTGTGATTCCCTACATCTCACCTTTCTTTGCAGACAAGCCATTTGAAATACCCTTGACTTATTTCACAGCCAATCATTCTTTGAAATAATGTGTATTTTTTAGAGAAATCATCTTATATAATTAGGCAGAAAATCTCACCTTCCATAGTTTTCTAAACAGCATAATTTCACTCTTCTCACTGCTTAATTTGTTGTATTAAAGAACCTTTGAGTATTTAGCTTTATCAATGACATGTTCTTTAAAAATGTTTTAGAGATCCTACCAGTCTTTGAAAACATGCTTGTTCCTTGTTTCATTTCCAGGTTTATGTATATTTTCTGCCTAGCACCTGATTATTCCAACATCTGATGGGTGGCCTATGGAATGTAATTCTGTTATTGATTGTTTTTGCTGATTGTCTCCCTTTGTAGCTGATTTCTTCATTATTGTGTAAATTTAGATCATGAGCTCATGTTTAGCTAAACAGCTGACGTTGTAAGAGGCTTATGTGTGAACGCTCCTAAGTTTCAGCAAAAAGTCGGCAAAGATTTATTTGTGTCCCTCCAATGAGTTGCCCACAAGGACCCCGTTTTCTAGAAGTGTTGGTCCAATACTCCCTCTAGGGGTAGGGGACTTAGACAGGGCTTCTTTCGGCCCCCGATCTTGGGCACGGGCAGTGGGCGGCCTGTGGCCCGGGCAGGAGCCTCTCTGCGTGTGAACCTGGGAATCATCTCTCCTGCGAACTTCGGTCACCTGGCAGGAAGCTACGATGCCCAGACCTATGGTTAGCTGTGCAGCGAGGTATACTGCGCGGACAGGTTCCACACACACTTCAACTAAGTGGGTGGCCTGAGAGGAAAAGTGAGAGTTTGGGCAGCTGTGCAGACAAGGAAGGTGCCCTATGGCCTGGGCCTAAATGTTTGTGACACTCCACTGGGCCTGCCGCGCTCTGAGGGACCTGTCCTCGGCCCCCTGCTCCCCTGCACTTTGTTCAGTCACAGCAGAGATGGCCACACCCACACCCTCAGTGAGGGCAGTGTTCCAGGCTCCCTCAGCCCCGCCCACTCTCCGCAGGTTACCATGGACTACAGATGCTGCATTCTGAGGCCAGGGGGTAACGAGAATGCCAAGGGCAGACATGATGACCTTAAATGATTTCCTCTTGTGTCAGTTTTGGTAAACTGTAGGAGCTAGGAAATGGTCAACTTTACAGAAATGTTCAAATTTACTGGCATTTAATATATTCTCTGCTATAACATTGTCCGGATTCTTTCTGTATATTTTTTACTTATGTCTTTGTTTTCCTTAAACAAACTGTGTCTTTTAAAGCTTGTCAAAGAATATTCTTTGGACTTACTACATCACCTGAATTTTATACGTTTTCCTTTGTATAAAGTTCTGCTCATATCTTTATTTATCTTTTTTCTATGTTCTCAGGGTTTATTGTTATGATCATCTGATGTCAAATAAAACACTTGGTTATTCATTTTAATAAATCTTTTTACTTATAAAGATTTGAACTTTTCAAGATTCCAGCTTACTTGTAAGTTTCTAAGGGTCAGGTCCTCTACATTGTTGCTGGCCTAAGGCTTAGTTCACCATATAGCAATGTATATATTGACCTATTTTCCCATCTACTTTCTGTGATTTCCTACATCTCACCTTTTTTGCAGAGAAGCCATTTGAAATACCCTTAAGTTATTTCACAGCCAATAAGTCTTTGAAATAATGTATATTTTTTAGAGAAAACTTCTTATATAATTAGGCAGAAAATCTGACCTGCCATAGTTTTCAAAACAGCATAAATTCTCTCTTCTCAATGATGAATCTGTTGTATTACACAACCTTTGATTATTTAACTTTATCAATGACATGTACTTTAAAAATGCTTTAGAGATCCTACCAGTCTTTGAAAACATCCTTGTTCCTTGTTTCCGTCCCAGTTTTATGTATATATTCTGCCTTGCACTTGATTATTCCAACATCTGATGGATGGCCTAGGGAATCTAATTGTGGTATTGATTGTTTTTGCTGCTTTTCTCCACTTGTAGCTGATTTCTTCATTATTGTGTAAATTTAGATCATGAGCTCATGTTTAGCTAAACAGCTGACCTTGTAAGAGTCTTAGTGTTGAACGCTCGTAAGCTTCAGCGGAAAGTCGGCAAAGATTTATTTGTGTCCCTCCAATGAGTTACCCCGAGGACCGCGTTTTCTACAAGTGTTGGTCCAATACTCCCTCTAGAGGCAGGGACTCTTACAGGACTGCTTTGCTTCCGCCGATCTGGGGTAGTGGCTCTTGGCGGCCTGTGGCCCGGGCAGGAGGCTCCCCGCGTGTGTCCCACGACACATCTGCCTGCGAATTTCGGTCACCTGACAGGCAGCTACGATGCCTAGACCTATGGTTACCTGTGCAGCGAGGTGTATTGTGCGGACCTGTTCTACACACACTTCAAGTAAGAGGGCGGCCTGATTGGAAAGGTGAGAGTTTGGGCAGCGGTGCAGACAAAGAAGGCGCCCTTTGTACTAGGCCTAAATGCTTGTGACACCCGACTGGGCCTGCCGGGCTCTGAGGGACCTGCCCTTGGCCCCCTTCTCCCCTGCCCTTTGTTCAGTCACAGCAGAGATGGCCACACCCACTCCCTCAGTGAGGGCAGTGTTCCGACCTCCCTCAACCCCGCCCCCACTCCGCAGGTTACCATGGACTACAGATGCTGCATTCTGAGGCCAGGGCGTTCCGAAAATGCCAAGGGCAGACATGATGACCTTAAATGATTTCCTCTAGTGTCAATTTTGGTAAACTTTAGGAGCTAGGAAATGGTCCACTTTACAGAAATATTCAAAGTTAATGGCATTTCATACATTCTCTGTTACAACATTCTCCTGATTTTTTCTGTATATTCTTTACTTATGTCTTTTTTTTCCTTAATCAAAGTGTGTCTTAAATCTTGTCAAAGAATATTCTTTGGACTTACTACATCACCTGAATTTTATACGTTTTCCTTTGTATTAAGTTCTGCTCATATCTTTATTTATCTTTTTTCTATGTTCTCAGGGTTTATTGTTTTGATTTTCTGATGTCAAGTAAAACACTTGGTTATTCATTTTAATAAATCTTTTTACTTATAAAGATTAGAACTTTTAAAGATTCCAGCTTACTTGTACGTTTCTAAGGGTCCATTCCTCTACACTGTTGCCGGCCTAAGGCTTAGTTCACCATATAGCAATGTATATATTGACATATTATCCCCTCGGCTTTCTGTGATTCCCTACATCTCACCTTTCTTTGCAGAAAAGCCATTTGAAATACCCTTAACTTATTTCACAGCCAATAAGTCTTTGAAATAATGTGTATTTTTTAGAGAAATCATCTTATATAATTAGGCAGAAAATCTCACCTTCCATAGTTTTCTAAACAGCATAATTTCACTCTTCTCCCTGCTTAATTTGTTGTATTAAAGAACCTTTCAGTATTTAGCTTTATCAATGACATGTACTTTAAAAATGTTTTAGAGATCCTACCAGTCTTTGAAAACATGCTTGTTCCTTGTTTCATTTCCAGGTTTATGTATATTTTCTGCCTACCACCTGATTATTCCAACATCTGATGGGTGGCCTAGGGAATCTAATTCTGGTATTGATTGTTTTTGCTGATTGTCTCCCTTTGTAGCTGATTTCTTCATTATTGTGTAAATTTAGATCATGATCTCATGTTTAGCTAAACAGCTGACCTTGTAAGAGGCTTAGGTGTGAACGCTCCTAAGTTTCAGCAGAAAGTCGGCAAAGATTTATTTGTGTCCCTCCAATGAGTTGCCCACAAGTACCCCGTTTTCTAGAAGTGTTGGTCCAATACTCCCTCTAGGGGTAGGGGACTTAGACAGGGCTGCTTTCGGCCCCCGATCTTGGGCACGGGCAGTGGGCGGCCTGTGGCCCGGGCAGGAGCCTCTCTGCGTGTTAACCTGGGAATCATCTCTCCTGCGAACTTCGGTCACCTGGCAGGAAGCTACGATGCCCAGAACTATGGTTAGCTGTGCAGCGAGGTATACTGCGTGGACAGCTTCCACACACACTTCAACTAAGTGGGTGGCCTGAGAGGAAAAGTGAGAGTTTGGGCAGCTGTGCAGACAAGGAAGTTGCCCTATGGCCTGGGCCTAAATGTTTGTGACACCCCACTGGGCCTGCCGGGCTCTGAGGGCCCTGCCCTTGGCCCCCTGCACCGCTGCCCTTTGTTCCGTCACAGCAGAGATGGCCACACCCACTCCCTCAGTGCGGGCAGTGTTCCAGCCTCCCTCAGCCCCGCCCACTCTCCGCAGGTTACCATGGACTACAGATGCTGCATTCTGAGGCCAGGGCGTAACGAGAATGCCAAGGGCAGACATGATGACCTTAAATGATTTCCTCTTGTGTCAGTTTTGGTAAACTGTAGGAGCTAGGAAATGGTCAACTTTACAGAAATGTTCAAATTTACTGGCATTTCATATATTCTCTGCTATAACATTGTCCTGATTCTTTCTATATATTCTTTAATTATGTTTGTGTTTTCCTTAATCAAAGTGTGTCTTTTAAATCTTTTCAAAGAATATTCTTTGGCATTACTACGTGACCTGAATTTGATACGTTTTCTGTGGTATTAAGTTCTGCTCATATCTTTATTTATCTTTTTTCTATGTTCTCAGGGTTTATTGTTTTGATCTTCTGATGTCAATTAAAACACTTGGTTATTCATTTTCATCAATCTTTTTACTTATAAAGATTTGAACTTTTAAAGACTCCAGCTCACTTTTAAGTTTCTAACGGTCAGGTCCTCTACATTGTGGCTGGCCTAAGGCTTAGTTCACCACATAGCAATGTATATATTGACATTTTCCCCTCGACTTTCTGTGATTCCCTACATCTCACCTTTCTTTGCAGACAAGCCATTTGAAATACACTTAACTTATTTCACAGCCAATAAGTCTTTGAAATAATGTCTATTTTTTAGAGAAATCTTCTTATATAATTAGGCAGAAAATCTCACCTGCCATAGTTTTCAAAACAGCATAATTTCACTCTTCTCAATGCTTAATCTGTGGTATTAAACAACCTTTGAGTATTTAGGTTTATCAACGACATGTACTTTAAAAATGTTTTAGAGATCCTACCAGCCTTTGAAAACCTCCTAGTTCCTTGTTTCAGTTCCAGTTTTATGTATATTTTCTGCCTTGCACCTGATTATTCCAACATCAGATGGATGGCCTAGGGAATCTCATTCTGGTATTGATTGTTTTTGCTGATTGTCTCCCTTTGTAACTGATTTCTTCAATATTGTGTAAATTTAGATCATGAGCTCATGTTTAGCTAAACAGCTGACCTTGTAAGAGGCTTAGGTGTGAACGCTGGTAAGCTTCAGCAGAAAGTCGGCAAAGATTTATTTGTGTCCCTCCAATGAGTTGCCCGCAAGGACCCCGTTTACTACAAGTGTTGGTCCAATACTCCTTCGAGAGGCAGTGGACTCAGACATGGCTGCTTTTCAGCCTTCGATCTGGGGCAGGGCCAGTGGGCGGCCTGTGGCCCGGGCAGGAGCCTCTCCGTATGTGTCCCAGGGACCCATTTGCCTGCGAACTTCGGTCACCTGGCAGGAAGCTACGATGCCCTGACCTATGGTGAGCTGTGCAGCAAGGAGTACTGCGCGGACAGCTTCCAAACACACTTCAAATAAGAGGGCGGCCTGAGTGGAAAGGTGAGAGTTTGGGCAGCTGTGCAGACAAAGAAGGCGCCCTTTGGCCTGGGCCTAAATGCTTGTGACACCCCACTGGGTCTGCCGGGCTCTGAGGGCCCTGCCCTGGGCCCCCTGCTCCCCTGCCCTTTGTTCAGTCACAGCAGAGATGGCCACACCCACTCCCTCAATGAGGGCAGTCTTCCAAGCTCCCTCAGCCACGCCCCCTCTCCGCAGGTTACCATGGACTACAGATGCTGCATTCTGAGGCCAGGGCGTTCCGAGAATGCCAAGGGCAGACATGATGACCTTAAATGATTTCCTCTTGTGTCAGTTTTGGTAAACTTTAGGAGCTAGGAAATGGTCAACTTTACAGAAATGTTCAAATTTACTGGCATTTCATATATTCTCTGCTATACCATTCTCCTGATTCTTTCTGTATATTCTTTACTTATGTTTTTGTTTTCCTTAATCAAAGTGTGTCTTTTAAATCTTTTCAACGAATATTCTTTGGACTTACTAAATCACCTGAATTTTATACGTTTTCTGTTGTATTAAGTTCTGCTCATATCTTTATTTATCTTTTTTCTATGTTCTCAGGGTTTATTGTTTTGATTTTCTGATGTCAAGTAAAACACTTGGTTATTCATTTTAATAAATCTTTTTACTTATAAAGATTTGAACTTTTAAAGATTCCAGCTTACTTGTACGTTTCTAAGGGTCCATTCCTCTACACTGTTGCCGGCCTAAGGCTTAGATCACCATTAGCAATGTATATATTGACATATTATCCCCTCGGCTTTCTGTGATTCCCTACATCTCACCTTTCTTTGCAGACAAGCCATTTGAAATACCCTTAACTTATTTCACAGCCAATAATTCTTTGAAATAATGTGTATTTTTTAGAGAAATCATCTTATATAATTAGGCAGAAAATCTCACCTTTCATAGTTTTCTAAACAGCATAATTTCACTCTTCTCACTGCTTAATTTGTTGTATTAAAGAACATTTGAGTATTTAGCTTTATCAATGACATGTTCTTTAAAAATGTTTTAGAGATCCTACCAGTCTTTGAAAACCTCCTTGTTCCTTGTTTCATTTCCAGTTTTATGTATATTTTCTGCCTAGCACCTGATTATTCCAACATCTGATGGATGGCCTAGGGAATCTACTTGTGGTTTTGATTGTTTTTGCTGCTTTTCTCCACTTGTAGCTGATTTCTTCATTAGGGTGTAAATTTAGATCATGAGCTCATGTTTAGCTAAACAGCTGACCTTGTAAGAGGCTTAGTTGTGAACGCTCGTAAGCTTCAGCAGAAAGTCGGCAAAGATTTATTTGTGTCCCTGCAATGCGTTACCCCGAGGACCCCGTTTTCTACAGGTGTTGGTCCAAAACTCCCTCTAGAGGCAGGGATTCAGACAGGACAGCTTTGCTGCCACCGATCTGGTGTAATGGCTCTTGGCGGCCTGTGGCCCAGGCAGGAGGCTCCCCGCAGGTGTCCCACGACCCATCTGCCTGCGAACTTCGGTCACCTGGCAGGATGCTACGATGCCCACACCTATGGTTAGCTGTGCAGTGAGGTGTACTGTGCGGACCGGTTCCACACACACTTCAAGTAAGAGGGCGGCCTGATTGGAAAGGTGAGAGTTTGGGCAGCGGTGCAGACAAAGAAGGCGCCCTTTGGCCTAAGTCTAAATGCTTGTGACACCCCACTGGGCCTGCCGGGCTCTGAGGGCCCTGCCCTTGGCCCCCTTCTCCCCTGCCCTTTGTTCAGTCACAGCAGAGATGGCCACACCCACTCCCTCAGTGGGGGCAGTGTTCCGACAACCCTCAGCCCCGCCCCCTCTCCGCAGGTTACCATGGACTACAGATGCTGCATTCGGAAGCCAGGGCGTTCCGAGAATGCCAAGGGCAGATATGATGACCTTAAATGATTTCCTCTAGTGTCAGTTTTGGTAAACTTTAGGAGCTAGGAAATGATCCATTTTACAGAAATATACAAAGTTAATGGCATTTCATACATTCTCTGCTACAACATTCTCCTGATTTTATCTGTATATTCTTTACTTATGTCTTTGTTTTCCTTAATCAAAGTGTGTCGTTTAAATCTTGTCAAAGAATATTCTTTGGACTTACTACATCACCTGAATTTTATACGTTTTCCTTTGTATTAAGTTCTGCTCATATCTTTATTTATCTTTTTTCTATGTTCTCAGGTTTATTGTTTTGATAATCTGATGTCAATTAAAACACTTGGTTATTCCTTTTAATAAATCATTTTACTTATAAATATTTGTATTTTTCAAGATTCCAGCTTACTTGTAAGTTTCTAAGGGTCAGGTCCTCTACATTGATGCTGGCCTAAGGCTTAGTTCACAATATTGCAAAGTATATATTGACCTATTTTCCCTTCGACTTTCTGTGATTTCCTACATATCACATTTCTTTGCTGACAAGCTATTTGAAATACCCTTAACTTATTTAACAGCCAATAAGTCTTTGAAATAATGTGTATTTTTTAGAGAAATCTTTTTATATATTTAGGTGAAAATCTGACCTACAATAGTTTTCAAAACAGCATAAATTCACTATTCTCCATGATGAATCTGTTGCATTACACAACCTTTGAGTATTTGGTTTATCAAAGACATGTACTTTAAAAATGTTTTAGAGATCCTACCAGTCTTTGAAAACATCCTTCTTCCTTGTCTCAGTTCCAGTTTTGTGTATATTTTCTGCCTTGCACCTGATTATTCCAACGTCTGATGGATGGCCTAGTGAACCTAATTCTGGTATTGATTGTTTTTGCTGATTGTCTCCCCCTGTAGCTGATTTCTTCATTATTGTGTAAATTTACATCATGAGCTGATGTTTAGCTAAACATCTGACTTTGTAAGAGGCTTAGGTGTGAACACTCGTAAGCTTCATCAGAAAGTCCGCAAAGATTTATTTGTGCCCCTCCAATGAGTTGCCCGCGAGGACCCCATTTTCTACAAGTGTTGGTCCAATACTCCCTCTAGAGGCACGGCCTCAGACAGGGCTGCTTTGCGCCCCACGAGCAGTGGCAGTGGCAGTGGGCTGCCTGTGGCCCGGGCAGGAGCCACTCCGCGTGTGTCCCAGGGACCCATCTGCCTGCGAACTTCAGTCACCTGGCAGGAAGCTACGATGCCCAGACCTATGGTTGGCTGTGCAGCGAGGTGTACTGCGCGGACATGTTCCACACACACTTCAATTTAGAGGGCGGATGAGTGGAAAGGTGAGAGTTTGGGCAGCTGTGCATACAAAGAAGGCGTTCTTTGTCCTGGGCCTAAATGCTTGTGACACCCAACTGGGCCTGCCGGGCTCTGAGGGCCCTGCACTGGGACCCCTGCTCCCCTGCCATTTGTTCAGTCACAGCAGAGATGGCCACACCCACTCCCTCAGTGATGGCATTGTTCCAACCTCCCTCAGCCCCGCCCCCTCTCCGCAGGTTACCATGGACTACAGATGCTGCATTCTGAGGCCAGGGCGTTCTGAGAATGCCAAGGGCAGACATGATGAACTTAAATGATTTCCTCTTGTGTCAGTTTTGGTAAACTTAGGAGCTAGCAAATTGTCCACTTTACAGAAATGTTCAAATTTACTGGCATTTCATATATTCTCTGCTATAACATTGTCCTGATTCTTTCTGTATAGTCTTTACTTATGTTTTGTTTTCCTAATCAAATTGTGTCTTTTAAATCTTGTCAAAGAATATTCTTTGGACTTACTACATCACCTGAATTTTATACGTTTTCTCTTGTATTAAGTTCTACTCATATCTTTATTTATCTTTTTTCTATGTTCACTGGGTTTATTGTTTTGATCTTCTGATGTCAATTAAAACACTTGGTTGTTCATTTTAATAAATCTTTTTACTCATAAATTTTGAACTTTTTAATATTCCAGCTTACTTGTAAGTTTCTTAGGGTCATGTCCTCTACATTGTTGCTCGCCTAAGGCTTAGTTCACAATATAGCAAACTATATATTGACCTATTTACTCCTCGAATTTCTGTGATTTCCTACATCTCACCTTTCTTTGCAGACAAGCCATTTAAAATACCCTTAACATATTACACAGCCATTAACTCTTTGAAATAATGTGTATTTTTAGAGAAATCTTCTCATATTATTAGGCAGAAAATCTCATCTTCCATAGTTTTCAAAACATCATAATTTCAATCTTCTCAATGATGAATCTGTTGTATTACACAGCCTTTGAGTATTTAGCTTTACCAATGACATGTATTTTAAAAATGTTTTAGAGATCCTACCAGTCTTTGAAAACATCCTTGTTCCTTGTTTCAGTTCCAGTTTTATGTATATTTTCTGCCTTGCACCTGATTATTCCAACGTCTGATGGATGGCCTAGGGAATCTAACTCTGGTATTGATGGTTTTTGCTGATTATGTCCCCTTGTAGCTGATTTCTTAATTATTGTGTAAATTTAGTTCATGAGCTCACGTTTAGCTAAACAGCTAACCGTGTAAGAGGCTTAGGTGTGAACGCTTGTAAGCTTCAGCAGAAAGTCAGCAAAGATTTATTTGTGTCCCTCCAATGAGTTGCCCGTGAGGTCCCCGTTTTCTACAAGTGTTGGTCCAATACTCCCTCTAAAGGCAGGGGACTCAGACAGGGCTGCTTTGAGGCCCCCAATCTGGGGCAGAGGCAGTGGACGGCCTATGGCCCAGGCAGGAGCCTATTCGCGTGTGTCCCAGGGACCCAACTGCCTGTGAACTTCGGTCACCTGGCAGGAAGCTACGATGCCCAGACCTATGGTTAGCTGTGCAGCGAGGTGTACTGCGCGGACTGGTTCCACACACACTTCAAGTAAGAGGGAGGCCCGAGTGGAAAGGTGAGAGTTTGGGCAGCTGTGCATACAAAGAAGGTTCCCTTTGGCCTGGGCCTAAATGCTTGTGACACCCCACTGGGCATGCCTGGCTCTGAGGGCCCAGGACTGGGACCACTGCTCCCCTGCCCTTTGTTCAGTCACAGCAGAGATGGCCACACCCACTACCTCAGTGAGGGCAGTGTTCCAAGCTCCCTCAGCCCCGCCCCCTCTCCGCAGGTTACCATGAACTACAGATGCTGCATTCTGAGGCCATGGCATACCAAGAATGCCAAGGGCAGACATGATGACCTTAAATGATTTCCTCTTGTGTCAGTTTTGGTAAACTTTAGGAGCTAGGAAATGGTCCACTTTACAGAGATGTTCAAATTTACTTGCATTTCATATATTCTCTGCTATAACATTGTCCTGATTCTTTCTCTATATTCTTTACTTATATTTATGTTTTCCTTTATCAAAGTGTGTCTTTTAAATCTTTTCAAAGAATATTCTTTGGACTTACTAAATCACATGAATTTTATACGTTTTCTGTTGTATTAAGTTCTGCTCATATCTTTATTTATCTTTTTTCTATGTTCTCAGGGTTTATTGTTTTGATTTTCTGATGTCAAGTAAAACACTTGTTTATTCATATTAATAAATCTTTTACTTATAAAGATTTGAACTTTTAAAGATTCCAGCTTACTTGTACGTTTCTAAGGGTCCATTCCTCTACACTGTTGCCGGCCTAAGTCTTAGTTCACCATATAGCAATGTATATATTGACATATTATCCCCTCGGCTTTCTGTGATTCCCTACATCTCACCTTTCTTTGCAGACAAGCCTTTTGAAATACCCTTGACTTATTTCACAGCCAATCATTCTTTGAAATAATGTGTATTTTTTAGAGAAATCATCTTATATAATTAGGCAGAAAATCTCACCTTCCATAGTTTTCTAAACAGCATAATTTCACTCTTCTCACTGCTTAATTTGTTGTATTAAAGAACCTTTGAGTATTTAGCTTTGTCAATGACATGTTCTTTAAAAATGTTTTAGAGATCCTACCAGCCTTTGAAAACCTCCTTGTTCCTTGTTTCAGTTCCAGTTTTATGTATATTTTCTGCCTTGCACCTGATTATTCCAACATCAGATGGATGGCCTAGGGAATCTCATTCTGGTATTGATTGTTTTTGCAGATTGCCTCCCTTTGTAGCTGATTTCTTCAATATTGTGTAAATTTAGATCATGAGCTCATGTTTAGCTAAACATCTGACCTTGTAAGAGGCTTAGGTGTGAACGCTGGTAAGCTTCAGCAGAAAGTCGGCAAAGATTTATTTGTGTCCCTCCAATGAGTTGCCCGCAAGGACCCCGTTTACTACAAGTGTTGGTCCAATACTCCTTCGAGAGGCATTGGACTCAGACATGGCTGCTTTTCAGCCTTCGATCTGGGGCAGGGCCAGTGGGCGGCCTGTGGCCCGGGCAAGAGCCTCTCCGTATGTGTCCCAGGGACCCTTTTGCCTGCGAACTTCGGTCACCTGGCAGGAAGCTACAATGCCCTGACCTATGGTGAGCTGTGCAGTGAGGAGTACTGCGCGGACAGGTTCCAAACACACTTCAAATAAGAGGGCGGCCTGAGTGGAAAGGTGAGAGTTTGGGCAGCTGTGCAGACAAAGAAGGCGCCCTTTGGCCTGGGCCTAAATGCTTGTGACACCCCACTGGGTCTGCCGGGCTCTGAGGGCCCTGCCCTGGGCCCCCTGCTCCCCTGCCCTTTGTTCAGTCACAGCAGAGATGGCCACACCCACTCCCTCAGTGAGGGCATTGTTCCAACCTACCTCAGCCCCATCCCCTCTCCGCAGGTTTCCATGGACTACAGTTGCTGCATTCTGAGGCAAGGGCGTTCCGAGAATGCCAAGGACAGACATGATGACCTTAAATGGTTTCCTCTTGTGTCAGTTTTGGTAAACTTTAGGAGCTAGGAAATGGTTCAGTTTACACAAATGTTCAAATTTACTGGCATTTCAGATATTCTCTGCTATAACATTGTCCTGATTCTTTCTGTATATTTTTTACTTATGTCTTTGTTTTCCTTAAACAAACTGTGTCTTTTAAAGCTTGTCAAAGAATATTCTTTGGACTTACTACATCACCTGAATTTTATACGTTTTCCTTTGTATAAAGTTCTGCTCATATCTTTATTTATCTTTTTTCTATGTTCTCAGGGTTTATTGTTATGATCATCTGATGTCAAATAAAACACTTGGTTATTCATTTTAATAAATCTTTTTACTTATAAAGATTTGAACTTTTCAAGATTCCAGCTTACTTGTAAGTTTCTAAGGGTCAGGTCCTCTACATTGTTGCTGGCCTAAGGCTTAGTTCACCATATAGCAATGTATATATTGACCTATTTTCCCATCTACTTTCTGTGATTTCCTACATCTCACCTTTTTTGCAGAGAAGCCATTTGAAATACCCTTAAGTTATTTCACAGCCAATAAGTCTTTGAAATAATGTATATTTTTTAGAGAAAACTTCTTATATAATTAGGCAGAAAATCTGACCTGCCATAGTTTTCAAAACAGCATAAATTCTCTCTTCTCAATGATGAATCTGTTGTATTACACAACCTTTGAATATTTAACTTTATCAATGACATGTACTTTAAAAATGCTTTAGAGATCCTACCAGTCTTTGAAAACATCCTTGTTCCTTGTTTCCGTCCCAGTTTTATGTATATATTCTGCCTTGCACTTGATTATTCCAACATCTGATGGATGGCCTAGGGAATCTAATTGTGGTATTGATTGTTTTTGCTGCTTTTCTCCACTTGTAGCTGATTTCTTCATTATTGTGTAAATTTAGATCATGAGCTCATGTTTAGCTAAACAGCTGACCTTGTAAGAGTCTTAGTGTTGAACGCTCGTAAGCTTCAGCGGAAAGTCGGCAAAGATTTATTTGTGTCCCTCCAATGAGTTACCCCGAGGACCGCGTTTTCTACAAGTGTTGGTCCAATACTCCCTCTAGAGGCAGGGACTCTGACAGGACTGCTTTGCTTCCGCCGATCTGGGGTAGTGGCTCTTGGCGGCCTGTGGCCCGGGCAGGAGGCTCCCCTCGTGTGTCCCACGACACATCTGCCTGCGAATTTCGGTCACCTGACAGGCAGCTACGATGCCTAGACCTATGATTACCTGTGCAGCGAGGTGTATTGTGCGGACCTGTTCTACACACACTTCAAGTAAGAGGGCGGCCTGATTGGAAAGGTGAGAGTTTGGGCAGCGGTGCAGACAAAGAAGGCGCCCTTTGTACTAGGCCTAAATGCTTGTGACACCCGACTGGGCCTGCCGGGCTCTGAGGGACCTGCCCTTGGCCCCCTTCTCCCCTGCCCTTTGTTCAGTCACAGCAGAGATGGCCACACCCACTCCCTCAGTGAGGGCAGTGTTCCGACCTCCCTCAACCCAGCCCCCACTCCGCAGGTTACCATGGACTACAGATGCTGCATTCTGAGGCCAGGGCGTTCCGAGAATGCCAAGGGCAGACATGATAACCTTAAATGATTTCCTCTAGTGTCAATTTTGGTAAACTTTAGGAGCTAGGAAATGGTCCACTTTACAGAAATATTCAAAGTTAATGGCATTTCATACATTCTCTGTTACAACATTCTCCTGATTCTTTCTATATATTCTTTAATTATGTTTCTGTTTTCCTTAATCAAAGTGTGTCTTTTAAATCTTTTCAAAGAATATTCTTTGGAATTACTACGTCACCTGAATTTGATACGTTTTCTGTGGTATTAAGTTCTGCTCATATCTTTATTTATCTTTTTTCTATGTTCTCAGGGTTTATTGTTTTGATCTTCTGATGTCAAGTAAAACACTTGGTTATTCATTTTCATCAATCTTTTAACTTATAAAGATTTGAACTTTTAAAGATTCCAGCTCACTTTTAAGTTTCTAAGGTTCAGGTCCTCTACATTGTGGCTGGCCTAAGGCTTAGTTCACCACATAGCAATGTATATATTGACATTTTCCCCTCGACTTTCTGTGATTCCCTACATCTCACCTTTCTTTGCAGAAAAGCCATTTGAAATACACTTAACTTATTTCACAGCCAATAAGTCTTTGAAATAATGTCTATTTTTTAGAGAAATCTTCTTATATAATTAGGCAGAAAATCTCACCGGCCATAGTTTTCAAAACAGCATAATTTTACTCTTCTCAATGCTTAATCTGTGGTATTAAACAACCTTTGAGTATTTAGGTTTATCAACGACATGTACTTTAAAAATGTTTGAGAGATCCTACCAGCCTTTGAAAACCTCCTTGTTCCTTGTTTCAGTTCCAGTTTTATGTATATTTTCTGCCTTGCACCTGATTATTCCAACATCAGATGGATGGCCTAGGGAATCTCATTCTGGTATTGATTGTTTTTGCATATTGTCTCCCTTTGTAGCTGATTTCTTCAATATTGTGTAAATTTAGATCATGAGCTCATGTTTAGCTAAACAGCTGACCTTGTAAGAGGCTTAGGTGTGAACGCTGGTAAGCTTCAGCAGAAAGTCGGCAAAGATTTATTTGTGTCCCTCCAATGAGTTGCCCGCAAGGACCCCGTTTACTACAAGTGTTGGTCCAATACTCCTTCGAGAGGCATTGGACTCAGACATGGCTGCTTTTCAGCCTTCGATCTGGGGCAGGGCCAGTGGGCGGCCTGTGGCCCGGGCAAGAGCCTCTCCGTGTGTGTCCCAGGGACCCTTTTGCCTGCGAACTTCGGTCACCTGGCAGGAAGATACAATGCCCTGACCTATGGTGAGCTGTGCAGTGAGGAGTACTGCGCGGACAGGTTCCAAACACACTTCAAATAAGAGGGCGGCCTGAGTGGAAAGGTGAGAGTTTGGGCAGCTGTGCAGACAAAGAAGGCGCCCTTTGGCCTGGGCCTAAATGCTTGTGACACCCCACTGGGTCTGCCGGGCTCTGCGGGCCCTCCCCTGGGCCCCCTGCTTCCCTGCCCTTTGTTCAGTCACAGCAGAGATGGCCACACCCACTCCCTCAGTGAGGGCAGTCTTCCAACCTCCCTCAGCCACTCCCCTTCTCCGCAGGTTACCATGGACTACAGATGCTGCATTCTGAGGCCAGGGCGTAACGAGAATGCCAAGGGCAGACATGATGACCTTAAATGATTTCCTCTTGTGTCAGTTTTGGTAAACTTTAGGAGCTAGGAAATGGTCCGCTTTACAGAAATGTTCAAATTTACTGGCATTTCATATATTCTCTGCTATAACATTGTTCTGATTCTTTCTGTATATTCTTTACTTATGTGTTGGTTTTCCTTAATCAAAGTGTGTATTTTAAATCTTGTCAAAGAATATTCTTTGGACTTACTACCTCAACTGAATTTTATACGTTTTCTGTGGTATTAAGTTCTGCTCATATCTTTATTTATCTTTTTTCTATGTTCTCATGGTTTATTGTTTTGATTTTCTGATGTCAAGTAAAACACTTGGTTATTCATTTTAATAAATCTTTTTACTTATAAAGATTTGAAATTTTAAAGATTCCAGCTTACTTGTACGTTTCTAAGGGTCCATTCCTCTACACTGTTGCCGGCCTAAGGCTTAGTTCACCATATAGCAATGTATATATTGACATAATATCCCCTCGGCTTTCTGTGATTCCCTACATCTCACCTTTCTTTGCAGACAAGCCATTTGAAATACCCTTAACTTATTTCACAGCCTATAAGTCTTTGAAATAATGTGTATTTTTTAGAGAAATCATCTTATATAATTAGGCAGAAAATCTCACCTTTCATAGTTTTCTAAACAGCATAATTTCACTCTTCTCACTCTTAATTTGTTGTATTAAAGAACATTTGAGTATTTAGCTTTATCAATGACATGTTCTTTAAAAATGTTTTAGAGATCCTACCAGTCTTTGAAAACCTCCTTGTTCCTTGTTTCATTTCCAGTTTTATGTATATTTTCTGCCTAGCACCTGATTATTCCAACATCTGATGGGTGGCCTAGGGAATCTAATTCTGGTATTGATTGTTTTTGCTGATTGTCTCCCTTTGTAGCTGATTTCTTCATTATTGTGTAAATTTAGATCATGAGCTCATGTTTAGCTAAGCAGCTGACCTTGTAAGAGGCTTAGGTGTGAACGCTCGTAAGTTTCAGCAAAAAGTCGGCAAAGATTTATTTGTGTCCGTCCAATGTGTTGCCCGCAAGGACCCCGTTTTCTAGAAGTGTTGGTCCAATACTCCCTCTAGGGGTAGGGGACTTAGACAGGGCTGCTTTCGGCCCCCGTTCTTGGGCATGGGCAGTGGGCAGCCTGTGGCCCGGGCAGGAGCCTCTCTGCGTCTGAACCTGGGAATCATCTCTCCTGCGAACTTCGGTCACCTGGCAGGAAGCTACGATGCCCAGACCTATGGTTAGCTGTGCAGCGAGGTATACTGCGCGGACAGGTTCCACACACACTTCAACTAAGTGGGTGGCCTGAGTGGAAAATTGAGAGTTTGGGCAGCTGTGCAGACAATGAATGTGCCCTATGGCATGGTCCTAAAGGTTTGTGACACACCACTGGGCCTGCCCGGCTCTGAGGGCACGGCCCTGGGCCCCCTGCTCCCCTGCCCTTTGTTCAGTCACAGCAGAGATGGCCACACCGACTCCCTCAGTGAGGGCAGTGTTCCAGCCTTCCTCAGTCCCGCCCACTCTCCGCAGGTTACCATGGACTACAGATTCTGCATTCTGAGGCCAGGGCGTTCCGAGAATGCCAAGGGCAGTCATGATGACCTTAAATGATTTCCTCGTGTGTCAGTTTTGGTAAAATGTAGGAGCTAGGAAATGTTCAACTTTACAGAAATGTTCAAATTTACTGGCATTTCATATATTCTCTGCTATAACATTGTCCTGATTCTTTCTATATATTCTTTAATTATGTTTGTGTTTTCCTTAATCAAAGTGTGTCTTTTAAATCTTTTCAAAGAATATTCTTTGGACTTACTACCTCACTTGAATTTTATACGTTTTCTGTGGTATTAAGTTCTGCTCATATCTTTATTTATCTTTTTTCTATGTTCTCAGGGTTTATTGTTTTGATCTTCTGATGTCAATTAAAACACTTGGTTATTCATTTTCATCAATCTTTTTACTTATAAAATTTGAACTTTTAAAGATTCCAGCTCACTTTTAAGTTTCTAAGGGTCAGGTCCTCTACATTGTGGCTGGCCTAAGGCTTAGTTCACCATATAGCAATGTATATATTGGCTTTTTCCCCTTGACTTTCTGTGATTCCCTACATCTCACCTTTCTTTGCAGACAAGCCATTTGAAATACACTTAACTTATTTCACAGCCAATAAGTCTTTGAAATAATGTCTATTTTTTAGAGAAATCTTCTTATATAATTAGGCAGAAAATCTCACCTGCCATAGTTTTCAAAACAGCATAATTTCACTCTTCTCAATGCTTAATCTGTGGTATTAAACAACCTTTGAGTATTTAGGTTTATCAACGACATGTACTTTAAAAATGTTTTAGAGATCCTACCAGCCTTTGAAAACCTCCTTGTTCCTTGTTTCAGTTCCAGTTTTATGTATATTTTCTGCCTTGCACCTGATTATTCCAACATCAGATGGATGGCCTAGGGAATCTCATTCTGGTATTGAGTGTTTTTGCTGATTGTCTCCCTTTGTAGCTGATTTCTTCAATATTGTGTAAATTTAGATCATGAGCTCATGTTTAGCTAAACAGCTGACCTTGTAAGAGGCTTAGGTGTGAACGCTGGTAAGCTTCAGCAGAAAGTCGGCAAAGATTTATTTGTGTCCCTCCAATGAGTTGCCCGCAAGGACCCCGTTTCCTACAAGTGTTGGTCCAATACTCCTTCGAGAGGCAGTGGACTCAGACATGGCTGCTTTTCAGCCTTCGATCTGGGTCAGGGCCAGTGGGCGGCCTGTGGCCCGGGCAAGAGCCTCTCCGCATGTGTCCCAGGGACCCATTTGCCTGCGAACTTCGGTCACCTGGCAGGAAGCTACGATGCCCTGACCTATGGTGAGCTGTGCAGCGAGGAGTACTGCGCGGACAGCTTCCAAACACACTTCAAATAAGAAGGCGGCCTGAGTGGAAAGGTGAGAGTTTGGGCAGCTGTGCAGACAAAGAAGGCGCCCTTTGGCCTGGGCCTAAATGCTTGTGACACCCCACTGGGTCTGCCGGGCTCTGAGGGCCCTGCCCTGGTCCCCCTGCTCCCCTGCCCTTTGTTCAGTCACAGCAGAGATGGCCACAACCACTCCCTCAGTGAGGGCAGTGTTCCAAGCTCCCTCAGCCCCGCCCCCTCTCCGCAGGTTACCATGAACTACAGATGCTGCATTGTGAGGGCATGGCATACCGAGAATGCCAAGGGCAGACATGATGACCTTAAATGATTTCCTCTTGTGTCAGTTTTGGTAAACTTTAGGAGCTAGGAAATGGTCCACTTTACAGAAATGTTCAAATTTACTTGCATTTCATATATTCTCTGCTATAACATTGTCCTGATTCTTTCTCTATATTCTTTACTTATGTTTATGTTTTCCTTCATCAAAGTTTGTCTTTTAAATCTTTTCAAAGAATATTCTTTGGACTTATTAAATCACCTGAATTTTATACGTTTTCTGTTGTATTAAGTTCTGCTCATATCTTTATTTATCTTTTTTTCTATGTTCTCAGGGTTTATTGTTTTGATTTTCTGATGTCAAGTAAAACACTTGGTTATTCATTTTAATAAATCTTTTTACTTATAAAGATTGGAACTTTTAAAGATTCCAGCTTACTTGTACGTTCCTAAGGGTCCATTCCTCTACACTGTTGCCGGCCTAAGGCTTAGTTCACCATATAGCAATGTATATATTGACATATTATCCCCTCGGCTTTCTGTGATTCCCTACATCTCACCTTTCTTTGCAGACAAGCCATTTGAAATGCCCGTAACTTATTTCACAGCCAATAATTCTTTGAAATAATGTGTATTTTTTAGAGAAATCATCTTATATAATTAGGCAGAAAATCTCACCTTCCATACTTTTCTAAACAGCATAATTTCACTCTTCTCACTGCTTAATTTGTTGTATTAAAGAACCTTTGAGTATTTAGCTTTATCAATGACATTTACTTTAAAAATGTTTTAGAGATCCCACCAGTCTTTGAAAACATGCTTGTTCCTTGTTTCATTTCCAGGTTTATGTATATTTTCTGCCTAGCACATGATTATTCCAACATCTGATGGGTGGCCTAGGGAATCTAATTCTGGTATTGATTGTTTTTGCTGATTGTCTCCCTTTGTAGCTGATTTCTTCATTATTGTGTAAATTTAGATCATGAGCTCATGTTTAGCTAAACAGCTCACCTTGTAAGAGGCTTAGGAGTGAACGCTGGTAAGCTTCAGCAGAAAGTCGGCAAAGATTTATTTGTGTCCCTCCAATGAGTTGCCCGCAAGGACCCCGTTTTCTACAAGTGTTGGTCCAATACTCCTTCGAGAGGCAGTGGACTCAGACATGGCTGCTTTTCAGCCTTCGATCTGGGGCAGGGCCAGTGGGCGGCCTGTGGCCCGGGCAAGAGCCTCTCCGCATGTGTCCCAGGGACCAATTTGCCTGCGAACTTCGGTCACCTGGAAGGAAGCTACGATGCCCTGACCTATGGTGAGCTGTGCAGCGAGGAGTACTGCGCGGACAGGTTCCAAACACACTTCAAATAAGAGGGCGGCCTGAGTGGAAAGGTGAGAGTTTGGGCAGCTGTGCAGACAAAGAAGGCGCCCTTTGGCCTGGGCATATATGCTTGTGACACCCCACTGGGTCTGCCGGGCTCTGAGGGCCCTGCCCTGGGCCCCCTGCTCCCCTGCCCTTTGTTCAGTCACAGCAGAGATGGCCACACCCACTCCCTCAGTGAGGGCAGTCTTCCAAACTCCCTCAGCCACGCCCCTTCTCCGCAGGTTACCATGGACTACAGATGCTGCATTCTGAGGCCAGGGCTTTCGGAGAATGCCAAGGGCAGACATGATGACCTTAAATGATTTCCTCTTGTGTCAGTTTTGGTAAACTTTAGGAGCTAGGAAATGGTCCGCTTTACAGAAATGTTCAAATTTACTGGCATTTCATATATTCTCTGCTATAACATTGTCCTGATTCTTTCTGTATATTCTTTACTTATGTTTTTGTTTTCCTTAATCAAAGTGTGTCTTTTAAATCTTTTCAAAGAATATTCTTTGGACTTACTAAATCACCTGAATTTTATACGTTATCTGTTGTATTAAGTTCTGCTCATATCTTTATTTATATTTTTTCTATGTTCTCAGGGTTTATTGTTTTGATTTTCTGATGTCAAGTAAAACACTTGGTTATTCATTTTAATAAACCTTTTTACTTATAAAGATTGGAACTTTTAAAGATTCCAGCTTACTTGTACGTTTCTAAGTGTCCATTCCTCTACACTGTTGCCGGCCTAAGGCTTAGATCACCATTAGCAATGTATATATTGACATATTATCCCCTCGGCTTTCTGTGATTCCCTACATCTCACCTTTCTTTGCAGACAAGCCATTTGAAATACCCGTAACTTATTTCACAGCCAATAATTCTTTGAAATAATGTGTATTTTTTAGAGAAATCATCTTATATAATTAGGCAGAAAATCTCACCTTTCATAGTTTTCTAAACAGCATAATTTCACTCTTCTCACTGCTTAATTTGTTGTATTAAAGAACATTTGAGTATTTAGCTTTATCAATGACATGTTCTTTAAAAATGTTTTAGAGATCCTACCAGTCTTTGAAAACCTCCTTGTTCCTTGTTTCATTTCCAGTTTTATGTATATTTTCTGCCTAGCACCTGATTATTCCAACATCTGATGGGTGGCCTAGGGAATCTAATTCTGGTATTGATTGTTTTTGCTGATTGTCTCCCTTTGTAGCTGATTTCTTCATTATTGTGTAAATTTAGATCATGAGCTCATGTTTAGCTAAGCAGCTGACCTTGTAAGAGGCTTAGGTGTGAACGCTCGTAAGTTTCAGCAAAAAGTCGGCAAAGATTTATTTGTGTCCGTCCAATGTGTTGCCCGCAAGGACCCCGTTTTCTAGAAGTGTTGGTCCAATACTCCCTCTAGGGGTAGGGGACTTAGACAGGGCTGCTTTCGGCCCCCGTTCTTGGGCATGGGCAGTGGGCAGCCTGTGGCCCGGGCAGGAGCCTCTCTGCGTGTGAACCTGGGAATCATCTCTCCTGCGAACTTCGGTCACCTGGCAGGAAGCTACGATGCCCAGACCTATGGTTAGCTGTGCAGCGAGGTATACTGCGCGGACAGGTTCCACACACACTTCAACTAAGTGGGTGGCCTGAGTGGAAAATTGAGAGTTTGGGCAGCTGTGCAGACAATGAATGTGCCCTATGGCATGGTCCTAAAGGTTTGTGACACACCACTGGGCCTGCCCGGCTCTGAGGGCACTGCCCTGGGCCCCCTGCTCCCCTGCCCTTTGTTCAGTCACAGCAGAGATGGCCACACCGACTCCCTCAGTGAGGGCAGTGTTCCAGCCTTCCTCAGCCCCGCCCACTCTCCGCAGGTTACCATGGACTACAGATTCTGCATTCTGAGGCCAGGGCGTTCCGAGAATGCCAAGGGCAGTCATGATGACCTTAAATGATTTCCTCGTGTGTCAGTTTTGGTAAAATGTAGGAGCTAGGAAATGTTCAACTTTACAGAAATGTTCAAATTTACTGGCATTTCATATATTCTCTGCTATAACATTGTCCTGATTCTTTCTATATATTCTTTAATTATGTTTGTGTTTTCCTTAATCAAAGTGTGTCTTTTAAATCTTTTCAAAGAATATTCTTTGGACTTACTACCTCACTTGAATTTTATACGTTTTCTGTGGTATTAAGTTCTGCTCATATCTTTATTTATCTTTTTTCTATGTTCTCAGGGTTTATTGTTTTGATCTTCTGATGTCAATTAAAACACTTGGTTATTCATTTTCATCAATCTTTTTACTTATAAAATTTGAACTTTTAAAGATTCCAGCTCACTTTTAAGTTTCTAAGGGTCAGGTCCTCTACATTGTGGCTGGCCTAAGGCTTAGTTCACCATATAGCAATGTATATATTGGCATTTTCCCCTCGACTTTCTGTGATTCCCTACATCTCACCTTTCTTTGCAGACAAGCCATTTGAAATACACTTAACTTATTTCACAGCCAATAAGTCTTTGAAATAATGTCTATTTTTTAGAGAAATCTTCATATATAATTAGGCAGAAAATCTCACCTGCCATAGTTTTCAAAACAGCATAATTTCACTCTTCTCAATGCTTAATCTGTGGTATTAAACAACCTTTGAGTATTTAGGTTTATCAACGACATGTACTTTAAAAATGTTTGAGAGATCCTACCAGCCTTTGAAAACCTCCTTGTTCCTTGTTTCAGTTCCAGTTTTATGTATATTTTCTGCCTTGCACCTGATTATTCCAACATCAGATGGATGGCCTAGGGAATCTCATTCTGGTATTGATTGTTTTTGCAGATTGTCTCCCTTTGTAGCTGATTTCTTCAATATTGTGTAAATTTAGATCATGAGCTCATGTTTAGCTAAACAGCTGACCTTGTAAGAGGCTTAGGTGTGAACGCTGGTAAGCTTCAGCAGAAAGTCGGCAAAGATTTATTTGTGTCCCTCCAATGAGTTGCCCGCAAGGACCCCGTTTCCTACAAGTGTTGGTCCAATACTCCTTCGAGAGGCATTGGACTCAGACATGGCTGCTTTTCAGCCTTCGATCTGGGGTAGGGCCAGTGGGCGGCCTGTGGCCCGGGCAAGAGCCTCTCCGCATGTGTCCCAGGGACCCATTTGCCTGCGAACTTCGGTCACCTGGCAGGAAGCTACGATGCCCTGACCTATGGTGAGCTGTGCAGCGAGGAGTACTGCGCGGACAGCTTCCAAACACACTTCAAATAAGAAGGCGGCCTGAGTGGAAAGGTGAGAGTTTGGGCAGCTGTGCAGACAAAGAAGGCGCCCTTTGGCCTGGGCCTAAATGCTTGTGACACCCCACTGGGTCTGCCGGGCTCTGAGGGCCCTTCCCTGGTCCCCATGCTCCCCTGCCCTTTGTTCAGTCACAGCAGACATGGCCACAACCACTCCCTCAGTGAGGGCAGTGTTCCAAGCTCCCTCAGCCCCGCCCCCTCTCCGCAAGTTACCATGAACTACAGAGGCTGCATTGTGAGGGCATGGCATACCAAGAATGCCAAGGGCAGACATGATGACCTTAAATGATTTCCTCTTGTGTCAGTTTTTGTAAACTTTAGGAGCTAGGAAATGGTCCACTTTACAGAAATGTTCAAATTTACTTGCATTTCATATATTCTCTGCTATAACATTGTCCTGATTCTTTCTCTATATTCTTTACTTATGTTTATGTTTTCCTTCATCAAAGTTTGTCTTTTAAATCTTTTCAAAGAATATTCTTTGGACTTATTAAATCACCTGAATTTTATACGTTTTCTGTTGTATTAAGTTCTGCTCATATCTTTATTTATCTTTTTTCTATGTTCTCAGGGTTTATTGTTTTGATTTTCTGATGTCAAGTAAAACACTTGGTTATTCATTTTAATAAATCTTTTTACTTATAAAGATTGGAACTTTTAAAGATTCCAGCTTACTTGTACGTTCCTAAGGGTCCATTCCTCTACACTGTTGCCGGCCTAAGGCTTAGTTCACCATATAGCAATGTATATATTGACATATTATCCCCTCGGCTTTCTGTGATTCCCTACATCTCACCTTTCTTTGCAGACAAGCCATTTGAAATGCCCGTAACTTATTTCACAGCCAATAATTCTTTGAAATAATGTGTATTTTTTAGAGAAATCATCTTATATAATTAGGCAGAAAATCTCACCTTCCATACTTTTCTAAACAGCATAATTTCACTCTTCTCACTGCTTAATTTGTTGTATTAAAGAACCTTTGAGTATTTAGCTTTATCAATGACATGTACTTTAAAAATGTTTTAGAGATCCCACCAGTCTTTGAAAACATGCTTGTTCCTTGTTTCATTTCCAGGTTTATGTATATTTTCTGCCTAGCACATGATTATTCCAACATCTGATGGGTGGCCTAGGGAATCTAATTCTGGTATTGATTGTTTTTGCTGATTGTCTCCCTTTGTAGCTGATTTCTTCATTATTGTGTAAATTTAGATCATGAGCTCATGTTTAGCTAAACAGCTCACCTTGTAAGAGGCTTAGGAGTGAACGCTGGTAAGCTTCAGCAGAAAGTCGGCAAAGATTTATTTGTGTCCCTCCAATGAGTTGCCCGCAAGGACCCCGTTTTCTACAAGTGTTGGTCCAATACTCCTTCGAGAGGCAGTGGACTCAGACATGGCTGCTTTTCAGCCTTCGATCTGGGGCAGGGCCAGTGGGCGGCCTGTGGCCCGGGCAAGAGCCTCTCCGCATGTGTCCCAGGGACCAATTTGCCTGCGAACTTCGGTCACCTGGAAGGAAGCTACGATGCCCTGACCTATGGTGAGCTGTGCAGCGAGGAGTACTGCGCGGACAGGTTCCAAACACACTTCAAATAAGAGGGCGGCCTGAGTGGAAAGGTGAGAGTTTGGGCAGCTGTGCAGACAAAGAAGGCGCCCTTTGTCCTGGGCCTAAATGCTTGTGACACCCCACTGGGTCTGCCGGGCTCTGAGGGCCCTGCCCTGGGCCCCCTGCTCCCCTGCCCTTTGTTCAGTCACAGCAGAGATGGCCACACCCACTCCCTCAGTGAGGGCAGTCTTCCAAACTCCCTCAGCCACGCCCCTTCTCCGCAGGTTACCATGGACTACAGATGCTGCATTCTGAGGCCAGGGCTTTCGGAGAATGCCAAGGGCAGACATGATGACCTTAAATGATTTCCTCTTGTGTCAGTTTTGGTAAACTTTAGGAGCTAGGAAATGGTCCGCTTTACAGAAATGTTCAAATTTACTGGCATTTCATATATTCTCTGCTATAACATTGTCCTGATTCTTTCTGTATATTCTTTACTTATGTTTTTGTTTTCCTTAATCAAAGTGTGTCTTTTAAATCTTTTCAAAGAATATTCTTTGGACTTACTAAATCACCTGAATTTTATACGTTATCTGTTGTATTAAGTTCTGCTCATATCTTTATTTATCTTTTTTCTATGTTCTCAGGGTTTATTGTTTTGATTTTCTGATGTCAAGTAAAACACTTGGTTATTCATTTTAATAAACCTTTTTACTTATAAAGATTGGAACTTTTAAAGATTCCAGCTTACTTGTACGTTTCTAAGGGTCCATTCCTCTACACTGTTGCCGGCCTAAGGCTTAGATCACCATTAGCAATGTATATATTGATATATTATCCCCTCGGCTTTCTGTGATTCCCTACATCTCACCTTTCTTTGCAGACAAGCCATTTGAAATACCCGTAACTTATTTCACAGCCAATAATTCTTTGAAATAATGTGTATTTTTTAGAGAAATCATCTTATATAATGAGGCAGAAAATCTCACCTTTCATAGTTTTCTAAACAGCATAATTTCACTCTTCTCACTGCTTAATTTGTTGTATTAAAGAACATTTGAGTATTTAGCTTTATCAATGACATGTTCTTTAAAAATGTTTTAGAGATCCTACCAGTCTTTGAAAACCTCCTTGTTCCTTGTTTCATTTCCAGTTTTATGTATATTTTCTGCCTAGCACCTGATTATTCCAACATCTGATGGGTGGCCTAGGGAATCTAATTCTGGTATTGATTGTTTTTGCTGATTGTCTCCCTTTGTAGCTGATTTCTTCATTATTGTGTAAATTTAGATCATGAGCTCATGTTTAGCTAAACAGCTGACCTTGTAAGAGGCTTAGGTGTGAACGCTCGTAAGTTTCAGCAAAAAGTCGGCAAAGATTTATTTGTGTCCCTCCAATGAGTTGCCCGCAAGGACCCCGTTTTCTAGAAGTGTTGGTCCAATACTCCCTCTACGGGTAGGGGACTTAGACAGGGCTGCTTTCGGCCCCCGATCTTGGGCAGGGGCAGTGGGCGGCCCGTGGCCCGGGCAGGAGCCTCTCTGCGTCTGAACCTGGGAATCATCTCTCCTGCGAACTTCGGTCACCTGGCAGGAAGCTACGATGCCCAGACCTATGCTTAGCTGTGCAGCGAGGTATACTGCGCGGACAGGTTCCACACTCACTTCAACTAAGTGGGTGGCATGAGTGGAAAAGTGAGAGTTCGGGCAGCTGTGCAGACAAAGAAGGTGCCCTATGGCATGGTCCTAAAGGTTTGTGACACACCACTGGGCCTGCCCAGCTCTGAGGGCCCTGCCCTGGGCCCCCTGCTCCCCTGCCCTTTGTTCAGTCACAGCAGAGATGGCCACACCGACTCCCTCAGTGAGGGCAGTGTTCCAGCCTCCCTCAGCCCCGCCCACTCTCCGCAGGTTACCATGGACTACAGATTCTGCATTCTGAGGCCAGGGCGTTCCGAGAATGCCAAGGGCAGACATGATGACCTTAAATTATTTCCTCTTGTGTCAGTTTTGGGAAACTGTAGGAGCTAGGAAATGGTCAACTTTACAGAAATGTTCAAATTTACTGGCATTTCATATATTCTCTGCTATAACATTGTCCTGATTCTTGCTATATATTCTTTAATAATGTTTGTGTTTTCCTTAATCAAAGTGTGTCTTTTAAATCTTTTCAAAGAATATTCTTTGGACTTACTACCTCACTTGAATTTTATACGTTTTCTGTGGTATTAAGTTCTGCTCATATCTTTATTTATCTTTTTTCTATGTTCTCAGGGTTTATTGTTTTGATCTTCTGATGTCAAGTAAAACACTTGGTTATTCATTTTCATCAATCTTTTTACTTATAAATATTTGAACTTTTAAAGATTCCAGCTCACTTTTAAGTTTCTAAGGGTCAGGTCCTCTACATTGTGGCTGGCCTAAGGCTTAGTTCACCATATAGCAATGTATATAAAGACATTTTCCCCTCGACTTTCTGTGATTCCCTACATCTCACCTTTCTTTGCAGACAAGCCATTTGAAATACACTTAACTTATTTCACAGCCAATAAGTCTTTGAAATAATGTCTATTTTTTAGAGAAATCTTCTTATATAATTAGGCAGAAAATCTCACCTGCCATATTTTTCCAAACAGCATAATTTCACTCTTCTCAATGCTTAATCTGTGGTATTAAACAACCTTTGAGTATTTAGGTTTATCAACGACATGTACTTTAAAAATGTTTTAGAGATACTACCAGCCTTTGAAAACCTCCTTGTTCCTTGTTTCAGTTCCAGTTTTATGTATATTTTCTGCCTTGCACCTGATTATTCCAACATCAGATGGATGGCCTAGGGAATCTCATTCTGGTATTGATTGTTTTTGCTGATTGTCTCCCTTTGTATCTGATTTCTTCAATATTGTGTAAATTTAGATCATGAGCTCATGTTTAGCTAAACAGCTGACCTTGTAAGAGGCTTTGGTGTGAACGCTGGTAAGCTTCAGCAGAAAGTCGGCAAAGATTTATTTGTGTCCCTCCAATGAGTTGCCCGCAAGGACCCCGTTTTCTACAAGTGTTGGTCCAATACTCCTTCGAGAGGCAGTGGACTCAGACATGGCTGCTTTTCAGCCTTCGATCTGGGGCAGGGCCAGTGGGCGGCCTGTGGCCCGGGCAAGAGCCTCTCCGCATGTGTCCCAGGGACCAATTTGCCTGCGAACTTCGGTCACCTGGAAGGAAGCTACGATGCCCTGACCTATGGTGAGCTGTGCAGCGAGGAGTACTGCGCGGACAGGTTCCAAACACACTTCAAATAAGAGGGCGGCCTGAGTGGAAAGGTGAGAGTTTGGGCAGCTGTGCAGACAAAGAAGGCGCCCTTTGTCCTGGGCCTAAATGCTTGTGACACCCCACTGGGTCTGCCGGGCTCTGAGGGCCCTGCCCTGGGCCCCCTGCTCCCCTGCCCTTTGTTCAGTCACAGCAGAGATGGCCACACCCACTCCCTCAGTGAGGGCAGTCTTCCAAACTCCCTCAGCCACGCCCCTTCTCCGCAGGTTACCATGGACTACAGATGCTGCATTCTGAGGCCAGGGCTTTCGGAGAATGCCAAGGGCAGACATGATGACCTTAAATGATTTCCTCTTGTGTCAGTTTTGGTAAACTTTAGGAGCTAGGAAATGGTCCGCTTTACAGAAATGTTCAAATTTACTGGCATTTCATATATTCTCTGCTATAACATTGTCCTGATTCTTTCTGTATATTCTTTACTTATGTTTTTGTTTTCCTTAATCAAAGTGTGTCTTTTAAATCTTTTCAAAGAATATTCTTTGGACTTACTAAATCACCTGAATTTTATACGTTATCTGTTGTATTAAGTTCTGCTCATATCTTTATTTATCTTTTTTCTATGTTCTCAGGGTTTATTGTTTTGATTTTCTGATGTCAAGTAAAACACTTGGTTATTCATTTTAATAAACCTTTTTACTTATAAAGATTGGAACTTTTAAAGATTCCAGCTTACTTGTACGTTTCTAAGGGTCCATTCCTCTACACTGTTGCCGGCCTAAGGCTTAGATCACCATTAGCAATGTATATATTGACATATTATCCCCTCGGCTTTCTGTGATTCCCTACATCTCACCTTTCTTTGCAGACAAGCCATTTGAAATACCCGTAACTTATTTCACAGCCAATAATTCTTTGAAATAATGTGTATTTTTTAGAGAAATCATCTTATATAATGAGGCAGAAAATCTCACCTTTCATAGTTTTCTAAACAGCATAATTTCACTCTTCTCACTGCTTAATTTGTTGTATTAAAGAACATTTGAGTATTTAGCTTTATCAATGACATGTTCTTTAAAAATGTTTTAGAGATCCTACCAGTCTTTGAAAACCTCCTTGTTCCTTGTTTCATTTCCAGTTTTATGTATATTTTCTGCCTAGCACCTGATTATTCCAACATCTGATGGGTGGCCTAGGGAATCTAATTCTGGTATTGATTGTTTTTGCTGATTGTCTCCCTTTGTAGCTGATTTCTTCATTATTGTGTAAATTTAGATCATGAGCTCATGTTTAGCTAAACAGCTGACCTTGTAAGAGGCTTAGGTGTGAACGCTCGTAAGTTTCAGCAAAAAGTCGGCAAAGATTTATTTGTGTCCCTCCAATGAGTTGCCCGCAAGGACCCCGTTTTCTAGAAGTGTTGGTCCAATACTCCCTCTACGGGTAGGGGACTTAGACAGGGCTGCTTTCGGCCCCCGATCTTGGGCAGGGGCAGTGGGCGGCCCGTGGCCCGGGCAGGAGCCTCTCTGCGTCTGAACCTGGGAATCATCTCTCCTGCGAACTTCGGTCACCTGGCAGGAAGCTACGATGCCCAGACCTATGCTTAGCTGTGCAGCGAGGTATACTGCGCGGACAGGTTCCACACTCACTTCAACTAAGTGGGTGGCATGAGTGGAAAAGTGAGAGTTCGGGCAGCTGTGCAGACAAAGAAGGTGCCCTATGGCATGGTCCTAAAGGTTTGTGACACACCACTGGGCCTGCCCAGCTCTGAGGGCCCTGCCCTGGGCCCCCTGCTCCCCTGCCCTTTGTTCAGTCACAGCAGAGATGGCCACACCGACTCCCTCAGTGAGGGCAGTGTTCCAGCCTCCCTCAGCCCCGCCCACTCTCCGCAGGTTACCATGGACTACAGATTCTGCATTCTGAGGCCAGGGCGTTCCGAGAATGCCAAGGGCAGACATGATGACCTTAAATTATTTCCTCTTGTGTCAGTTTTGGGAAACTGTAGGAGCTAGGAAATGGTCAACTTTACAGAAATGTTCAAATTTACTGGCATTTCATATATTCTCTGCTATAACATTGTCCTGATTCTTGCTATATATTCTTTAATAATGTTTGTGTTTTCCTTAATCAAAGTGTGTCTTTTAAATCTTTTCAAAGAATATTCTTTGGACTTACTACCTCACTTGAATTTTATACGTTTTCTGTGGTATTAAGTTCTGCTCATATCTTTATTTATCTTTTTTCTATGTTCTCAGGGTTTATTGTTTTGATCTTCTGATGTCAAGTAAAACACTTGGTTATTCATTTTCATCAATCTTTTTACTTATAAATATTTGAACTTTTAAAGATTCCAGCTCACTTTTAAGTTTCTAAGGGTCAGGTCCTCTACATTGTGGCTGGCCTAAGGCTTAGTTCACCATATAGCAATGTATATAAAGACATTTTCCCCTCGACTTTCTGTGATTCCCTACATCTCACCTTTCTTTGCAGACAAGCCATTTGAAATACACTTAACTTATTTCACAGCCAATAAGTCTTTGAAATAATGTCTATTTTTTAGAGAAATCTTCTTATATAATTAGGCAGAAAATCTCACCTGCCATATTTTTCCAAACAGCATAATTTCACTCTTCTCAATGCTTAATCTGTGGTATTAAACAACCTTTGAGTATTTAGGTTTATCAACGACATGTACTTTAAAAATGTTTTAGAGATACTACCAGCCTTTGAAAACCTCCTTGTTCCTTGTTTCAGTTCCAGTTTTATGTATATTTTCTGCCTTGCACCTGATTATTCCAACATCAGATGGATGGCCTAGGGAATCTCATTCTGGTATTGATTGTTTTTGCTGATTGTCTCCCTTTGTATCTGATTTCTTCAATATTGTGTAAATTTAGATCATGAGCTCATGTTTAGCTAAACAGCTGACCTTGTAAGAGGCTTTGGTGTGAACGCTGGTAAGCTTCAGCAGAAAGTCGGCAAAGATTTATTTGTGTCCCTCCAATGAGTTGCCCGCAAGGACCCCGTTTTCTACAAGTGTTGGTCCAATACTCCTTCGAGAGGCAGTGGACTCAGACATGGCTGCTTTTCAGCCTTCGATCTGGGGCAGGGCCAGTGGGCGGCCTGTGGCCCGGGCAGGAGCCTCTCCGCATGTGTCCCAGGGACCCATTTGCCTGCGAACTTCGGTCACCTGGCAGGAAGCTACGATGCCCTGACCTATGGTGAACTGTGCAGCGAGGAGTACTGCGCGGACAGGTTCCAAACACACTTCAAATAAGAAGGCGGCCTGAGTGGAAAGTTGAGAGTTTGGGCAGCTGTGCAGACAAAGAAGGCGCCCTTTGGCCTGGGCCTAAATGCTTGTGACACCCCACAGGGTCTGCCGGGCTCTGAGGGCCCTGCCCTGGTCCCCCTGCTCCCCTGCCCTTTGTTCAGTCACAGCAGAGATGGCCACAACCACTCCCTCAGTGAGGGCAGTGTTCCAAGCTCCCTCAGCCCCGCCCCCTCTCCGCAGGGTACCATGAACTACAGATGCTGCATTGTGAGGGCATGGCATACCGAGAATGCCAAGGGCAGACATGATGACCTTAAATGATTTCCTCTTGTGTCAGTTTTGGTAAACTTTAGGAGCTAGGTAATGGTCCACTTTACAGAAATGTTCAAATTTACTTGCATTTCATATATTCTCTGCTATAACATTGTCCTGATTCTTTCTCTATATTCTTTACTTATGTTTATGTTTTCCTTTATCAAAGTGTGTCTTTTAAATCTTTTCAAAGAATATTCTTTGGACTTACTAAATCACCTGAATTTTATACGTTTTCTGTTGTATAAGTTCTGCTCATATCTTTATTTATCTTTTTTCTATGTTCTCAGGGTTTATTGTTTTGATTTTCTGATGTCAAGTAAAACACTTGGTTATTCATTTTAATAAATCTTTTTACTTATAAAGATTTGAACTTTTAAAGATTCCAGCTTACTTGTACGTTCCTAAGGGTCCATTCCTCTACACTGTTGCCGGCCTAAGGCTTAGTTCACCATATAGCAATGTATATATTGACATATTATCCCCTCGGCTTTCTGTGATTCCCTACATCTCACCTTTCTTTGCAGACAAGCCATTTGAAATACCCGTAACTTATTTCACAGCCAATAATTCTTTGAAATAATGTGTATTTTTTAGAGAAATCATCTTATATAATTAGGCAGAAAATCTCACCTTCCATAATTTTCTAAACAGCATAATTTCACTCTTCTCACTGCTTAATTTGTTGTATTAAAGAACCTTTGAGTATTTAGCTTTATCAATGACATGTACTTTAAAAATGTTTTAGAGATCCTACCAGTCTTTGAAAACATGCTTGTTCCTTGTTTCATTTCCAGGTTTATGTATATTTTCTGCCTAGCACATGATTATTCCAACATCTGATGGGTGGCCTAGGGAATCGAATTCTGGTATTGATTGTTTTTGCTGATTGTCTCCCTTTGTAGCTGATTTCTTCATTATTGTGTAAATTTAGATCGTGAGCTCATGTTTAGCTAAACAGCTGACCTTGTAAGAGGCTTAGGAGTGAACGCTGGTAAGCTTAAGCAGAAAGTCGGCAAAGATTTATTTGTGTCCCTCCAATGAGTTGCCCGCAAGGACCCCGTTTTCTACAAGTGTTGGTCCTATACTCCCTCTAGGGGTAGGGGACTTAGACAGTGCTGCGCTCTGCCCCCGATCTTGGGCAGGGGCAGTGGGCGGCCGGTGGCCCGGGCAGGAGCCTCTCTGCGTGTGAACCTGGGAATCATCTCTCCTGCGAACTTCAGTCACCTGGCAGGAACCTACGATGCCCAGACCTATGGTTAGCTGTGCAGCGAGGTATACTGCGTGGACAGGTTCCACACACACTTCCACTAAGTGGGTGGCCTGAGTGGAAAAGTGAGTGTTTGGACAGCTGTGCAGACAAAGAAAGTGCCCTATGGCCTGGGCCTAAAGGTTTGTGACACACCACTGGGCCTGCCCGGCTCTGAGGGCCCTGCCCTGGGACCCCTGCACCTCTGCCGTTTGTTCAGTCACAGCAGAGACGGCCACAGACACTCCCTCAGTGAGGAAAGTGTTCCAGCCTCCCTCAGCCCCGCCCACTCTCCGCAGGCTACCATGGACTACAGATTCTGCATTCTCAGGCCACAGGCATTCCGAGAATGCCAAGGGCAGACATGATGACCTTAAATGATTTCCTCTTGTGTCAGTTTTGGTAAACTGTAGGAGCTAGGAAATGGTCAACTTTACAGAAATGTTCAAATTTACTGGCATTTCATATATTCTCTGCTATAACATTGTCCTGATTCTTTCTACATTTTCTTTAATTATGTTTGTGTTTTCCTTAATCAAAGTGTGTCTTTTAAATCTTTTCAAAGAATATTGTTTGGACTTACTACCTCACCTGAATTTTATACGTTTTCTGTGGTATTAAGTTCTGCTCATATCTTTATTTATCTTTTTTCTATGTTCTCAGGGTTTATTGTTTTGATCTTCTGATGTCAATTAAAACACTTGGTTATTCATTTTCATCAATCTTTTTACTTATAAAGATTTGAACTTTTAAAGATTCCAGCTCATTTTTAAGTTTCTAAGGGTCAGGTCCTCTACATTGTGGCTGGCCTAAGGCTTAGTTCACCACAGAGCAATGTATATATTGACATTTTCCCCTCGACTTTCTGTGATTCCCTACATCTCACCTTTCTTTGCAGACACGCCATTTGAAATACACTTAACTTATATCACAGCCAATAAGTCTTTGAAATAATGTCTATTTTTTAGAGAAATCTTCTTATATAATTAGGCAGAAAATCTCACCTGCCATAGTTTTCAAAACAGCATAATTTCACTCTTCTCAATGCTTAATCTGTGGTATTAAACAACCTTTGAGTATTTAGGTTTATCAACGACATGTACTTTAAAAATGTTTTAGAGATCCTACCAGCCTTTGAAAACCTCCTTGTTCCTTGTTTCAGTTCCAGTTTTATGTATATTTTCTGCCTTGCACCTGATTATTCCAACATCAGATGGATGGCCTAGGGAATCTCATTCTGGTATTGATTGTTTCTGCTGATGGGCTCCCTTTGTAGCTGATTTCTTCAATATTGTGTAAATTTAGATCATGAGCTCATGTTTAGCTAAACAGCTGACCTTGTAAGAGGCTTAGGTGTGAACGCTGGTAAGCTTCAGCAGAAAGTCGGCAAAGATTTATTTGTGTCCCTCCAATGAGTTGCCCGCAAGGACCCCGTTTTCTACAAGTGTTGGTCCAATACTCCTTCGAGAGGCAGTGGACTCAGACATGGCTGCTTTTCAGCCTTCGATCTGGTGCAGGGCCTGTGGGCGGCCTGTGGCCCGGGCAAGAGCCTCTCCGCATGTGTCCCAGGGACCCATTTGCCTGCGAACTTCGGTCACCTGGCAGGAAGCTACGATGCCCTGACCTATGGTGAGCTGTGCAGCGAGGAGTACTGCGTGGACAGCTTCCAAACACACTTCAAATAAGAGGGCGGCCTGAGTGGAAAGGTGAGAGTTTGGGCAGCTGTGCAGACAAAGAAGGCGCCCTTTGGCCTGGGACTAAATGCTTGTGTCACCCCACTGGGTCTGCCGGGCTCTGAGGGACCTGCCCTGGGACCCCTGCTCCCCTGCCCTTTGTTCAGTCACAGCAGAGATGGCCACACACACTCCCTCAGTGAGGGCAGTCTTCCAAGCTCCCTCAGCCACGCCCCCTCACCGCAGGTTACCATGGACTACAGATGCTGCATTCTGAGGCCAGGGCGTTCCGAGAATGCCAAGGGCAGACATGATGACCTTAAATGATTTCCTCTTGTTTCAGTTTTGGTAAACTTTAGGAGCTAGGAAATGGTCCGCTTTACAGAAATGTTCAAATTTACTGGCATTTCATATATTCTCTGCTATAATATTGTCGTGATTCTTTCTGTATATTCTTTACTTATGTTTTTGTTTTCCTTAAACAAAGTGTGTCTTTTAAATCTTTTCAAAGAATATTCTTTGGACTTACTAAATCACCTGAATTTATACGTTTTCTGTGGTATTAAGTACTGCTCATATCTTTATTTATCTTTTTTCTATGTTCTCAGGGTTTATTGTTTTGATTTTCTGATGTCAAGTAAAACACTTGGTTATTCATTTTAATAAATCTTTTTACTTATAAAGATTTGAACTTTTAAAGATTCCAGCTTACTTGTACGTTTCTAAGGGTCCATTCCTCTACACTGTTGCCGGCCTAAGGCTTAGTTCAACATATAGCAATGTATATATTGACATATTATCCCCTCGGCTTTCTGTGATTCCCTACATCTCACCTTTCTTTGCAGACAAGCCATTTGAAATACCCTTAACTTATTTCACAGCCAATAATTCTTTGAAATAATGTGTATTTTTTAGAGAAATCATCTTATATAATTAGGCAGAAAATCTCACCATCCATAGTTTTCTAAACAGCATAATTTCACTCTTCTCACTGCTTAATTTGTTGTATTAAACAACCTTTGAGTATTTAGCTTTATCAATGACATGTACTTTAAAAATGTTTTAGAGATCCTACCAGTCTTTGAAAACATGCTTGTTCCTTGTTTCATTTCCAGGTTTATGTATATTTTCTGCCTAGCACCTGATTATTCCAACATCTCAAGGATGGCCTAGGGAATCTAATTCTGGTATTGATTGTTTTTGCTGATTGTCTCCCTTTGTAGCTGATTTCATCATTATTGTGTAAATTTAGATCATGAGCTCATGTTTAGCTAAACAGCGGACCTTGTAAGAAGCTTATGTGTGAACGCTCGTAAGTTTCAGCAAAAAGTCGGCAAAGATTTATTTGTGTCCCTCCAATGAGTTGCCCACATGGACCCCATTTTCTAGAAGTGTTGGTCCAATACTCCTTCTAGGAGTAGGGGACTTAGACAAGGGTGCTTTCGGCCCCCGATCTTTGGCAGGGGCAGTGGGCGGCCTGTGGCCCGGGCAGGAGCCTCTCTGCGTGTGAACCTGGGAATCATCTCTCCTGCGAACTTCGGTCACCTGGCAGGAAGCTACGATGGCCAGACCTATGGTTATCTGTGCAGCGAGGTATACTGCGCGGACAGGTTCCACACACACTTCAACTAAGTGGGTGGCCTGAGTGGAAAAGTGAGAGTTTGGGCAGCTCTGCAGACAAAGAAGGTGCCCTATGTCCTGGGCCTAAAGGCTTGTGACACACCACTGGGCCTGCCCGCCTCTGAGGGCCCTGCCCTGGGCACCCTGCTCCCCTGCCTTTTGTCCAGTCACAGCAGAGATGGCCACACCGACTCCCTCAGTGAGGGCAGTGTTCCAGCCTCCCTCAGCCCCGCCCACTCTCCGCAGGTTACCATGGACTACAGATGCTGCATTCTGAGGCCAGGGCATTCTGAGAATGCCAAGGGCAGACATGATGACCTTAAATGATTTCCTCTTGTGTCAGTTTTGGTAAACTGTATGAGCTAGGAAATGGTCAACTTTACAGAAATGTTCAAATTTACTGGAATTTCATATATTCTCTGCTATACCTTTGCCCTGATTCTTTCTATATATTATTTAATTATGTTTGTGTTTTCCTTAATCAAAGTGTGTCTTTTAAATCTTTTCAAAGAATATTCTTTTGACTTACTACCTCACCTGAATTTTATACGTTTTCTGTGGTATTAAGTTCTGCTCATATCTTTATTTATCTTTTTTCTATGTTCTCAGGGTTTATTGTTTTGATCTTCTGATGTCAATTAAAACACTTGGTTATTCATTTTCATCAATCTTTTTACTTATAAAGATTTGAACATTTAAAGATTCCAGCTCACTTTTAAATTTCTAAGGGTCAGGTCCTCTACATTGTGGCTGGCCTAAGGCTTAGTTCACCATATAGCAATGTATATATTGACATTTTCCCCTCGACTTTCTGTGATTCCCTACATCTCTCCTTTCTTTGCAGACAAGCCATTTGAAATACACTTAACTTATTTCACAGCCAATAAGTCTTTGAAATAATGTCTATTTTTTAGAGAAATCTTCTTATATAATTAGGCAGAAAATCTCACCTGCCATAGTTTTCAAAACAGCATAATTTCACTCTTCTCTATGCTTAATCTGTGGTATTAAACATCCTTTGAGTATTTAGGTTTATCAACGACATGTACTGTAAAAATGTTTTAGAGATCCTACCAGCCTTTGAAAACCTCCTTGTTCCTTGTTTCAGTTCCAGTTTTATGTATATTTTCTGCCTTGCACCTGATTATTCCAACATCAGATGGATGGCCTAGGGAATCTCATTCTGGTATTGATTCTTTCTGCTGATTGTCTCCCTTTGTAGCTGATTTCTTCAATATTGTGTAAATTTAGATCATGAGCTCATGTTTAGCTAAACAGCTGACCTTGTAAGAGGCTTAGGTGTGAACGCTGGTAAACTTCAGCAGAAAGTCGGCAAAGATTTATTTGTGTCCCTCCAATGAGTTGCCCGCAAGGACCCCGTGTTCTACAAGTGTTGGTCCAATATTCCTTCGAGAGGCAGTGGACTCAGACATGGCTGCTTTTCAGCCTTCGATCTGGGGCAGGGCCAGTGGGCGGCTGTGGCCCGGGCAAGAGCCTCTCCGCATGTGTCCCAGGGACCCATTTGCTTGCGAACGTCGGTCACCTGGCAGGAAGGTACGATGCCCTGACCTATGGTGAGCTGTGCAGTGAGGATTACTGCGCGGACAGCTTCCAAACACACTTCAAATAAGAGGGCGGCCTGAGTGGAAAGGTGAGAGTTTGGGCAGCTGTGCAGACAAAGAAGGCGCCCTTTGGCCTGGGCCTAAATGCTTGTGACACCACACTGGGTCTGCCGGGCTCTGAGGGCCCTGCCCTGGGCCCCCTGCTCCCCTGCCCTTTGTTCAGTCACAGCAGAGATGGCCACACCCACTCCCTCAGTGAGGGCAGTCTTCCAAACTCACTCAGCCACGCCCCCTCTCCGCAGGTTACCATGGACTACAGATGCTGCATTCTGAGGCCAGGGCGTTCTGAGAATGCCAAGGGCAGACATGATGACCTTAAATGATTTCCTCTTGTGTCAGTTTTGGTAAACTGTAGGAGCTAGGAAATGGTCAACTTTACAGAAATGTTCAAATTTACTGGCATTTCATATATTCTCTGCTATAACTGTGCCCTGATTCTTTCTATATATTCTTTAATTATGTTTGTGTTTTCCTTAATCAAAGTGTGTCTTTTAAATCTTTTCAAAGAATATTCTTTGGACTTACTACCTCACTTGAATTTTATACGTTTTCTGTGGTATTAAGTTCTGCTCATATCTTTATTTATCTTTTTTCTATGTTCTCAGTGTTTATTGTTTTGATCTTCTGATGTCAAGTAAAACACTTGGTTATTCATTTTCATCAATCTTTTTACTTATAAATATTTGAACTTTTAAAGATTCCAGCTCACTTTTAAGTTTCTAAGGGTCAGGTCCTCTACATTGTGGCTGGCCTAAGGCTTAGTTCACCATATAGCAATGTATATAATGACATTTTCCCCTCGACTTTCTGTGATTCCCTACATCTCACCTTTCTTTGCAGACAAGCCATTTGAAATACACTTAACTTATTTCACAGCCAATAAGTCTTTGAAATAATGTCTATTTTTTAGAGAAATCTTCTTATATAATTAGGCAGAAAATGCCACCTGCCATAGTTTTCAAAACAACATAATTTCACTCTTCTCAATGCTTAATCTGTGGTATTAAACAACCTTTGAGTATTTAGGTTTATCAACGACATGTACTTTAAAAATGTTTTAGAGATCCTACCAGCCTTTGAAAACCTCCTTGTTCCTTGTTTCAGTTCCAGTTTTATGTATATTTTCTGCCTTGCACCTGATTATTCCAACATCAGATGGATGGCCTAGGGAATCTCATTCTGGTATTGATTGTTTTGCTGATTGTCTCACTTTGCAGCTGATTTCTTCAATATTGTGTAAATTTAGATCATGAGCTCATGTTTAGGTAAACAGCTGACCTTGTAAGAGGCTTAGGTGTGAACGCTGGTAAGCTTCAGCAGAAAGTCGGCAAAGATTTATTTGTGTCCCTCCAATGAGTTGCCCGCAAGGACACAGTTTTCTACAAGTGTTGGTCCAATACTCCTTTGAGAGGCAGTGGACTCAGACATGGCTGCTTATCAGCCTTCGATCTGGGGCAGGGCCAGTGGGCGGCCTGTGGCCCGGGCAGGAGCCTCTCCGCATGAGTCCCAGGGACCCATTTGCCTGCGAACTTCGGTCACCTGGCAGGAAGGTACGATGCCCTGACCTATGGTTAGCTATGCAGCGAGGTGTACTGCGCGGACAGGTTCCAAACACACTTCAAATAAGAGGGCGGCCTGAGTGTAAAGGTGAGAGTTTGGGCAGCTGTGCAGACAAAGAAGGCGCCCTTTGGCCTGGGGCTAAATGCTTGTGACACCCCACTGGGTCTGCCGGGCTCTGACCCTGCCCTGGGCCCCCTGCTCCCCTGCCCTTTGTTCAGTCACAGCAGAGATGGCCACACCCACTCCCTCAGTGAGGGCAGTCTTCCAAACTCCCTCAGCCACGCCCCCTCTCCGCAGGTTACCATGGACTACAGATGCTGCATTCTGAGGCCAGGGCATTCCGAGAATGCCAAGGGCAGACATGATGACCTTAAATGATTTCCTCTTGTGTCAGTTTTGGTAAACTTTAGGAGCTAGGAAATGGTCCGCTTTACAGAAATGTTCAAATTTACTGGCATTTCATATATTCTCTGCTATAACATTGTCCTGATTCTTTCTGTATATTCTTTACTTATGTTTTTGTTTTCCTTAATCAAAGTGTGTCTTTTAAATCTTTTCAAAGAATATTCTTTGCACTTACTAAATCACCTGAATTTTATACGTTTTCTGTTGTATTAAGTTCTGCTCATATCTTTATTTATCTTTTTTCTATGTTCTCAGGGTTTATTGTTTTGATTTTCGAATGTCAAGTAAAACACTTGGTTATTCATTTTAATAAATCTTTTTACTTATAAAGATTTGAACTTTTAAAGATTCCAGCTTACTTGTACGTTTCTAAGGGTCCATTCCTCTACACTGCTGCCTGCATAAGGCTTAGTTCACCATATAGCAATGTATATATTGACATATTATCCCCTCAGCTTTCTGTGATTCCCTACATCTCACCTTTCTTTGCAGACAAGCCATTTGAAATACCCTTAACTTATTTCACAGCCAATAATTCTTTGAAATAATGTGTATTTTTTAGAAAAATCATCTTATATAATTAGGCAGAAAATCTCACCTTCCATAGTTTTCTACACAGCATAATTTCACTCTTCTCACTGCTTAATTTGTTGTATTAAAGAACCTTTGAGTATTTAGCTTTATCAATGACATGTACTTTAAAAATGTTTTAGAGATCCTACCAGTCTTTGAAAACATGCTTGTTCCTTGTTTCATTTCCAGGTTTATGTATATTTTCTGCCTAGCACCTGATTATTCCAACATCTCAAGGATGGCCTAGGGAATCTATTTCTGGTATTGATTGTTTTTGCTGATTGTCTCCCTTTGTAGCTGATTTCTTCATTATTGTGTAAATTTAGATCATGAGCTCATGTTTAGCTAAACAGCGGACCTTGTAAGAGGCTTAGGTGTGAACGCTCGTAATTTTCAGCAAAAAGTCGGCAAAGATTTATTTGTGTCCCTCCAATGAGTTGCCCACATGGACCCCGTTTTCTAGAAGTGTTGGTCCAATACACCTTCTAGGAGTAGGGTACTTAGACAAGGCTGCTTTCGGCCCCCGATCTTGGGCAGGGGCAGTGGGCGGCCTGTGGCCCGGGCAGGAGCCTCTCTGCGTGTGAACCTGGGAATCATCTCTCCTGCGAACTTCGGTCACCTGGCAGGAAGCTACGATGCCCAGACCTATGGTTAGCTGTGCAGCGAGGTATACTGCGCGGACAGGTTCCACACACACTTCAACTAAGTGGGTGGCCTGAGTGGAAAAGTGAAAGTTTGGGCAGCTGTGCAGACAAAGAAGGTGCCCTATGGCCTGGGCCTAAATGCTTGTGACACTCCACTGGGCCTGCCGGGCTCTGAGGGCCCTGCCCTGGGCCCCCTGCTCCCCTGCCCTTTGTTCAGTCACAGCAGAGATGGCCACACCGACTCCCTCAGTGAGGGCAGTGTTCCAGCCTCCCTCAGCCCCGCCCACTCTCCGCAGGTTACCATGGACTACAGATGCTGCATTCTGAGGCCAGGGCGTTCTGAGAATGCCAAGGGCAGACATGATGACCTTAAATGATTTCCTCTTGTGTCAGTTTTGGTAAACTGTAGGAGCTAGGAAATGGTCAACTTTACAGAAATGTTCAAATTTACTGGCATTTCATATATTCTCTGCTATAACTTTGCCCTGATTCTTTCTATGTATTCTTTAATTATGTTTGTGTTTTCCTTAATCAAAGTGTGTCTTTTAAATCTTTTCAAAGAATATTCTTTGGACTTACTACCTCACCTGAATTTTATACGTTTTCTGTGGTATTAAGTTCTGCTCATATCTTTATTTATCTTTTTTCTATGTTCTCAGGGTTTATTGTTTTGATCTTCTGATGTCAATTAAAACACTTGGTTATTCATTTTCATCAATCTTTTTACTTATAAAGATTTGAACTTTTAAAGATTCCAGCTCACTTTTAAGTTTCTAAGGGTCAGGTCCTCTACATTGTGGCTGGCCTAAGGCTTAGTTCACCATATAGCAATGTATATAATGACATTTTCCCCTCGACTTTCTGTGATTCCCTACATCTCACCTTTCTTTGCAGACAAGGCTTTTGAAATACACTTAACTTATTTCACAGCCAATAAGTCTTTGAAATAATGTCTATTTTTTAGAGAAATCTTCTTATATAATTAGGCAGAAAATCCCACCTGCCATAGTTTTCAAAACAACATAATTTCACTCTTCTCAATGCTTAAGATGTGGTATTAAACAACCTTTGAGTATTTAGGTTTATCAACGACATGTACTTTAAAAATGTTTGAGAGATCCTACCAGCCTTTGAAAACCTCCTTGTTCCTTGTTTCAGTTCCAGTTTTATGTATATTTTCTGCCTTGCACCTGATTATTCCAACATCAGATGGATGGCCTAGGGAATCTCATTCTGGTATTGATTGTTTTGCTGATTGTCTCACTTTGCAGCTGATTTCTTCAATATTGTGTAAATTTAGATCATGAGCTCATGTTTAGCTAAACAGCTGACCTTGTAAGAGGCTTAGGTGTGAACGCTGGTAAGCTTCAGCAGAAAGTCGGCAAAGATTTATTTGTGTCCCTCCAATGAGTTGCCCGCAAGGACCCCGTTTTCTACAAGTGTTGGTCCAATACTCCTTCGAGAGGCAGTGGACTCAGACATGGCTGCTTATCAGCCTTCGATCTGGGGCAGGGCCAGTGGGCGGCCTGTGGCCCGGGCAGGAGCCTCTCCGCATGTGTCCCAGGGACCCATTTGCCTGCGAACTTCGGTCACCTGGCAGGAAGCTACGATGCCCTGACCTATGGTTAGCTATGCAGCGAGGTGTACTGCGCGGACAGGTTCCAAACACACTTCAAATAAGAGGGCGGCCTGAGTGGAAAGGTGAGAGTTTGGGCAGCTGTGCAGACAAAGAAGGCGCCCTTTGGCCTGGGCCTAAATGCTTGTGACACCCCACTGTGTCTGCCGGGCTCTGAGGGCCCTCGCCTGGGCCCCCTGCTCCCCTGCCCTTTGTTCAGTCACAGCAGAGATGGCCACACCCACTCCCTCAGTGAGGGCAGTCTTCCAACCTCCCTCAGCCACTCCCCTTCTCCGCAGGTTACCATGGACTACAGATGCTGCATTCTGTGGCCAGGGCGTTCCGAGAATGCCAAGGGCAGACATGATGACCTTAAATGATTTTCTCTTGTGTCAGTTTTGGTAAACTTTAGGAGCTAGGAAATGGTCCGCTTTACAGAAATGTTCAAATTTAATGGCATTTCATATATTCTCTGCTATAACATTGTCCTGATTCTTTCTGTATATTCTTTACTTATGTTTTTGTTTTCCTTAATCAAAGTGTGTCTTTTAAATCTTTTCAAAGAATATTCTTTGGACTTACTAAATCACCTGAATTTTATACGTTTTCTGTTGTATTAAGTTCTGCTCATACCTTTATTTATCTTTTTTCTATGTTCTCACGGTTTATTGTTTTGATTTTCTGATGTCAAGTAAAGCACTTGGATATTCATTTTAATAAATCTTTTTACTTATAAAGATTTGAACTTTTAAAGATTCCAGCTTACTTGTACGTTTCTAAGGGTCCATTCCTCTACACTGTTGCCGGCCTAAGGCTTAGTTCACCATATAGCAATGTATATATTGACATATTATCCCCTCGGCTTTCTGTGATTCCGTACATCTCACCTTTCTTTGCAGACAAGCCATTTGAAATACCCTTAACTTATTTCACAGCCAATAATTCTCTGAAATAATGTGTATTTTTTAGAGAAATCATCTTATATAATTAGGCAGAAAATCTCACCTTCCATAGTTTTCTAAACAGCATAATTTCACTCTTCTCACTGCTTAATTTGTAGTATTAAACAACCTTTGAGTATTTAGCTTTATCAATGACATGTACTTTAAAAATGTTTTAGAGATCCTACCAGTCTTTGAAAACCTCCTTGTTCCTTGTTTCATTTCCAGGTTTATGTATATTTTCTGCCTAGCAGCTGATTATTCCAACATCTGATGTGTGGCCTAAGGAATCTATTTCTGGTATTGATTGTTTTTGCTGATTGTCTCCCTTTGTAGCTGATTTCTTCAATATTGTGTAAATTTAGATCATTAGCTCATGTTTAGCTAAACAGCTGACCTTGTAAGAGGCTTAGGTGTGAACGCTCGTAAGTTTCAGCAAAAAGTCGGCAAAGATTTATTTTTGTCCCTCCAATGAGTTGCCCACATGGACCCCGTTTTCTAGCAGTGTTGGTCCAATACTCCTTCTAGGAGTAGGGGACTTAGACAGGGCTGCTTTCGGCCCCCGATCTTGGGCAGGGGCAGTGGGCGGCCTGTGGCCCGGGCAGGAGCCTCTCTGCGTGTGAAGCTGGGAATCATCTCTCCTGCGAACTTCGGTCACCTGGCAGGAAGCTACGATGCCCAGACCTATGGTTAGCTGTGCAGCGAGGTATACTGCGCGGACAGGTTCCACACACACTTCAACTAAGTGGGTGGCCTGAGTGGAAAAGTGAGAGTTTGGGCAGCTGTGCAGACAAAGAAGGCGCCCTATGGCCTGGGCCTAAATGCTTGTGACACTCCACTGGGCCTGCCGGGCTCTGAGGGCCCTGCCCTGGGACCCTGCTCCCCTGCCCTTTGTTCAGTCACAGCAGAGATGGCCACACCGACTCCCTCAGTGAGGGCAGTGTTCCAGCCTCCCTCAGCCCCGCCGACTCTCCGCAGGTTACCATGGACTACAGATGCTGCATTCTGAGGCCAGGGCATTCCGAGAATGCCAAGGGCAGACATGATGACCTTAATTGATTTCCTCTTGTGTCAGTTTTTGTAAACTGTAGGAGCTAGGAAATGGTCAACTTTACAGAAATGTTCAAATTTACTGGCATTTCATATATTCTCTGCTATAACATTGTCCTGAATGTTTCTATATATTCTTTAATTATGTTTGTGTTTTCCTTAAACAAAGTGGGTCTTTTAAATCTTTTCAAAGAATATTCTTTGGACTTACTACCTCACCTGAATATTATACGTTTTCTGTGGTATTAAATTCTGCTTATATCTTTATTTATCTTTTTTCTATGTTCTCAGGGTTTATTGTTTTGATCTTCTGATGTCAATTAAAACACTTGGTTATTCATTTTCATCAATCTTTTTACTTATAAAGATTTGAACTTTTAAAGATTCCAGCTCACTTTTAAGTTTCTAAGGGTCAGGTCCTCTACATTGTGGCTGGCCTAAGGCTTAGTTCACCATATAGCAATGTATATATTTACATTTTCCCCTCGACTTTCTGTGATTCCCTACATCTCACCTTTCTTTGCAGACAAGCCATTTGAAATACACTTAACTTATTTCACAGCCAATAAGTCTTTGAAATAATGTCTATTTTTTAGAGAAATCTTCTTATATAATTAGACAGAAAATCTCACCTGCCATATTTTTCAAAACAGCATAATTTCACTCTTCTCAATGATTAATCTGTGGTATTAAACAACCTTTGAGTATTTAGGTTTATCAACGACTTGTACTTTAAAAATGTTTTAGAGTTCCTACCAGCCTTTGAAAACCTCCTTGTTCCTTGTTTCAGTTCCAGTGTTATGTATATTTTCTGCCTTGCACCTGATTATTCCAACATCAGATGGATGGCCTAGGGAATCTCATTCTGGTATTGATTGTTTTTGCTGATGGTCTCCCTTTGTAACTGATTTCTTCAATATTGTGTAAATTTAGATCATGAGCTCATTTTTAGCTAAACAGCTGACCTTGTAAGAGGCTTAGGTGTGAACGCTGGTAAGCTTCAGCAGAAAGTCGGCAAAGATTTATTTGTGTCCCTCCAATGAGTTGCCCACAAGGACCCCGTTTTCTAGAAGTGTTGGTCCAATACTCCCTCTAGGGGTAGGGGACTTAGACAGGGCTGCTTTCGGCCCCCGATCTTGGGCAGGGTCAGTGGGCGGCCTGTGGCCCGGGCAGGAGCCTCTCTGCGTGTGAACCTGGGAATCATCTCTCCTGCGAACTTCGGTCAACTGGCAGGAAGCTACGATGCCCAGACCTATGGTTAGCTGTGCAGCGAGGTATACTGCGCGGACAGGTTCCACACACACTTCAACTAAGTGGGTGGCCTGAGTGGAAAAGTGAAAGTTTGGGCAGCTGTGCAGACAAAGAAGGTGCCCTATGGCCTGGGCCTAAAGGCTTGTGACACTCCACTGGGCCTGCCGGGCTCTGAGGGCCCTGCCCTGGGCCCCCTGCTCCCCTGCCCTTTGTTCCATCACAGCAGAGATGGCCACACCCACTCCCTCAGTGAGGGCAGTGTTCCAGCCTCCCTCAGCCCCGCCCACTCTCCGCAGGTTACCATGGACTACAGATGCTGCATTCTGAGGCCAGGGCGTTCTGAGAATGCCAAGGGCAGACATGATGACCTTAAATGATTTCCTCTTGTGTCAGTTTTGGTAAACTGTAGGAGCTAGGAAATGGTCAACTTTACAGAAATGTTCAAATTTACTGGCATTTCATATATTCTCTGCTATAACTTTGCCCTGATTCTTTCTATATATTCTTTAATTATGTTAGTGTTTTCCTTAATCAAAGTGTGTCTTTTAAATCTTTTCAAAGAATATTCTTTGGACTTACTACCTCACTTGAATTTTATACGTTTTCTGTGGTATTAAGTTCTGCTCATATCTTTATTTATCTTTTTTCTATGTTCTCAGTGTTTATTGTTTTGATCTTCTGATGTCAAGTAAAACACTTGGTTATTCATATTCATCAATCTTTTTACTTATAAAGATTTGAACTTTTAAAGATTCCAGCTCACTTTTAAGTTTCTAAGGGTCAGGTCCTCTACATTGTGGCTGGCCTAAGGCTTAGTTCACCATATAGCAATGTATAATATGACATTTTCCCCTCGACTTTCTGTGATTCCCTACATCTCACCTTTCTTTGCAGACAAGCCATTTGAAATACACTTAACTTATTTCACAGCCAATAAGTCTTTGAAATAATGTCTATTTTTTAGAGAAATCTTCTTATATAATTAGGCAGAAAATGCCACCTGCCATAGTTTTCAAAACAACATAATTTCACTCTTCTCAATGCTTAATCTGTGGTATTAAACAACCTTTGAGTATTTAGGTTTATCAACGACATGTACTTTAAAAATGTTTTAGAGATCCTACCAGCCTTTGAAAACCTCCTTGTTCCTTGTTTCAGTTCCAGTTTTATGTATATTTTCTGCCTTGCACCTGATTATTCCAACATCAGATGGATGGCCTAGGGAATCTCATTCTGGTATTGATTGTTTTGCTGATTGTCTCACTTTGCAGCTGATTTCTTCAATATTGTGTAAATTTAGATCATGAGCTCATGTTTAGCTAAACAGCTGGCCTTGTAAGAGGCTTAGGTGTGAACGCTGGTAAGCTTCAGCAGAAAGTCGGCAAAGATTTATTTGTGTCCCTCCAATGAGTTGCCCGCAAGGACCCCGTTTTCTACAAGTGTTGGTCCAATACTCCTTCGATTGGCAGTGGACTCAGACATGGCTGCTTTTCAGCCTTCTATCTGGTGCAGGGCCAGGGGGCGGCCTGTGGCCCGGGCAGGAGCCTCTCCGCATGTGTCCCAGGGACCCATTTGCCTGCGAACTTCGGTCACCTGGCAGGAAGCTACGATGCCCTGACCTATGGTGAGCTGTGCAGCGAGCTGTACTGCGCGGACAGGTTCCAAACACACTTCAAATAAGAGGGCGGCCTGAGTGGAAAGGTGAGAGTTTGGGCAGCTGTGCAGACAAAGAAGGCGCCCTTTGGCCTGGGCCTAAATGCTTGTGACACCCCACTGGGTCTGCCGGGCTCTGAGGTCCCTGCCCTGGGCCCCCTGCTCCCCTGCCCTTTGTTCAGTCACAGCAGAGATGGCCACACCCACTCCCTCAGTGAGGGCAGTCTTCCAAACTCCCTCAGCCACGCCCCTTCTCCGCAGGTTACCATGGACGACAGATGCTGCATTCTGAGGCCAGGGCGTTCCGAGAATGCCAAGGGCAGACATGATGACCTTAAATGATTTCCTCTTGTGTCAGTTTTGGTAAACTTTAGGATCTAGGAAGTGGTCCGCTTTACAGAAATGTTCAAATTTACTGGCATTTCATATATTCTCTGCTATAACATTGTCCTGATTCTTTCTGTATATTCTTTACTTATGTTTTTGTTTTCCTTAATCAAAGTGTGTCTTTAAAATCTTTTCAAAGAAAATTCTTTGCACTTACTAAATCACCTGAATTTTATACGTTTTCTGTTGTATTAAGTTCTGCTCATATCTTTATTTATCTTTTTTCTATGTTCTCAGGGTTTATTGTTTTGATTTTCTGATGTCAAGTAAAACACTTGGTTATTCATTTTAATAAATCTTTTTACTTATAAAGATTTGAACTTTTAAAGATTCCAGCTTACTTGTACGTTTCTAAGGGTCCATTCCTCTACACTGTTGCCGGCCTAAGGCTTAGTTCCCCATATAGCAATGTATATATTGACATATTATCCACTCGGCTTTCTGTGATTCCCTACATCTCACCTTTCTTTGCAGTCAAGCCATTTGAAATACCCTTAACTTATTTCACAGCCAATAATTCTTTGAAATAATGTGTATTTTTTAGAGAAATCATCTTATATAATTAGGCAGAAAATCTCACCTTCCATATTTTTCTAAACAGCATAATTTCACTCTTCTCACTGCTTAATTTGTTGTATTAAAGAACCTTTCAGTATTTAGCTTTATCAATGACATGTACTTTAAAAATGTTTTAGAGATCCTACCAGTCTTTGAAAACCTCCTTGTTCCTTGTTTCATTTCCAGGTTTATGTATATTTTCTGCATAGCACCTGATTATTCCAACATCTGATGGGTGGCCTAAGGAATCTAATTCTGGTATTGATTGTTTTTGCTGATTGTCTCCCTTTGTAGCTGATTTCTTCATTATTGTGTAAATTTAGATCGTGAGCTCATGTTTAGCTAAACAGCTGACCTTGTAAGAGGCTTAGGAGTGAACGCTGGTAAGCTTAAGCAGAAAGTCGGCAAAGATTTATTTGTGTCCCTCCAATGAGTTGCCCGCAAGGACCCCGTTTTCTACAAGTGTTGGTCCTATACTCCCTCTAGGGGTAGGGGACTTAGACAGTGCTGCGCTCTGCCCCCGATCTTGGGCAGGGGCAGTGGGCGGCCGGTGGCCCGGGCAGGAGCCTCTCTGCGTGTGAACCTGGGAATCATCTCTCCTGCGAACTTCAGTCACCTGGCAGGAACCTACGATGCCCAGACCTATGGTTAGCTGTGCAGCGAGGTATACTGCGTGGACAGGTTCCACACACACTTCCACTAAGTGGGTGGCCTGAGTGGAAAAGTGAGTGTTTGGACAGCTGTGCAGACAAAGAAAGTGCCCTATGGCCTGGGCCTAAAGGTTTGTGACACACCACTGGGCCTGCCCGGCTCTGAGGGCCCTGCCCTGGGACCCCTGCACCTCTGCCGTTTGTTCAGTCACAGCAGAGACGGCCACAGACACTCCCTCAGTGAGGAAAGTGTTCCAGCCTCCCTCAGCCCCGCCCACTCTCCGCAGGCTACCATGGACTACAGATTCTGCATTCTCAGGCCACAGGCATTCCGAGAATGCCAAGGGCAGACATGATGACCTTAAATGATTTCCTCTTGTGTCAGTTTTGGTAAACTGTAGGAGCTAGGAAATGGTCAACTTTACAGAAATGTTCAAATTTACTGGCATTTCATATATTCTCTGCTATAACATTGTCCTGATTCTTTCTACATTTTCTTTAATTATGTTTGTGTTTTCCTTAATCAAAGTGTGTCTTTTAAATCTTTTCAAAGAATATTGTTTGGACTTACTACCTCACCTGAATTTTATACGTTTTCTGTGGTATTAAGTTCTGCTCATATCTTTATTTATCTTTTTTCTATGTTCTCAGGGTTTATTGTTTTGATCTTCTGATGTCAATTAAAACACTTGGTTATTCATTTTCATCAATCTTTTTACTTATAAAGATTTGAACTTTTAAAGATTCCAGCTCATTTTTAAGTTTCTAAGGGTCAGGTCCTCTACATTGTGGCTGGCCTAAGGCTTAGTTCACCACAGAGCAATGTATATATTGACATTTTCCCCTCGACTTTCTGTGATTCCCTACATCTCACCTTTCTTTGCAGACACGCCATTTGAAATACACTTAACTTATATCACAGCCAATAAGTCTTTGAAATAATGTCTATTTTTTAGAGAAATCTTCTTATATAATTAGGCAGAAAATCTCACCTGCCATAGTTTTCAAAACAGCATAATTTCACTCTTCTCAATGCTTAATCTGTGGTATTAAACAACCTTTGAGTATTTAGGTTTATCAACGACATGTACTTTAAAAATGTTTTAGAGATCCTACCAGCCTTTGAAAACCTCCTTGTTCCTTGTTTCAGTTCCAGTTTTATGTATATTTTCTGCCTTGCACCTGATTATTCCAACATCAGATGGATGGCCTAGGGAATCTCATTCTGGTATTGATTGTTTCTGCTGATGGGCTCCCTTTGTAGCTGATTTCTTCAATATTGTGTAAATTTAGATCATGAGCTCATGTTTAGCTAAACAGCTGACCTTGTAAGAGGCTTAGGTGTGAACGCTGGTAAGCTTCAGCAGAAAGTCGGCAAAGATTTATTTGTGTCCCTCCAATGAGTTGCCCGCAAGGACCCCGTTTTCTACAAGTGTTGGTCCAATACTCCTTCGAGAGGCAGTGGACTCAGACATGGCTGCTTTTCAGCCTTCGATCTGGTGCAGGGCCTGTGGGCGGCCTGTGGCCCGGGCAAGAGCCTCTCCGCATGTGTCCCAGGGACCCATTTGCCTGCGAACTTCGGTCACCTGGCAGGAAGCTACGATGCCCTGACCTATGGTGAGCTGTGCAGCGAGGAGTACTGCGTGGACAGCTTCCAAACACACTTCAAATAAGAGGGCGGCCTGAGTGGAAAGGTGAGAGTTTGGGCAGCTGTGCAGACAAAGAAGGCGCCCTTTGGCCTGGGACTAAATGCTTGTGTCACCCCACTGGGTCTGCCGGGCTCTGAGGGACCTGCCCTGGGACCCCTGCTCCCCTGCCCTTTGTTCAGTCACAGCAGAGATGGCCACACACACTCCCTCAGTGAGGGCAGTCTTCCAAGCTCCCTCAGCCACGCCCCCTCACCGCAGGTTACCATGGACTACAGATGCTGCATTCTGAGGCCAGGGCGTTCCGAGAATGCCAAGGGCAGACATGATGACCTTAAATGATTTCCTCTTGTTTCAGTTTTGGTAAACTTTAGGAGCTAGGAAATGGTCCGCTTTACAGAAATGTTCAAATTTACTGGCATTTCATATATTCTCTGCTATAATATTGTCGTGATTCTTTCTGTATATTCTTTACTTATGTTTTTGTTTTCCTTAAACAAAGTGTGTCTTTTAAATCTTTTCAAAGAATATTCTTTGGACTTACTAAATCACCTGAATTTATACGTTTTCTGTGGTATTAAGTACTGCTCATATCTTTATTTATCTTTTTTCTATGTTCTCAGGGTTTATTGTTTTGATTTTCTGATGTCAAGTAAAACACTTGGTTATTCATTTTAATAAATCTTTTTACTTATAAAGATTTGAACTTTTAAAGATTCCAGCTTACTTGTACGTTTCTAAGGGTCCATTCCTCTACACTGTTGCCGGCCTAAGGCTTAGTTCAACATATAGCAATGTATATATTGACATATTATCCCCTCGGCTTTCTGTGATTCCCTACATCTCACCTTTCTTTGCAGACAAGCCATTTGAAATACCCTTAACTTATTTCACAGCCAATAATTCTTTGAAATAATGTGTATTTTTTAGAGAAATCATCTTATATAATTAGGCAGAAAATCTCACCATCCATAGTTTTCTAAACAGCATAATTTCACTCTTCTCACTGCTTAATTTGTTGTATTAAACAACCTTTGAGTATTTAGCTTTATCAATGACATGTACTTTAAAAATGTTTTAGAGATCCTACCAGTCTTTGAAAACATGCTTGTTCCTTGTTTCATTTCCAGGTTTATGTATATTTTCTGCCTAGCACCTGATTATTCCAACATCTCAAGGATGGCCTAGGGAATCTAATTCTGGTATTGATTGTTTTTGCTGATTGTCTCCCTTTGTAGCTGATTTCATCATTATTGTGTAAATTTAGATCATGAGCTCATGTTTAGCTAAACAGCGGACCTTGTAAGAAGCTTATGTGTGAACGCTCGTAAGTTTCAGCAAAAAGTCGGCAAAGATTTATTTGTGTCCCTCCAATGAGTTGCCCACATGGACCCCATTTTCTAGAAGTGTTGGTCCAATACTCCTTCTAGGAGTAGGGGACTTAGACAAGGGTGCTTTCGGCCCCCGATCTTTGGCAGGGGCAGTGGGCGGCCTGTGGCCCGGGCAGGAGCCTCTCTGCGTGTGAACCTGGGAATCATCTCTCCTGCGAACTTCGGTCACCTGGCAGGAAGCTACGATGGCCAGACCTATGGTTATCTGTGCAGCGAGGTATACTGCGCGGACAGGTTCCACACACACTTCAACTAAGTGGGTGGCCTGAGTGGAAAAGTGAGAGTTTGGGCAGCTCTGCAGACAAAGAAGGTGCCCTATGTCCTGGGCCTAAAGGCTTGTGACACACCACTGGGCCTGCCCGCCTCTGAGGGCCCTGCCCTGGGCACCCTGCTCCCCTGCCTTTTGTCCAGTCACAGCAGAGATGGCCACACCGACTCCCTCAGTGAGGGCAGTGTTCCAGCCTCCCTCAGCCCCGCCCACTCTCCGCAGGTTACCATGGACTACAGATGCTGCATTCTGAGGCCAGGGCATTCTGAGAATGCCAAGGGCAGACATGATGACCTTAAATGATTTCCTCTTGTGTCAGTTTTGGTAAACTGTATGAGCTAGGAAATGGTCAACTTTACAGAAATGTTCAAATTTACTGGAATTTCATATATTCTCTGCTATACCTTTGCCCTGATTCTTTCTATATATTATTTAATTATGTTTGTGTTTTCCTTAATCAAAGTGTGTCTTTTAAATCTTTTCAAAGAATATTCTTTTGACTTACTACCTCACCTGAATTTTATACGTTTTCTGTGGTATTAAGTTCTGCTCATATCTTTATTTATCTTTTTTCTATGTTCTCAGGGTTTATTGTTTTGATCTTCTGATGTCAATTAAAACACTTGGTTATTCATTTTCATCAATCTTTTTACTTATAAAGATTTGAACATTTAAAGATTCCAGCTCACTTTTAAATTTCTAAGGGTCAGGTCCTCTACATTGTGGCTGGCCTAAGGCTTAGTTCACCATATAGCAATGTATATATTGACATTTTCCCCTCGACTTTCTGTGATTCCCTACATCTCTCCTTTCTTTGCAGACAAGCCATTTGAAATACACTTAACTTATTTCACAGCCAATAAGTCTTTGAAATAATGTCTATTTTTTAGAGAAATCTTCTTATATAATTAGGCAGAAAATCTCACCTGCCATAGTTTTCAAAACAGCATAATTTCACTCTTCTCTATGCTTAATCTGTGGTATTAAACATCCTTTGAGTATTTAGGTTTATCAACGACATGTACTGTAAAAATGTTTTAGAGATCCTACCAGCCTTTGAAAACCTCCTTGTTCCTTGTTTCAGTTCCAGTTTTATGTATATTTTCTGCCTTGCACCTGATTATTCCAACATCAGATGGATGGCCTAGGGAATCTCATTCTGGTATTGATTCTTTCTGCTGATTGTCTCCCTTTGTAGCTGATTTCTTCAATATTGTGTAAATTTAGATCATGAGCTCATGTTTAGCTAAACAGCTGACCTTGTAAGAGGCTTAGGTGTGAACGCTGGTAAACTTCAGCAGAAAGTCGGCAAAGATTTATTTGTGTCCCTCCAATGAGTTGCCCGCAAGGACCCCGTGTTCTACAAGTGTTGGTCCAATATTCCTTCGAGAGGCAGTGGACTCAGACATGGCTGCTTTTCAGCCTTCGATCTGGGGCAGGGCCAGTGGGCGGCTGTGGCCCGGGCAAGAGCCTCTCCGCATGTGTCCCAGGGACCCATTTGCTTGCGAACGTCGGTCACCTGGCAGGAAGGTACGATGCCCTGACCTATGGTGAGCTGTGCAGTGAGGATTACTGCGCGGACAGCTTCCAAACACACTTCAAATAAGAGGGCGGCCTGAGTGGAAAGGTGAGAGTTTGGGCAGCTGTGCAGACAAAGAAGGCGCCCTTTGGCCTGGGCCTAAATGCTTGTGACACCACACTGGGTCTGCCGGGCTCTGAGGGCCCTGCCCTGGGCCCCCTGCTCCCCTGCCCTTTGTTCAGTCACAGCAGAGATGGCCACACCCACTCCCTCAGTGAGGGCAGTCTTCCAAACTCACTCAGCCACGCCCCCTCTCCGCAGGTTACCATGGACTACAGATGCTGCATTCTGAGGCCAGGGCGTTCTGAGAATGCCAAGGGCAGACATGATGACCTTAAATGATTTCCTCTTGTGTCAGTTTTGGTAAACTGTAGGAGCTAGGAAATGGTCAACTTTACAGAAATGTTCAAATTTACTGGCATTTCATATATTCTCTGCTATAACTGTGCCCTGATTCTTTCTATATATTCTTTAATTATGTTTGTGTTTTCCTTAATCAAAGTGTGTCTTTTAAATCTTTTCAAAGAATATTCTTTGGACTTACTACCTCACTTGAATTTTATACGTTTTCTGTGGTATTAAGTTCTGCTCATATCTTTATTTATCTTTTTTCTATGTTCTCAGTGTTTATTGTTTTGATCTTCTGATGTCAAGTAAAACACTTGGTTATTCATTTTCATCAATCTTTTTACTTATAAATATTTGAACTTTTAAAGATTCCAGCTCACTTTTAAGTTTCTAAGGGTCAGGTCCTCTACATTGTGGCTGGCCTAAGGCTTAGTTCACCATATAGCAATGTATATAATGACATTTTCCCCTCGACTTTCTGTGATTCCCTACATCTCACCTTTCTTTGCAGACAAGCCATTTGAAATACACTTAACTTATTTCACAGCCAATAAGTCTTTGAAATAATGTCTATTTTTTAGAGAAATCTTCTTATATAATTAGGCAGAAAATGCCACCTGCCATAGTTTTCAAAACAACATAATTTCACTCTTCTCAATGCTTAATCTGTGGTATTAAACAACCTTTGAGTATTTAGGTTTATCAACGACATGTACTTTAAAAATGTTTTAGAGATCCTACCAGCCTTTGAAAACCTCCTTGTTCCTTGTTTCAGTTCCAGTTTTATGTATATTTTCTGCCTTGCACCTGATTATTCCAACATCAGATGGATGGCCTAGGGAATCTCATTCTGGTATTGATTGTTTTGCTGATTGTCTCACTTTGCAGCTGATTTCTTCAATATTGTGTAAATTTAGATCATGAGCTCATGTTTAGGTAAACAGCTGACCTTGTAAGAGGCTTAGGTGTGAACGCTGGTAAGCTTCAGCAGAAAGTCGGCAAAGATTTATTTGTGTCCCTCCAATGAGTTGCCCGCAAGGACACAGTTTTCTACAAGTGTTGGTCCAATACTCCTTTGAGAGGCAGTGGACTCAGACATGGCTGCTTATCAGCCTTCGATCTGGGGCAGGGCCAGTGGGCGGCCTGTGGCCCGGGCAGGAGCCTCTCCGCATGAGTCCCAGGGACCCATTTGCCTGCGAACTTCGGTCACCTGGCAGGAAGGTACGATGCCCTGACCTATGGTTAGCTATGCAGCGAGGTGTACTGCGCGGACAGGTTCCAAACACACTTCAAATAAGAGGGCGGCCTGAGTGTAAAGGTGAGAGTTTGGGCAGCTGTGCAGACAAAGAAGGCGCCCTTTGGCCTGGGGCTAAATGCTTGTGACACCCCACTGGGTCTGCCGGGCTCTGACCCTGCCCTGGGCCCCCTGCTCCCCTGCCCTTTGTTCAGTCACAGCAGAGATGGCCACACCCACTCCCTCAGTGAGGGCAGTCTTCCAAACTCCCTCAGCCACGCCCCCTCTCCGCAGGTTACCATGGACTACAGATGCTGCATTCTGAGGCCAGGGCATTCCGAGAATGCCAAGGGCAGACATGATGACCTTAAATGATTTCCTCTTGTGTCAGTTTTGGTAAACTTTAGGAGCTAGGAAATGGTCCGCTTTACAGAAATGTTCAAATTTACTGGCATTTCATATATTCTCTGCTATAACATTGTCCTGATTCTTTCTGTATATTCTTTACTTATGTTTTTGTTTTCCTTAATCAAAGTGTGTCTTTTAAATCTTTTCAAAGAATATTCTTTGCACTTACTAAATCACCTGAATTTTATACGTTTTCTGTTGTATTAAGTTCTGCTCATATCTTTATTTATCTTTTTTCTATGTTCTCAGGGTTTATTGTTTTGATTTTCGAATGTCAAGTAAAACACTTGGTTATTCATTTTAATAAATCTTTTTACTTATAAAGATTTGAACTTTTAAAGATTCCAGCTTACTTGTACGTTTCTAAGGGTCCATTCCTCTACACTGCTGCCTGCATAAGGCTTAGTTCACCATATAGCAATGTATATATTGACATATTATCCCCTCAGCTTTCTGTGATTCCCTACATCTCACCTTTCTTTGCAGACAAGCCATTTGAAATACCCTTAACTTATTTCACAGCCAATAATTCTTTGAAATAATGTGTATTTTTTAGAAAAATCATCTTATATAATTAGGCAGAAAATCTCACCTTCCATAGTTTTCTACACAGCATAATTTCACTCTTCTCACTGCTTAATTTGTTGTATTAAAGAACCTTTGAGTATTTAGCTTTATCAATGACATGTACTTTAAAAATGTTTTAGAGATCCTACCAGTCTTTGAAAACATGCTTGTTCCTTGTTTCATTTCCAGGTTTATGTATATTTTCTGCCTAGCACCTGATTATTCCAACATCTCAAGGATGGCCTAGGGAATCTATTTCTGGTATTGATTGTTTTTGCTGATTGTCTCCCTTTGTAGCTGATTTCTTCATTATTGTGTAAATTTAGATCATGAGCTCATGTTTAGCTAAACAGCGGACCTTGTAAGAGGCTTAGGTGTGAACGCTCGTAATTTTCAGCAAAAAGTCGGCAAAGATTTATTTGTGTCCCTCCAATGAGTTGCCCACATGGACCCCGTTTTCTAGAAGTGTTGGTCCAATACACCTTCTAGGAGTAGGGTACTTAGACAAGGCTGCTTTCGGCCCCCGATCTTGGGCAGGGGCAGTGGGCGGCCTGTGGCCCGGGCAGGAGCCTCTCTGCGTGTGAACCTGGGAATCATCTCTCCTGCGAACTTCGGTCACCTGGCAGGAAGCTACGATGCCCAGACCTATGGTTAGCTGTGCAGCGAGGTATACTGCGCGGACAGGTTCCACACACACTTCAACTAAGTGGGTGGCCTGAGTGGAAAAGTGAAAGTTTGGGCAGCTGTGCAGACAAAGAAGGTGCCCTATGGCCTGGGCCTAAATGCTTGTGACACTCCACTGGGCCTGCCGGGCTCTGAGGGCCCTGCCCTGGGCCCCCTGCTCCCCTGCCCTTTGTTCAGTCACAGCAGAGATGGCCACACCGACTCCCTCAGTGAGGGCAGTGTTCCAGCCTCCCTCAGCCCCGCCCACTCTCCGCAGGTTACCATGGACTACAGATGCTGCATTCTGAGGCCAGGGCGTTCTGAGAATGCCAAGGGCAGACATGATGACCTTAAATGATTTCCTCTTGTGTCAGTTTTGGTAAACTGTAGGAGCTAGGAAATGGTCAACTTTACAGAAATGTTCAAATTTACTGGCATTTCATATATTCTCTGCTATAACTTTGCCCTGATTCTTTCTATGTATTCTTTAATTATGTTTGTGTTTTCCTTAATCAAAGTGTGTCTTTTAAATCTTTTCAAAGAATATTCTTTGGACTTACTACCTCACCTGAATTTTATACGTTTTCTGTGGTATTAAGTTCTGCTCATATCTTTATTTATCTTTTTTCTATGTTCTCAGGGTTTATTGTTTTGATCTTCTGATGTCAATTAAAACACTTGGTTATTCATTTTCATCAATCTTTTTACTTATAAAGATTTGAACTTTTAAAGATTCCAGCTCACTTTTAAGTTTCTAAGGGTCAGGTCCTCTACATTGTGGCTGGCCTAAGGCTTAGTTCACCATATAGCAATGTATATAATGACATTTTCCCCTCGACTTTCTGTGATTCCCTACATCTCACCTTTCTTTGCAGACAAGGCTTTTGAAATACACTTAACTTATTTCACAGCCAATAAGTCTTTGAAATAATGTCTATTTTTTAGAGAAATCTTCTTATATAATTAGGCAGAAAATCCCACCTGCCATAGTTTTCAAAACAACATAATTTCACTCTTCTCAATGCTTAAGATGTGGTATTAAACAACCTTTGAGTATTTAGGTTTATCAACGACATGTACTTTAAAAATGTTTGAGAGATCCTACCAGCCTTTGAAAACCTCCTTGTTCCTTGTTTCAGTTCCAGTTTTATGTATATTTTCTGCCTTGCACCTGATTATTCCAACATCAGATGGATGGCCTAGGGAATCTCATTCTGGTATTGATTGTTTTGCTGATTGTCTCACTTTGCAGCTGATTTCTTCAATATTGTGTAAATTTAGATCATGAGCTCATGTTTAGCTAAACAGCTGACCTTGTAAGAGGCTTAGGTGTGAACGCTGGTAAGCTTCAGCAGAAAGTCGGCAAAGATTTATTTGTGTCCCTCCAATGAGTTGCCCGCAAGGACCCCGTTTTCTACAAGTGTTGGTCCAATACTCCTTCGAGAGGCAGTGGACTCAGACATGGCTGCTTATCAGCCTTCGATCTGGGGCAGGGCCAGTGGGCGGCCTGTGGCCCGGGCAGGAGCCTCTCCGCATGTGTCCCAGGGACCCATTTGCCTGCGAACTTCGGTCACCTGGCAGGAAGCTACGATGCCCTGACCTATGGTTAGCTATGCAGCGAGGTGTACTGCGCGGACAGGTTCCAAACACACTTCAAATAAGAGGGCGGCCTGAGTGGAAAGGTGAGAGTTTGGGCAGCTGTGCAGACAAAGAAGGCGCCCTTTGGCCTGGGCCTAAATGCTTGTGACACCCCACTGTGTCTGCCGGGCTCTGAGGGCCCTCGCCTGGGCCCCCTGCTCCCCTGCCCTTTGTTCAGTCACAGCAGAGATGGCCACACCCACTCCCTCAGTGAGGGCAGTCTTCCAACCTCCCTCAGCCACTCCCCTTCTCCGCAGGTTACCATGGACTACAGATGCTGCATTCTGTGGCCAGGGCGTTCCGAGAATGCCAAGGGCAGACATGATGACCTTAAATGATTTTCTCTTGTGTCAGTTTTGGTAAACTTTAGGAGCTAGGAAATGGTCCGCTTTACAGAAATGTTCAAATTTAATGGCATTTCATATATTCTCTGCTATAACATTGTCCTGATTCTTTCTGTATATTCTTTACTTATGTTTTTGTTTTCCTTAATCAAAGTGTGTCTTTTAAATCTTTTCAAAGAATATTCTTTGGACTTACTAAATCACCTGAATTTTATACGTTTTCTGTTGTATTAAGTTCTGCTCATACCTTTATTTATCTTTTTTCTATGTTCTCACGGTTTATTGTTTTGATTTTCTGATGTCAAGTAAAGCACTTGGATATTCATTTTAATAAATCTTTTTACTTATAAAGATTTGAACTTTTAAAGATTCCAGCTTACTTGTACGTTTCTAAGGGTCCATTCCTCTACACTGTTGCCGGCCTAAGGCTTAGTTCACCATATAGCAATGTATATATTGACATATTATCCCCTCGGCTTTCTGTGATTCCGTACATCTCACCTTTCTTTGCAGACAAGCCATTTGAAATACCCTTAACTTATTTCACAGCCAATAATTCTCTGAAATAATGTGTATTTTTTAGAGAAATCATCTTATATAATTAGGCAGAAAATCTCACCTTCCATAGTTTTCTAAACAGCATAATTTCACTCTTCTCACTGCTTAATTTGTAGTATTAAACAACCTTTGAGTATTTAGCTTTATCAATGACATGTACTTTAAAAATGTTTTAGAGATCCTACCAGTCTTTGAAAACCTCCTTGTTCCTTGTTTCATTTCCAGGTTTATGTATATTTTCTGCCTAGCAGCTGATTATTCCAACATCTGATGTGTGGCCTAAGGAATCTATTTCTGGTATTGATTGTTTTTGCTGATTGTCTCCCTTTGTAGCTGATTTCTTCAATATTGTGTAAATTTAGATCATTAGCTCATGTTTAGCTAAACAGCTGACCTTGTAAGAGGCTTAGGTGTGAACGCTCGTAAGTTTCAGCAAAAAGTCGGCAAAGATTTATTTTTGTCCCTCCAATGAGTTGCCCACATGGACCCCGTTTTCTAGCAGTGTTGGTCCAATACTCCTTCTAGGAGTAGGGGACTTAGACAGGGCTGCTTTCGGCCCCCGATCTTGGGCAGGGGCAGTGGGCGGCCTGTGGCCCGGGCAGGAGCCTCTCTGCGTGTGAAGCTGGGAATCATCTCTCCTGCGAACTTCGGTCACCTGGCAGGAAGCTACGATGCCCAGACCTATGGTTAGCTGTGCAGCGAGGTATACTGCGCGGACAGGTTCCACACACACTTCAACTAAGTGGGTGGCCTGAGTGGAAAAGTGAGAGTTTGGGCAGCTGTGCAGACAAAGAAGGCGCCCTATGGCCTGGGCCTAAATGCTTGTGACACTCCACTGGGCCTGCCGGGCTCTGAGGGCCCTGCCCTGGGACCCTGCTCCCCTGCCCTTTGTTCAGTCACAGCAGAGATGGCCACACCGACTCCCTCAGTGAGGGCAGTGTTCCAGCCTCCCTCAGCCCCGCCGACTCTCCGCAGGTTACCATGGACTACAGATGCTGCATTCTGAGGCCAGGGCATTCCGAGAATGCCAAGGGCAGACATGATGACCTTAATTGATTTCCTCTTGTGTCAGTTTTTGTAAACTGTAGGAGCTAGGAAATGGTCAACTTTACAGAAATGTTCAAATTTACTGGCATTTCATATATTCTCTGCTATAACATTGTCCTGAATGTTTCTATATATTCTTTAATTATGTTTGTGTTTTCCTTAAACAAAGTGGGTCTTTTAAATCTTTTCAAAGAATATTCTTTGGACTTACTACCTCACCTGAATATTATACGTTTTCTGTGGTATTAAATTCTGCTTATATCTTTATTTATCTTTTTTCTATGTTCTCAGGGTTTATTGTTTTGATCTTCTGATGTCAATTAAAACACTTGGTTATTCATTTTCATCAATCTTTTTACTTATAAAGATTTGAACTTTTAAAGATTCCAGCTCACTTTTAAGTTTCTAAGGGTCAGGTCCTCTACATTGTGGCTGGCCTAAGGCTTAGTTCACCATATAGCAATGTATATATTTACATTTTCCCCTCGACTTTCTGTGATTCCCTACATCTCACCTTTCTTTGCAGACAAGCCATTTGAAATACACTTAACTTATTTCACAGCCAATAAGTCTTTGAAATAATGTCTATTTTTTAGAGAAATCTTCTTATATAATTAGACAGAAAATCTCACCTGCCATATTTTTCAAAACAGCATAATTTCACTCTTCTCAATGATTAATCTGTGGTATTAAACAACCTTTGAGTATTTAGGTTTATCAACGACTTGTACTTTAAAAATGTTTTAGAGTTCCTACCAGCCTTTGAAAACCTCCTTGTTCCTTGTTTCAGTTCCAGTGTTATGTATATTTTCTGCCTTGCACCTGATTATTCCAACATCAGATGGATGGCCTAGGGAATCTCATTCTGGTATTGATTGTTTTTGCTGATGGTCTCCCTTTGTAACTGATTTCTTCAATATTGTGTAAATTTAGATCATGAGCTCATTTTTAGCTAAACAGCTGACCTTGTAAGAGGCTTAGGTGTGAACGCTGGTAAGCTTCAGCAGAAAGTCGGCAAAGATTTATTTGTGTCCCTCCAATGAGTTGCCCACAAGGACCCCGTTTTCTAGAAGTGTTGGTCCAATACTCCCTCTAGGGGTAGGGGACTTAGACAGGGCTGCTTTCGGCCCCCGATCTTGGGCAGGGTCAGTGGGCGGCCTGTGGCCCGGGCAGGAGCCTCTCTGCGTGTGAACCTGGGAATCATCTCTCCTGCGAACTTCGGTCAACTGGCAGGAAGCTACGATGCCCAGACCTATGGTTAGCTGTGCAGCGAGGTATACTGCGCGGACAGGTTCCACACACACTTCAACTAAGTGGGTGGCCTGAGTGGAAAAGTGAAAGTTTGGGCAGCTGTGCAGACAAAGAAGGTGCCCTATGGCCTGGGCCTAAAGGCTTGTGACACTCCACTGGGCCTGCCGGGCTCTGAGGGCCCTGCCCTGGGCCCCCTGCTCCCCTGCCCTTTGTTCCATCACAGCAGAGATGGCCACACCCACTCCCTCAGTGAGGGCAGTGTTCCAGCCTCCCTCAGCCCCGCCCACTCTCCGCAGGTTACCATGGACTACAGATGCTGCATTCTGAGGCCAGGGCGTTCTGAGAATGCCAAGGGCAGACATGATGACCTTAAATGATTTCCTCTTGTGTCAGTTTTGGTAAACTGTAGGAGCTAGGAAATGGTCAACTTTACAGAAATGTTCAAATTTACTGGCATTTCATATATTCTCTGCTATAACTTTGCCCTGATTCTTTCTATATATTCTTTAATTATGTTAGTGTTTTCCTTAATCAAAGTGTGTCTTTTAAATCTTTTCAAAGAATATTCTTTGGACTTACTACCTCACTTGAATTTTATACGTTTTCTGTGGTATTAAGTTCTGCTCATATCTTTATTTATCTTTTTTCTATGTTCTCAGTGTTTATTGTTTTGATCTTCTGATGTCAAGTAAAACACTTGGTTATTCATATTCATCAATCTTTTTACTTATAAAGATTTGAACTTTTAAAGATTCCAGCTCACTTTTAAGTTTCTAAGGGTCAGGTCCTCTACATTGTGGCTGGCCTAAGGCTTAGTTCACCATATAGCAATGTATAATATGACATTTTCCCCTCGACTTTCTGTGATTCCCTACATCTCACCTTTCTTTGCAGACAAGCCATTTGAAATACACTTAACTTATTTCACAGCCAATAAGTCTTTGAAATAATGTCTATTTTTTAGAGAAATCTTCTTATATAATTAGGCAGAAAATGCCACCTGCCATAGTTTTCAAAACAACATAATTTCACTCTTCTCAATGCTTAATCTGTGGTATTAAACAACCTTTGAGTATTTAGGTTTATCAACGACATGTACTTTAAAAATGTTTTAGAGATCCTACCAGCCTTTGAAAACCTCCTTGTTCCTTGTTTCAGTTCCAGTTTTATGTATATTTTCTGCCTTGCACCTGATTATTCCAACATCAGATGGATGGCCTAGGGAATCTCATTCTGGTATTGATTGTTTTGCTGATTGTCTCACTTTGCAGCTGATTTCTTCAATATTGTGTAAATTTAGATCATGAGCTCATGTTTAGCTAAACAGCTGGCCTTGTAAGAGGCTTAGGTGTGAACGCTGGTAAGCTTCAGCAGAAAGTCGGCAAAGATTTATTTGTGTCCCTCCAATGAGTTGCCCGCAAGGACCCCGTTTTCTACAAGTGTTGGTCCAATACTCCTTCGATTGGCAGTGGACTCAGACATGGCTGCTTTTCAGCCTTCTATCTGGTGCAGGGCCAGGGGGCGGCCTGTGGCCCGGGCAGGAGCCTCTCCGCATGTGTCCCAGGGACCCATTTGCCTGCGAACTTCGGTCACCTGGCAGGAAGCTACGATGCCCTGACCTATGGTGAGCTGTGCAGCGAGCTGTACTGCGCGGACAGGTTCCAAACACACTTCAAATAAGAGGGCGGCCTGAGTGGAAAGGTGAGAGTTTGGGCAGCTGTGCAGACAAAGAAGGCGCCCTTTGGCCTGGGCCTAAATGCTTGTGACACCCCACTGGGTCTGCCGGGCTCTGAGGTCCCTGCCCTGGGCCCCCTGCTCCCCTGCCCTTTGTTCAGTCACAGCAGAGATGGCCACACCCACTCCCTCAGTGAGGGCAGTCTTCCAAACTCCCTCAGCCACGCCCCTTCTCCGCAGGTTACCATGGACGACAGATGCTGCATTCTGAGGCCAGGGCGTTCCGAGAATGCCAAGGGCAGACATGATGACCTTAAATGATTTCCTCTTGTGTCAGTTTTGGTAAACTTTAGGATCTAGGAAGTGGTCCGCTTTACAGAAATGTTCAAATTTACTGGCATTTCATATATTCTCTGCTATAACATTGTCCTGATTCTTTCTGTATATTCTTTACTTATGTTTTTGTTTTCCTTAATCAAAGTGTGTCTTTAAAATCTTTTCAAAGAAAATTCTTTGCACTTACTAAATCACCTGAATTTTATACGTTTTCTGTTGTATTAAGTTCTGCTCATATCTTTATTTATCTTTTTTCTATGTTCTCAGGGTTTATTGTTTTGATTTTCTGATGTCAAGTAAAACACTTGGTTATTCATTTTAATAAATCTTTTTACTTATAAAGATTTGAACTTTTAAAGATTCCAGCTTACTTGTACGTTTCTAAGGGTCCATTCCTCTACACTGTTGCCGGCCTAAGGCTTAGTTCCCCATATAGCAATGTATATATTGACATATTATCCACTCGGCTTTCTGTGATTCCCTACATCTCACCTTTCTTTGCAGTCAAGCCATTTGAAATACCCTTAACTTATTTCACAGCCAATAATTCTTTGAAATAATGTGTATTTTTTAGAGAAATCATCTTATATAATTAGGCAGAAAATCTCACCTTCCATATTTTTCTAAACAGCATAATTTCACTCTTCTCACTGCTTAATTTGTTGTATTAAAGAACCTTTCAGTATTTAGCTTTATCAATGACATGTACTTTAAAAATGTTTTAGAGATCCTACCAGTCTTTGAAAACCTCCTTGTTCCTTGTTTCATTTCCAGGTTTATGTATATTTTCTGCATAGCACCTGATTATTCCAACATCTGATGGGTGGCCTAAGGAATCTAATTCTGGTATTGATTGTTTTTGCTGATTGTCTCCCTTTGTAGCTGATTTCTTCAATATTGTGTAAATTTAGAACATGAGCTCATGTTTAGCTAAACAGCTGACCTTGTAAGAGGCTTAGGTGTGAACGCTCGTAAGTTTCAGCAAAAAGTCGGCAAAGATTTATTTGTGTCCCTCCAATGAGTTGCCCGCAAGGAACCCGTTTTCTAGAAGTGTTGGTCCAATACTCCCTCTAGGGGTAGGGGACTTAGACAGGGCTGCTTTCGGCCCCCGATCTTGGGCAGGGGCAGTGGGCGGCCTGTGGCCCGGGCAGGAGCCTCTCTGCGTGTGAACCTGGGAATCATCTCTCCTGCGAACTTCGGTCACCTGGCAGGAAGCTACGATGCCCAGACCTATGCTTAGCTGTGCAGCGAGGTATACTGCGCGGACAGGTTCCACACACACTTCAACTTAGTGGGTGGCCTGAGTGGAAAAGTGAAAGTTTGGGCAGCTGTGCAGACAAAGAAGGTGCCCTATGGCCTGGGCCTAAATGCTTGTGACACTCCACTGGGCCTGCCGGGCTCTGAGGGCCCTGCCCTGGGCCCCCTGCTCCCCTGCCCTTTGTTCAGTCACAGCAGAGATGGCCACACCCACTCCCTCAGTGAGGGCAGTGTTCCAGCCTCCCTCAGCCCCGACCACTCTCCGCAGGTTACCATGGACTACAGATGCTGCATTCTGAGGCCAGGGCATTCTGAGAATGCCAAGGGCAGACATGATGACCTTAAATGATTTCCTCTTGTGTCAGTTTTGGTAAACTGTAGGAGCTAGGAAATGGTCAACTTTACAGAAATGTTCAAATTTACTGGCATTTCATATATTCTCTGCTATAACTTTGCCCTGATTCTTTCTATATATTCTTTAATTATGTTTGTGTTTTCCTTAATCAAAGTGTGTCTTTTAAATCTTTTCAAAGAATATTCTTTGGACTTACTACCTCACTTGAATTTTATACGTTTTCTGTGGTATTAAGTTCTGCTCATATCTTTATTTATCTTTTTTCTATGTTCTCAGTGTTTATTGTTTTGATCTTCTGATGTCAATTAAAACACTTGGTTATTCATTTTCATCAATCTTTTTACTTATAAATATTTGAACTTTTAAAGATTCCAGCTCACTTTTAAGTTTCTAAGGGTCAGGTCCTCTACATTGTGGCTGGCCTAAGGCTTAGTTCACCATATAGCAATGTATATAATGACATTTTCCCCTCGACTTTCTGTGATTCCCTACATCTCACCTTTCTTTGCAGACAAGCCATTTGAAATACACTTAACTTATTTCACAGCCAATAAGTCTTTGAAATAATGTCTATTTTTTAGAGAAATCTTCTTATATAATTAGGCAGAAAATGCCACCTGCCATAGTTTTCAAAACAACATAATTTCACTCTTCTCAATGCTTAATCTGTGGTATTAAACAACCTTTGAGTATTTAGGTTTATCAACGACATGTACTTTAAAAATGTTTTAGAGATCCTACCAGCCTTTGAAAACCTCCTTGTTCCTTGTTTCAGTTCCAGTTTTATGTATATTTTCTGCCTTGCACCTGATTATTCCAACATCAGATGGATGGCCTAGGGAATCTCATTCTGGTATTGATTGTTTTGCTGATTGTCTCACTTTGCAGCTGATTTCTTCAATATTGTGTAAATTTAGATCATGAGCTCATGTTTAGCTAAACAGCTGACCTTGTAAGAGGCTTAGGTGTGAACGCTGGTAAGCTTCAGCAGAAAGTCGGCAAAGATTTATTTGTGTCCCTCCAATGAGTTGCCCGCAAGGACCCCGTTTTCTACAAGTGTTGGTCCAATACTCCATCGATTGGCAGTGGACTCAGACATGGCTGCTTTTCAGCCTTCGATCTGGGGCAGGGCCAGGGGGCGGCCTGTGGCCCGGGCAGGAGCCTCTCCGCATGTGTCCCAGGGACCCATTTGCCTGCGAACTTCGGTCACCTGGCAGGAAGCTACGATGCCCTGACCTATGGTGAGCTGTGCAGCGAGCTGTACTGCGCGGACCGGTTCCAAACACACTTCAAATAAGAGGGCGGCCTGAGTGGAAAGGTGAGAGTTTGGGCAGCTGTGCAGACAAAGAAGGCGCCCTTTGGCCTGGGCCTAAATGCTTGTGACACCCCACTGGGTCTGCCGGGCTCTGAGGGCCCTGCCCTGGGCCCCCTGCTCCCCTGCCTTTTGTTCAGTCACAGCAGAGATGGCCACACCCACTCCCTCAGTGAGGGCAGTCTTCCAAACTCCCTCAGCCACGCCCCTTCTCCGCAGGTTACCATGGACGACAGATGCTGCATTCTGAGGCCAGGGCGTTCCGAGAATGCCAAGGGCAGACATGATGACCTTAAATGATTTCCTCTTGTGTCAGTTTTGGTAAACTTTAGGAGCTAGGAAATGGTCCGCTTTACAGAAATGTTCAAATTTACTGGCATTTCATATATTCTCTGCTATAACATTGTCCTGATTCTTTCTGTATATTCTTTACTTATGTTTTTGTTTTCCTTAATCAAAGTGTGTCTTTAAAATCTTTTCAAAGAATATTCTTTGCACTTACTAAATCACCTGAATTTTATACGTTTTCTGTTGTATTAAGTTCTGCTCATATCTTTATTTATCTTTTTTCTATGTTCTCAGGGTTTATTGTTTTGATTTTCTGATGTCAAGTAAAACACTTGGTTATTCATTTTAATAAATCTTTTTACTTATAAAGATTTGAACTTTTAAAGATTCCAGCTTACTTGTACGTTTCTAAGGGTCCATTCCTCTACACTGTTGCCGGCCTAAGGCTTAGTTCCCCATATAGCAATGTATATATTGACATATTATCCCCTCGGCTTTCTGTGATTCCCTACATCTCACCTTTCTTTGCAGACAAGCCATTTGAAATACCCTCAACTTATTTCACAGCCAATAATTCTTTGAAATAATGTGTATTTTTTAGAGAAATCATCTTATATAATTAGGCAGAAAATCTCAACTTCCATATTTTTCTAAACAGCATAATTTCACTCTTCTCACTGCTTAATTTGTTGTATTAAAGAACTTTTCAGTATTTAGCTTTATCAATGACATGTACTTTAAAAATGTTTTAGAGATCCTACCAGTCTTTGAAAACCTCCTTGTTCCTTGTTTCATTTCCAGGTTTATGTATATTTTCTGCCTAGCACCTGATTATTCCAACATCTGATGGGTGGCCTAAGGAATCTAATTCTGGTATTGATTGTTTTTGCTGATTGTCTCCCTTTGTAGCTGATTTCTTCAATATTGTGTAAATTTAGAACATGAGCTCATGTTTAGCTAAACAGCTGACCTTGTAAGAGGCTTAGGTGTGAACGCTCGTAAGTTTCAGCAAAAAGTCGGCAAAGATTTATTTGTGTCCCTCCAATGAGTTGCCCGCAAGGACCCCGTTTTCTAGAAGTGTTGGTCCAATACTCCCTCTAGGGGTAGGGGACTTAGACAGGGCTGCTTTCAGCCCCCGATCTTGGGCAGGGGCAGTGGGCGGCCTGTGGCCCGGGCAGGATCCTCTCTGCGTGTGAACCTGGGAATCATCTCTCCTGCGAACTTCGGTCACCTGGCAGGAAGCTACGATGCCCAGACCTATGGTTAGCTGTGCAGCGAGGTATACTGCGCGGACAGGTTCCACACACACTTCAACTTAGTGGGTGGCCTGAGTGGAAAAGTGAAAGTTTGGGCAGCTGTGCAGACAAAGAAGGTGCCCTATGGCCTGGGCCTAAATGCTTGTGACACTCCACTGGGCCTGCCGGGCTCTGAGGGCCCTGCCCTGGGCCCCCTGCTCCCCTGCACTTTGTTCAGTCACAGCAGAGATGGCCACACCCACTCCCTCAGTGAGGGCAGTGTTCCAGCCTCCCTCAGCCCCGACCACTCTCCGCAGGTTACCATGGACTACAGATGCTGCATTCTGAGACCGGGGCATTCTGAGAATGCCAAGGGCAGACATGATGACCTTAAATGATTTCCTCTTGTGTCAGTTTTGGGAAACTGTAGGAGCTAGGAAATGGTCAACTTTACAGAAATGTTCAAATTTACTGGCATTTCATATATTCTCTGCTATAACTTTGCCCTGATTCTTTCTATATATTCTTTAATTATGTTTGTGTTTTCCTTAATCAAAGTGTGTCTTTTAAATCTTTTCAAAGAATATTCTTTGGACTTACTACCTCACTTGAATTTTATACGTTTTCTGTGGTATTAAGTTCTGCTCATATCTTTATTTATCTTTTTTCTATGTTCTCAGGGTTTATTGTTTTGATCTTCTGATGTCAATTAAAACACTTGGTTATTCATTTTCATCAATCTTTTTACTTATAAAATTTGAACTTTTAAAGATTCCAGCTCACTTTTAAGTTTCTAAGGGTCAGGTCCTCTACATTGTGGCTGGCCTAAGGCTTAGTTCACCATATAGCAATGTATATAATGACATTTTCCCCTCGACTTTCTGTGATTCCCTACATCTCACCTTTCTTTGCAGACAAGCCATTTGAAATACACTTAACTTATTTCACAGCCAATAAGTCTTTGAAATAATGTCTATTTTTTAGAGAAATCTTCTTATATAATTAGGCAGAAAATGCCACCTGCCATAGTTTTCAAAACAACATAATTTCACTCTTCTCAATGCTTAATCTGTGGTATTAAACAACCTTTGAGTATTTAGGTTTATCAACGACATGTACTTTAAAAATGTTTTAGAGATCCTACCAGCCTTTGAAAACCTCCTTGTTCCTTGTTTCAGTTCCAGTTTTATGTATATTTTCTGCCTTGCACCTGATTATTCCAACATCAGATGGATGGCCTAGGGAATCTCATTCTGGTATTGATTGTTTTGCTGATTGTCTCACTTTGCAGCTGATTTCTTCAATATTGTGTAAATTTAGATCATGAGCTCATGTTTAGCTAAACAGCTGACCTTGTAAGAGGCTTAGGTGTGAACGCTGGTAAGCTTCAGCAGAAAGTCGGCAAAGATTTATTTGTGTCCCTCCAATGAGTTGCCCGCAAGGACCCCGTTTTCTACAAGTGTTGGTCCAATACTCCATCGATTGGCAGTGGACTCAGACATGGCTGCTTTTCAGCCTTCGATCTGGGGCAGGGCCAGGGGGCGGCCTGTGGCCCGGGCAGGAGCCTCTCCGCATGTGTCCCAGGGACCCATTTGCCTGCGAACTTCGGTCACCTGGCAGGAAGCTACGATGCCCTGACCTATGGTGAGCTGTGCAGCGAGCTGTACTGCGCGGACCGGTTCCAAACACACTTCAAATAAGAGGGCGGCCTGAGTGGAAAGGTGAGAGTTTGGGCAGCTGTGCAGACAAAGAAGGCGCCCTTTGGCCTGGGCCTAAATGCTTGTGACACCCCACTGGGTCTGCCGGGCTCTGAGGGCCCTGCCCTGGGCCCCCTGCTCCCCTGCCCTTTGTTCAGTCACAGCAGAGATGGCCACACCCACTCCCTCAGTGAGGGCAGTCTTCCAAACTCCCTCAGCCACGCCCCTTCTCCGCAGGTTACCATGGACGACAGATGCTGCATTCTGAGGCCAGGGCGTTCCGAGAATGCCAAGGGCAGACATGATGACCTTAAATGATTTCCTCTTGTGTCAGTTTTGGTAAACTTTAGGAGCTAGGAAATGGTCCGCTTTACAGAAATGTTCAAATTTACTGGCATTTCATATATTCTCTGCTATAACATTGTCCTGATTCTTTCTGTATATTCTTTACTTATGTTTTTGTTTTCCTTAATCAAAGTGTGTCTTTAAAATCTTTTCAAAGAATATTCTTTGCACTTACTAAATCACCTGAATTTTATACGTTTTCTGTTGTATTAAGTTCTGCTCATATCTTTATTTATCTTTTTTCTATGTTCTCAGGGTTTATTGTTTTGATTTTCTGATGTCAAGTAAAACACTTGGTTATTCATTTTAATAAATCTTTTTACTTATAAAGATTTGAACTTTTAAAGATTCCAGCTTACTTGTACGTTTCTAAGGGTCCATTCCTCTACACTGTTGCCGGCCTAAGGCTTAGTTCCCCATATAGCAATGTATATATTGACATATTATCCCCTCGGCTTTCTGTGATTCCCTACATCTCACCTTTCTTTGCAGACAAGCCATTTGAAATACCCTCAACTTATTTCACAGCCAATAATTCTTTGAAATAATGTGTATTTTTTAGAGAAATCATCTTATATAATTAGGCAGAAAATCTCAACTTCCATATTTTTCTAAACAGCATAATTTCACTCTTCTCACTGCTTAATTTGTTGTATTAAAGAACTTTTCAGTATTTAGCTTTATCAATGACATGTACTTTAAAAATGTTTTAGAGATCCTACCAGTCTTTGAAAACCTCCTTGTTCCTTGTTTCATTTCCAGGTTTATGTATATTTTCTGCCTAGCACCTGATTATTCCAACATCTGATGGGTGGCCTAAGGAATCTAATTCTGGTATTGATTGTTTTTGCTGATTGTCTCCCTTTGTAGCTGATTTCTTCAATATTGTGTAAATTTAGAACATGAGCTCATGTTTAGCTAAACAGCTGACCTTGTAAGAGGCTTAGGTGTGAACGCTCGTAAGTTTCAGCAAAAAGTCGGCAAAGATTTATTTGTGTCCCTCCAATGAGTTGCCCGCAAGGACCCCGTTTTCTAGAAGTGTTGGTCCAATACTCCCTCTAGGGGTAGGGGACTTAGACAGGGCTGCTTTCAGCCCCCGAACTTGGGCAGGGGCAGTGGGCGGCCTGTGGCCCGGGCAGGAGCCTCTCTGCGTGTGAACCTGGGAATCATCTCTCCTGCGAACTTCGGTCACCTGGCAGGAAGCTACGATGCCCAGACCTATGGTTAGCTATGCAGCGAGGTATACTGCGCGGACAGGTTCCACACACACTTCAACTTAGTGGGTGGCCTGAGTGGAAAAGTGAAAGTTTGGGCAGCTGTGCAGACAAAGAAGGTGCCCTATGGCCTGGGCCTAAATGCTTGTGACACTCCACTGGGCCTGCCGGGCTCTGAGGGCCCTGCCCTGGGCCCCCTGCTCCCCTGCACTTTGTTCAGTCACAGCAGAGATGGCCACACCCACTCCCTCAGTGAGGGCAGTGTTCCAGCCTCCCTCAGCCCCGACCACTCTCCGCAGGTTACCATGGACTACAGATGCTGCATTCTGAGACCGGGGCATTCTGAGAATGCCAAGGGCAGACATGATGACCTTAAATGATTTCCTCTTGTGTCAGTTTTGGGAAACTGTAGGAGCTAGGAAATGGTCAACTTTACAGAAATGTTCAAATTTACTGGCATTTCATATATTCTCTGCTATAACTTTGCCCTGATTCTTTCTATATATTCTTTAATTATGTTTGTGTTTTCCTTAATCAAAGTGTGTCTTTTAAATCTTTTCAAAGAATATTCTTTGGACTTACTACCTCACTTGAATTTTATACGTTTTCTGTGGTATTAAGTTCTGCTCATATCTTTATTTATCTTTTTTCTATGTTCTCAGTGTTTATTGTTTTGATCTTCTGATGTCAATTAAAACACTTGGTTATTCATTTTCATCAATCTTTTTACTTATAAAGATTTGAACTTTTAAAGATTCCAGCTCACTTTTAAGTTTCTAAGGGTCAGGTCCTCTACATTGTGGCTGGCCTAAGGCTTAGTTCACCATATAGCAATGTATATAATGACATTTTCCCCTCGACTTTCTGTGATTCCCTACATCTCACCTTTCTTTGCAGACAAGCCATTTGAAATACACTTAACTTATTTCACAGCCAATAAGTCTTTGAAATAATGTCTATTTTTTAGAGAAATCTTCTTATATAATTAGGCAGAAAATGCCACCTGCCATAGTTTTCAAAACAACATAATTTCACTCTTCTCAATGCTTAATCTGTGGTATTAAACAACCTTTGAGTATTTAGGTTTATCAACGACATGTACTTTAAAAATGTTTTAGAGATCCTACCAGCCTTTGAAAACCTCCTTGTTCCTTGTTTCAGTTCCAGTTTTATGTATATTTTCTGCCTTGCACCTGATTATTCCAACATCAGATGGATGGCCTAGGGAATCTCATTCTGGTATTGATTGTTTTGCTGATTGTCTCACTTTGCAGCTGATTTCTTCAATATTGTGTAAATTTAGATCATGAGCTCATGTTTAGCTAAACAGCTGACCTTGTAAGAGGCTTAGGTGTGAACGCTGGTAAGCTTCAGCAGAAAGTCGGCAAAGATTTATTTGTGTCCCTCCAATGAGTTGCCCGCAAGGACCCCGTTTTCTACAAGTGTTGGTCCAATACTCCATCGATTGGCAGTGGACTCAGACATGGCTGCTTTTCAGCCTTCGATCTGGGGCAGGGCCAGGGGGCGGCCTGTGGCCCGGGCAGGAGCCTCTCCGCATGTGTCCCAGGGACCCATTTGCCTGCGAACTTCGGTCACCTGGCAGGAAGCTACGATGCCCTGACCTATGGTGAGCTGTGCAGCGAGCTGTACTGCGCGGACCGGTTCCAAACACACTTCAAATAAGAGGGCGGCCTGAGTGGAAAGGTGAGAGTTTGGGCAGCTGTGCAGACAAAGAAGGCGCCCTTTGGCCTGGGCCTAAATGCTTGTGACACCCCACTGGGTCTGCCGGGCTCTGAGGGCCCTGCCCTGGGCCCCCTGCTCCCCTGCCCTTTGTTCAGTCACAGCAGAGATGGCCACACCCACTCCCTCAGTGAGGGCAGTCTTCCAAACTCCCTCAGCCACGCCCCTTCTCCGCAGGTTACCATGGACGACAGATGCTGCATTCTGAGGCCAGGGCGTTCCGAGAATGCCAAGGGCAGACATGATGACCTTAAATGATTTCCTCTTGTGTCAGTTTTGGTAAACTTTAGGAGCTAGGAAATGGTCCGCTTTACAGAAATGTTCAAATTTACTGGCATTTCATATATTCTCTGCTATAACATTGTCCTGATTCTTTCTGTATATTCTTTACTTATGTTTTTGTTTTCCTTAATCAAAGTGTGTCTTTAAAATCTTTTCAAAGAATATTCTTTGCACTTACTAAATCACCTGAATTTTATACGTTTTCTGTTGTATTAAGTTCTGCTCATATCTTTATTTATCTTTTTTCTATGTTCTCAGGGTTTATTGTTTTGATTTTCTGATGTCAAGTAAAACACTTGGTTATTCATTTTAATAAATCTTTTTACTTATAAAGATTTGAACTTTTAAAGATTCCAGCTTACTTGTACGTTTCTAAGGGTCCATTCCTCTACACTGTTGCCGGCCTAAGGCTTAGTTCCCCATATAGCAATGTATATATTGACATATTATCCCCTCGGCTTTCTGTGATTCCCTACATCTCACCTTTCTTTGCAGACAAGCCATTTGAAATACCCTTAACTTATTTCACAGCCAATAATTCTTTGAAATAATGTGTATTTTTTAGAGAAATCATCTTAGATAATTAGGCAGAAAATCTCACCTTCCATATTTTTCTAAACAGCATAATTTCACTCTTCTCACTGCTTAATTTGTTGTATTAAAGAACCTTTCAGTATTTAGCTTTATCAATGACATGTACTTTAAAAATGTTTTAGAGATCCTACCAGTCTTTGAAAACCTCCTTGTTCCTTGTTTCATTTCCAGGTTTATGTATATTTTCTGCCTAGCACCTGATTATTCCAACATCTGATGGGTGGCCTAAGGAATCTAATTCTGGTATTGATTGTTTTTGCTGATTGTCTCCCTTTGTAGCTGATTTCTTCAATATTGTGTAAATTTAGAACATGAGCTCATGTTTAGCTAAACAGCTGACCTTGTAAGAGGCTTAGGTGTGAACGCTCGTAAGTTTCAGCAAAAAGTCGGCAAAGATTTATTTGTGCCCCTCCAATGAGTTGCCCGCAAGGACCCCGTTTTCTAGAAGTGTTGGTCCAATACTCCCTCTAGGGGTAGGGGAATTAGACAGGGCTGCTTTCGGCCCCCGATCTTGGGCAGGGGCAGTGGGCGGCCTGTGGCCCGGGCAGGAGCCTCTCTGCGTGTGAACCTGGGAATCATCTCTCCTGCGAACTTCGGTCACCTGGCAGGAAGCTACGATGCCCAGACCTATGGTTAGCTGTGCAGCGAGGTATACTGCGCGGACAGGTTCCACACACACTTCAACTAAGTGGGTGGCCTGAGTGGAAAAGTGAAAGTTTGGGCAGCTGTGCAGACAAAGAAGGTGCCCTATGGCCTGGGCCTAAAGGCTTGTGACACACCACAGGGCCTGCCGGGCTCTGAGGGCCCTGCCCTGGGCCCCCTGCTCCCCTGCCCTTTGTTCAGTCACAGCAGAGATGGCCACACCCACTCCCTCAGTGAGGGCAGTGTTCCAGCCTCCCTCAGCCCCGCCCACTCTCCGCAGGTTACCATGGACTACAGATGCTGCATTCTGAGGCCAGGGCGTTCCGAGAATGCCGAGGGCAGACATGATGACCTTAAATGATTTCCTCTTGTGTCAGTTTTGGTAAACTGTAGGAGCTAGGAAATGGTCAACTTTACAGAAATGTTCAAATTTACTGGCATTTCATATATTCTCTGCTATAACTTTGCCCTGATTCTTTCTATATATTCTTTAATTATGTTTGTGTTTTCCTTAATCAAAGTGTGTCTTTTAAATCTTTTCAAAGAATATTCTTTGGACTTACTACCTCACTTGAATTTTATACGTTTTCTGTGGTATTAAGTTCTGCTCATATCTTTATTTATCTTTTTTCTATGTTCTCAGTGTTTATTGTTTTGATCTTCTGATGTCAATTAAAACACTTGGTTATTCATTTTCATCAATCTTTTTACTTATAAATATTTGAACTTTTAAAGATTCCAGCTCACTTTTAAGTTTCTAAGGGTCAGGTCCTCTACATTGTGGCTGGCCTAAGGCTTAGTTCACCATATAGCAATGTATATAATGACATTTTCCCCTCGACTTTCTGTGATTCCCTACATCTCACCTTTCTTTGCAGACAAGCCATTTGAAATACACTTAACTTATTTCACGGCCAATAAGTCTTTGAAATAATGTCTATTTTTTAGAGAAATCTTCTTATATAATTAGGCAGAAAATGCCACCTGCCATAGTTTTCAAAACAACATAATTTCACTCTTCTCAATGCTTAATGTGTGGTATTAAACAACCATTGAGTGTTTAGGTTTATCAACGACATGTACTTTAAAAATGTTTTAGAGATCCTACCAGCCTTTGAAAACCTCCTTGTTCCTTGTTTCAGTTCCAGTTTTATGTATATTTTCTGCCTTGCACCTGATTATTCCAACATCAGATGGATGGCCTAGGGAATCTCATTCTGGTATTGATTGTTTTGCTGATTGTCTCACTTTGCAGCTGATTTCTTCAATATTGTGTAAATTTAGATCATGAGCTCATGTTTAGCTAAACAGCTGACCTTGTAAGAGGCTTAGGTGTGAACGCTGGTAAGCTTCAGCAGAAAGTCGGCAAAGATTTATTTGTGTCCCTCCAATGAGTTGCCCGCAAGGACCCCGTTTTCTACAAGTGTTGGTCCAATACTCCTTCGATTGGCAGTGGACTCAGACATGGCTGCTTTTCAGCCTTCGATTTGGGGCAGGGCCAGTGGGCGGCCTGTGGCCCGGGCAGGAGCCTCTCCGCATGTGTCCCAGGGACCCATTTGCCTGCGAACTTCGGTCACCTGGCAGGAAGCTACGATGCCCTGACCTATGGTGAGCTGTGCAGCGAGCTGTACTGCGCGGACAGGTTCCAAACACACTTCAAGTAAGAGGGCGGCCTGAGTGGAAAGGTGAGAGTTTGGGCAGCTGTGCAGACAAAGAAGGCGCCCTTTGTCCTGGGCCTAAATGCTTGTGACACCCCACTGGGTCTGCCGGGCTCTGAGGGCCCTGCCCTGGGCCCCCTGCTCCCCTGCCCTTTGTTCAGTCACAGCAGAGATGGCCACACCCACTCCCTCAGTGAGGGCAGTCTTCCAAACTCCCTCAGCCACGCCCCTTCTCCGCAGGTTACCATGGACGACAGATGCTGCACTCTGAGGCCAGGGCGTTCCGAGAATGCCAAGGGCAGACATGATGACCTTAAATGATTTCCTCTTGTGTCAGTTTTGGTAAACTTTAGGAGCTAGGAAATGGTACGCTTTACAGAAATGTTCAAATTTACTGGCATTTCATATATTCTCTGCTATAACATTGTCCTGATTCTTTCTGTATATTCTTTACTTATGTTTTTGTTTTCCTTAATCAAAGTGTGTCTTTTAAATCTTTTCAAAGAATATTCTTTGGACTTACTACCTCACTTGAATTTTATACGTTTTCTGTGGTATTAAGTTCTGCTCATATCTTTATTTATCTTTTTTCTATGTTCTCAGTGTTTATTGTTTTGATCTTCTGATGTCATTTAAAACACTTGGTTATTCATTTTCATCAATCTTTTTACTTATAAATATTTGAACTTTTAAAGATTCCAGCTCACTTTTAAGTTTCTAAGGGTCAGGTCCTCTACATTGTGGCTGGCCTAAGGCTTAGTTCACCATATAGCAATGTATATAATGACATTTTCCCCTCGACTTTCTGTGATTCCCTACATCTCACCTTTCTTTGCAGACAAGCCATTTGAAATACACTTAACTTATTTCACAGCCAATAAGTCTTTGAAATAATGTGTATTTTTTAGAGAAATCTTCTTATATAATTAGGCAGAAAATGCCACCTGCCATAGTTTTCAAAACAACATAATTTCACTCTTCTCAATGCTTAATCTGTGGTATTAAACAACCTTTGAGTATTTAGGTTTATCAACGACATGTACTTTAAAAATGTTTTAGAGATCCTACCAGCCTTTGAAAACCTCCTTGTTCCTTGTTTCAGTTCCAGTTTTATGTATATTTTCTGCCTTGCACCTGATTATTCCAACATCAGATGGATGGCCTAGGGAATCTCATTCTGGTATTGATTGTTTTGCTGATTGTCTCACTTTGCAGCTGATTTCTTCAATATTGTGTAAATTTAGATCATGAGCTCATGTTTAGCTAAACAGCTGACCTTGTAAGAGGCTTAGGTGTGAACGCTGGTAAGCTTCAGCAGAAAGTCGGCAAAGATTTATTTGTGTCCCTCCAATGAGTTGCCCGCAAGGACCCCGTTTTCTACAAGTGTTGGTCCAATACTCCTTCGATTGGCAGTGGACTCAGACATGGCTGCTTTTCAGCCTTCGATCTGGGGCAGGGCCAGTGGGCGGCCTGTGGCCCGGGCAGGAGCCTCTCCGCATGTGTCCCAGGGACCCATTTGCCTGCGAACTTCGGTCACCTGGCAGGAAGCTACGATGCCCTGACCTATGGTGAGCTGTGCAGCGAGCTGTACTGCGCGGACAGGTTCCAAACACACTTCAAATAAGAGGGCGGCCTGAGTGGAAAGGTGAGAGTTTGGGCAGCTGTGCAGACAAAGAAGGCGCCCTTTGGCCTGGGCCTAAATGCTTGTGACACCCCACTGGGTCTGCCGGGCTCTGAGGGCCCTGCCCTGGGCCCCCTGCTCCCCTGCCCTTTGTTCAGTCACAGCAGAGATGGCCACACCCACTCCCTCAGTGAGGGCAGTCTTCCAAACTCCCTCAGCCACGCCCCTTCTCCGCAGGTTACCATGGACGACAGATGCTGCATTCTGAGGCCAGGGCGTTCCGAGAATGCCAAGGGCAGACATGATGACCTTAAATGATTTCCTCTTGTGTCAGTTTTGGTAAACTTTAGGAGCTAGGAAATGGTCCGCTTTACAGAAATGTTCAAATTTACTGGCATTTCATATATTCTCTGCTATAACATTGTCCTGATTCTTTCTGTATATTCTTTACTTATGTTTTTGTTTTCCTTAATCAAAGTGTGTCTTTAAAATCTTTTCAAAGAATATTCTTTGCACTTACTAAATCACCTGAATTTTATACGTTTTCTGTTGTATTAAGTTCTGCTCATATCTTTATTTATCTTTTTTCTATGTTCTCAGGGTTTATTGTTTTGATTTTCTGATGTCAAGTAAAACACTTGGTTATTCATTTTAATAAATCTTTTTACTTATAAAGATTTGAACTTTTAAAGATTCCATCTTACTTGTACGTTTCTAAGGGTCCATTCCTCTACACTGTTGCCGGCCTAAGGCTTAGTTCCCCATATAGCAATGTATATATTGACATATTATCCACTCGGCTTTCTGTGATTCCCTACATCTCACCTTTCTTTGCAGTCAAGCCATTTGAAATACCCTTAACTTATTTCACAGCCAATAATTCTTTGAAATAATGTGTATTTTTTAGAGAAATCATCTTATATAATTAGGCAGAAAATCTCACCTTCCATATTTTTCTAAACAGCATAATTTCACTCTTCTCACTGCTTAATTTGTTGTATTAAAGAACCTTTCAGTATTTAGCTTTATCAATGACATGTACTTTAAAAATGTTTTAGAGATCCTACCAGTCTTTGAAAACCTCCTTGTTCCTTGTTTCATTTCCAGGTTTATGTATATTTTCTGCCTAGCACCTGATTATTCCAACATCTGATGGGTGGCCTAAGGAATCTAATTCTGGTATTGATTGTTTTTGCTGATTGTCTCCCTTTGTAGCTGATTTCTTCAATATTGTGTAAATTTAGAACATGAGCTCATGTTTAGCTAAACAGCTGACCTTGTAAGAGGCTTAGGTGTGAACGCTCGTAAGTTTCAGCAAAAAGTCGGCAAAGATTTATTTGTGTCCCTCCAATGAGTTGCCCGCAAGGACCCCGTTTTCTAGAAGTGTTGGTCCAATACTCCCTCTAGGGGTAGGGGACTTAGACAGGGCTGCTTTCGGCCCCCGATCTTGGGCAGGGGCAGTGGGCGGCCTGTGGCCCGGGCAGGAGCCTCTCTGCGTGTGAACCTGGGAATCATCTCTCCTGCGAACTTCGGTCACCTGGCAGGAAGCTACGATGCCCAGACCTATGGTTAGCTGTGCAGCGAGGTATACTGCGCGGACAGGTTCCACACACACTTCAACTAAGTGGGTGGCCTGAGTGGAAAAGTGAAAGTTTGGGCAGCTGTGCAGACAAAGAAGGTGCCCTATGGCCTGGGCCTAAAGGCTTGTGACACACCACTGGGCCTGCCGGGCTCTGAGGGCCCTGCCCTGGGCCCCCTGCTCCCCTGCCCATTGTTCAGTCACAGCAGAGATGGCCACACCCACTACCTCAGTGAGGGCAGTGTTCCAGCCTCCCTCAGCCCCGCCCACTCTCCGCAGGTTACCATGGACTACAGATGCTGCATTCTGAGGCCAGGGAGTTCCGAGAATGCCAAGGGCAGACATGATGACCTTAAATGATTTCCTCTTGTGTCAGTTTTGGTAAACTGTAGGAGCTAGGAAATGGTCAACTTTACAGAAATGTTCAAATTTACTGGCATTTCATATATTCTCTGCTATAACTTTGCCCTGATTCTTTCTATATATTCTTTAATTATGTTTGTGTTTTCCTTAATCAAAGTGTGTCTTTTAAATCTTTTCAAAGAATATTCTTTGGACTTACTACCTCACTTGAATTTTATACGTTTTCTGTGGTATTAAGTTCTGCTCATATCTTTATTTATCTTTTTTCTATGTTCTCAGGGTTTATTGTTTTGATCTTCTGATGTCAAGTAAAACACTTGGTTATTCATTTTCATCAATCTTTTTACTTATAAATATTTGAACTTTTAAAGATTCCAGCTCACTTTTAAGTTTCTAAGGGTCAGGTCCTCTACATTGTGGCTGGCCTAAGGCTTAGTTCACCATATAGCAATGTATATAATGACATTTTCCCCTCGACTTTCTGTGATTCCCTACATCTCACCTTTCTTTGCAGACAAGCCATTTGAAATACACTTAACTTATTTCACGGCCAATAAGTCTTTGAAATAATGTCTATTTTTTAGAGAAATCTTCTTATATAATTAGGCAGAAAATGCCACCTGCCATAGTTTTCAAAACAACATAATTTCACTCTTCTCAATGCTTAATCTGTGGTATTAAACAACCTTTGAGTATTTAGGTTTATCAACGACATGTACTTTAAAAATGTTTTAGAGATCCTAACAGCCTTTGAAAACCTCCTTGTTCCTTGTTTCAGTACCAGTTTTATGTATATTTTCTGCCTTGCACCTGATTATTCCAACATCAGATGGATGGCCTAGGGAATCTCATTCTGGTATTGATTGTTTTGCTGATTGTCTCACTTTGCAGCTGATTTCTTCAATATTGTGTAAATTTAGATCATGAGCTCATGTTTAGCTAAACAGCTGACCTTGTAAGAGGCTTAGGTGTGAACGCTGGTAAGCTTCAGCAGAAAGTCGGCAAAGATTTATTTGTGTCCCTACAATGAGTTGCCCACAAGGACCCAGTTTTCTACAAGTGTTGGTCCAATACTCCTTCGATTGGCAGTGGACTCAGACATGGCTGCTTTTCAGCCTTCGATCTGGGGCAGGGCCAGTGGGCGGCCTGTGGCCCGGGCAGGAGCCTCTCCGCATGTGTCCCAGGGACCCATTTGCCTGCGAACTTCGGTCACCTGGCAGGAAGCTACGATGCCCTGACCTATGGTGAGCTGTGCAGCGAGCTGTACTGCGCGGACAGGTTCCAAACACACTTCAAATAAGAGGGCGGCCTGAGTGGAAAGGTGAGAGTTTGGGCAGCTGTGCAGACAAAGAAGGCGCCCTTTGGCCTGGGCCTAAATGCTTGTGACACCCCACTGGGTCTGCCGGGCTCTGAGGGCCCGGCCCTGGGCCCCCTGCTCCCCTGCCCTTTGTTCAGTCACAGCAGAGATGGCCACACCCACTCCCTCAGTGAGGGCAGTCTTCCAAACTCTCTCAGCCACGCCCCTTCTCCGCAGGTTACCATGGACGACAGATGCTGCATTCTGAGGCCAGGGCGTTCCGAGAATGCCAAGGGCAGACATGATGACCTTAAATGATTTCCTCTTGTGTCAGTTTTGGTAAAGTTTAGGAGCTAGGAAATGGTCCGCTTTACAGAAATGTTCAAATTTACTGGCATTTCATATATTCTCTGCTATAACATTGTCCTGATTCTTTCTGTATATTCTTTACTTATGTTTTTGTTTTCCTTAATCAAAGTGTGTCTTTAAAATCTTTTCAAAGAATATTCTTTGCACTTACTAAATCACCTGAATTTTATACGTTTTCTGTTGTATTAAGTTCTGCTCATATCTTTATTTATCTTTTTTCTATGTTCTCAGGGTTTATTGTTTTGATTTTCTGATGTCAAGTAAAACACTTGGTTATTCATTTTAATAAATCTTTTTACTTATAAAGATTTGAACTTTTAAAGATTCCAGCTTACTTGTACGTTTCTAAGGGTCCATTCCTCTACACTGTTGCCGGCCTAAGGCTTAGTTCCCCATATAGCAATGTATATATTGACATATTATCCCCTCGGCTTTCTGTGATTCCCTACATCTCACCTTTCTTTGCAGACAAGCCATTTGAAATACCCTTAACTTATTTCACAGCCAATAATTCTTTGAAATAATGTGTATTTTTTAGAGAAATCATCTTATATAATTAGGCAGAAAATCTCACCTTCCATATTTTTCTAAACAGCATAATTTCACTCTTCTCACTGCTTAATTTGTTGTATTAAAGAACCTTTCAGTATTTAGCTTTATCAATGACATGTACTTTAAAAATGTTTTAGAGATCCTACCAGTCTTTGAAAACCTCCTTGTTCCTTGTTTCATTTCCAGGTTTATGTATATTTTCTGCCTAGCACCTGATTATTCCAACATCTGATGGGTGGCCTAAGGAATCTAATTCTGGTATTGATTGTTTTTGCTGATTGTCTCCCTTTGTAGCTGATTTCTTCAATATTGTGTAAATTTAGAACATGAGCTCATGTTTAGCTAAACAGCTGACCTTGTAAGAGGCTTAGGTGTGAACGCTCGTAAGTTTCAGCAAAAAGTCGGCAAAGATTTATTTGTGTCCCTCCAATGAGTTGCCCGCAAGGACCCCGTTTTCTAGAAGTGTTGGTCCAATACTCCCTCTAGGGGTAGGGGAATTAGACAGGGCTGCTTTCGGCCCCCGATCTTGGGCAGGGGCAGTGGGCGGCCTGTGGCCCGGGCAGGAGCCTCTCTGCGTGTGAACCTGGGAATCATCTCTCCTGCGAACTTCGGTCACCTGGCAGGAAGCTACGATGCCCAGACCTATGGTTAGCTGTGCAGCGAGGTATACTGCGCGGACAGGTTCCACACACACTTCAACTAAGTGGGTGGCCTGAGTGGAAAAGTGAAAGTTTGGGCAGCTGTGCAGACAAAGAAGGTGCCCTATGGCCTGGGCCTAAAGGCTTGTGACACACCACTGGGCCTGCCGGGCTCTGAGGGCCCTGCCCTGGGCCCCCTGCTCCCCTGCCCTTTGTTCAGTCACAGCAGAGATGTCCACACCCACTCCCTCAGTGAGGGCAGTGTTCCAGCCTCCCTCAGCCCCGCCCACTCTCCGCAGGTTACCATGGACTACAGATGCTGCATTCTGAGGCCAGGGCGTTCCGAGAATGCCAAGGGCAGACATGATGACCTTAAATGATTTCCTCTTGTGTCAGTTTTGGTAAACTGTAGGAGCTAGGAAATGGTCAACTTTACAGAAATGTTCAAATTTACTGGCATTTCATATATTCTCTGCTATAACTTTGCCCTGATTCTTTCTATATATTCTTTAATTATGTTTGTGTTTTCCTTAATCAAAGTGTGTCTTTTAAATCTTTTCAAAGAATATTCTTTGGACTTACTACCTCACTTGAATTTTATACGTTTTCTGTGGTATTAAGTTCTGCTCATATCTTTATTTATCTTTTTTCTATGTTCTCAGTGTTTATTGTTTTGATCTTCTGATGTCAAGTAAAACACTTGGTTATTCATTTTCATCAATCTTTTTACTTATAAATATTTGAACTTTTAAAGATTCCAGCTCACTTTTAAGTTTCTAAGGGTCAGGTCCTCTACATTGTGGCTGGCCTAAGGCTTAGTTCACCATATAGCAATGTATATAATGACATTTTCCCCTCGACTTTCTGTGATTCCCTACATCTCACCTTTCTTTGCAGACAAGCCATTTGAAATACACTTAACTTATTTCACGGCCAATAAGTCTTTGAAATAATGTCTATTTTTTAGAGAAATCTTCTTATATAATTAGGCAGAAAATGCCACCTGCCATAGTTTTCAAAACAACATAATTTCACTCTTCTCAATGCTTAATCTGTGGTATTAAACAACCTTTGAGTATTTAGGTTTATCAACGACATGTACTTTAAAAATGTTTTAGAGATCCTACCAGCCTTTGAAAACCTCCTTGTTCCTTGTTTCAGTTCCAGTTTTATGTATATTTTCTGCCTTGCACCTGATTATTCCAACATCAGATGGATGGCCTAGGGAATCTCATTCTGGTATTGATTGTTTTGCTGATTGTCTCACTTTGCAGCTGATTTCTTCAATATTGTGTAAATTTAGATCATGAGCTCATGTTTAGCTAAACAGCTGACCTTGTAAGAGGCTTAGGTGTGAACGCTGGTAAGCTTCAGCAGAAAGTCGGCAAAGATTTATTTGTGTCCCTCCAATGAGTTGCCCGCAAGGACCCCGTTTTCTACAAGTGTTGGTCCAATACTCCTTCGATTGGCAGTGGACTCAGACATGGCTGCTTTTCAGCCTTCGATCTGGGGCAGGGCCAGTGGGCGGCCTGTGGCCCGGGCAGGAGCCTCTCCGCATGTGTCCCAGGGACCCATTTGCCTGCGAACTTCGGTCACCTGGCAGGAAGCTACGATGCCCTGACCTATGGTGAGCTGTGCAGCGAGCTGTACTGCGCGGACAGGTTCCAAACACACTTCAAATAAGAGGGCGGCCTGAGTGGAAAGGTGAGAGTTTGGGCAGCTGTGCAGACAAAGAAGGCGCCCTTTGTCCTGGGCCTAAATGTTTGTGACACCCCACTGGGTCTGCCGGGCTCTGAGGGCCCTGCCCTGGGCCCCCTGCTCCCCTGCCCTTTGTTCAGTCACAGCAGAGATGGCCACACCCACTCCCTCAGTGAGGGCAGTCTTCCAAACTCCCTCAGCCACGCCCCTTCTCCGCAGGTTACCGTGGACTACAGATGCTGCATTCTGAGGCCAGGGCGTTCCGAGAATGCCAAGGGCAGACATGATGACCTTAAATGATTTCCTCTTGTGTCAGTTTTGGTAAACTGTAGGAGCTAGGAAATGGTCAACTTTACAGAAATGTTCAAATTTACTGGCATTTCATATATTCTCTGCTATAACTTTGCCCTGATTCTTTCTATATATTCTTTAATTATGTTTGTGTTTTCCTTAATCAAAGTGTGTCTTTTAAATCTTTTCAAAGAATATTCTTTGGACTTACTACCTCACTTGAATTTTATACGTTTTCTGTGGTATTAAGTTCTGCTCATATCTTTATTTATCTTTTTTCTATGTTCTCAGTGTTTATTGTTTTGATCTTCTGATGTCAAGTAAAACACTTGGTTATTCATTTTCATCAATTTTTTACTTATAAATATTTGAACTTTTAAAGATTCCAGCTCACTTTTAAGTTTCTAAGGGTCAGGTCCTCTACATTGTGGCTGGCCTAAGGCTTAGTTCACCATATAGCAATGTATATAATGACATTTTCCCCTCGACTTTCTGTGATTCCCTACATCTCACCTTTCTTTGCAGACAAGCCATTTGAAATACACTTAACTTATTTCACGGCCAATAAGTCTTTGAAATAATGTCTATTTTTTTTAGAGAAATCTTCTTATATAATTAGGCAGAAAATGCCACCTGCCATAGTTTTCAAAACAACATAATTTCACTCTTCTCAATGCTTAATCTGTGGTATTAAACAACCTTTGAGTATTTAGGTTTATCAACGACATGTACTTTAAAAATGTTTTAGAGATCCTACCAGCCTTTGAAAACCTCCTTGTTCCTTGTTTCAGTTCCAGTTTTATGTATATTTTCTGCCTTGCACCTGATTATTCCAACATCAGATGGATGGCCTAGGGAATCTCATTCTGGTATTGATTGTTTTGCTGATTGTCTCACTTTGCAGCTGATTTCTTCAATATTGTGTAAATTTAGATCATGAGCTCATGTTTAGCTAAACAGCTGACCTTGTAAGAGGCTTAGGTGTGAACGCTGGTAAGCTTCAGCAGAAAGTCGGCAAAGATTTATTTGTGTCCCTCCAATGAGTTGCCCGCAAGGACCCCGTTTTCTACAAGTGTTGGTCCAATACTCCTTCGATTGGCAGTGGACTCAGACATGGCTGCTTTTCAGCCTTCGATCTGGGGCAGGGCCAGTGGGCGGCCTGTGGCCCGGGCAGGAGCCTCTCCGCATGTGTCCCAGGGACCCATTTGCCTGCGAACTTCGGTCACCTGGCAGGAAGCTACGATGCCCTGACCTATGGTGAGCTGTGCAGCGAGCTGTACTGCGCGGACAGGTTCCAAACACACTTCAAATAAGAGGGCGGCCTGAGTGGAAAGGTGAGAGTTTGGGCAGCTGTGCAGACAAAGAAGGCGCCCTTTGTCCTGGGCCTAAATGCTTGTGACACCCCACTGGGTCTGCCGGGCTCTGAGGGCCCTGCCCTGGGCCCCCTGCTCCCCTGCCCTTTGTTCAGTCACAGCAGAGATGGCCACACCCACTCCCTCAGTGAGGGCAGTCTTCCAAACTCCCTCAGCCACGCCCCTTCTCCGCAGGTTACCATGGACGACAGATGCTGCATTCTGAGGCCAGGGCGTTCCGAGAATGCCAAGGGCAGACATGATGACCTTAAATGATTTCCTCTTGTGTCAGTTTTGGTAAACTTTAGGAGCTAGGAAATGGTCCGCTTTACAGAAATGTTCAAATTTACTGGCATTTCATATATTCTCTGCTATAACATTGTCCTGATTCTTTCTGTATATTCTTTACTTATGTTTTTGTTTTCCTTAATCAAAGTGTGTCTTTAAAATCTTTTCAAAGAATATTCTTTGCACTTACTAAATCACCTGAATTTTATACGTTTTCTGTTGTATTAAGTTCTGCTCATATCTTTATTTATCTTTTTTCTATGTTCTCAGGGTTTATTGTTTTGATTTTCTGATGTCAAGTAAAACACTTGGTTATTCATTTTAATAAATCTTTTTACTTATAAAGATTTGAACTTTTAAAGATTCCAGCTTACTTGTACGTTTATAAGTGTCCATTCCTCTACACTGTTGCCAGCCTAAGGCTTAGTTCCCCATATAGCAATGTATATATTGACATATTATCCCCTCGGCTTTCTGTGATTCCCTACATCTCACCTTTCTTTGCAGACAAGCCATTTGAAATACCCTTAACTTATTTCACAGCCAATAATTCTTTGAAATAATGTGTATTTTTTAGAGAAATCATCTTATATAATTAGGCAGAAAATCTCACCTTCCATATTTTTCTAAACAGCATAATTTCACTCTTCTCACTGCTTAATTTGTTGTATTAAAGAACCTTTCAGTATTTAGCTTTATCAATGACATGTACTTTAAAAATGTTTTAGAGATCCTACCAGTCTTTGAAAACCTCCTTGTTCCTTGTTTCATTTCCAGGTTTATGTATATTTTCTGCCTAGCACCTGATTATTCCAACATCTGATGGGTGGCCTAAGGAATCTAATTCTGGTATTGATTGTTTTTGCTGATTGTCTCCCTTTGTAGCTGATTTCTTCAATATTGTGTAAATTTAGAACATGAGCTCATGTTTAGCTAAACAGCTGACCTTGTAAGAGGCTTAGGTGTGAACGCTCGTAAGTTTCAGCAAAAAGTCGGCAAAGATTTATTTGTGTCCCTCCAATGAGTTGCCCGCAAGGACCCCGTTTTCTAGAAGTGTTGGTCCAATACTCCCTCTAGGGGTAGGGGACTTAGACAGGGCTGCTTTCGGCCCCCGATCTTGGGCAGGGGCAGTGGGCGGCCTGTGGCCCGGGCAGGAGCCTCTCTGCGTGTGAACCTGGGAATCATCTCTCCTGCGAACTTCGGTCACCTGGCAGGAAGCTACGATGCCCAGACCTATGGTTAGCTGTGCAGCGAGGTATACTGCGCGGACAGGTTCCACACACACTTCAACTAAGTGGGTGGCCTGAGTGGAAAAGTGAAAGTTTGGGCAGCTGTGCAGACAAAGAAGGTGCCCTATGGCCTGGGCCTAAAGGCTTGTGACACACCACTGGGCCTGCCGGGCTCTGAGGGCCCTGCCCTGGGCCCCCTGCTCCCCTGCCCTTTGTTCAGTCACAGCAGAGATGGCCACACCCACTACCTCAGTGAGGGCAGTGTTCCAGCCTCCCTCAGCCCCGCCCACTCTCCGCAGGTTACCATGGACTACAGATGCTGCATTCTGAGGCCAGGGAGTTCCGAGAATGCCAAGGGCAGACATGATGACCTTAAATGATTTCCTCTTGTGTCAGTTTTGGTAAACTGTAGGAGCTAGGAAATGGTCAACTTTACAGAAATGTTCAAATTTACTGGCATTTCATATATTCTCTGCTATAACTTTGCCCTGATTCTTTCTATATATTCTTTAATTATGTTTGTGTTTTCCTTAATCAAAGTGTGTCTTTTAAATCTTTTCAAAGAATATTCTTTGGACTTACTACCTCACTTGAATTTTATACGTTTTCTGTGGTATTAAGTTCTGCTCATATCTTTATTTATCTTTTTTCTATGTTCTCAGTGTTTATTGTTTTGATCTTCTGATGTCAAGTAAAACACTTGGTTATTCATTTTCATCAATCTTTTTACTTATAAATATTTGAACTTTTAAAGATTCCAGCTCACTTTTAAGTTTCTAAGGGTCAGGTCCTCTACATTGTGGATGGCCTAAGGCTTAGTTCACAATATAGCAATGTATATAATGAAATTTTCCCCTCGACTTTCTGTGATTCCCTACATCTCACCTTTCTTTGCAGACAAGCCATTTGAAATACACTTAACTTATTTCACGGCCAATAAGTCTTTGAAATAATGTCTATTTTTTAGAGAAATCTTCTTATATAATTAGGCAGAAAATGCCACCTGCCATAGTTTTCAAAACAACATAATTTCACTCTTCTCAATGCTTAATCTGTGGTATTAAACAACCTTTGAGTATTTAGGTTTATCAACGACATGTACTTTAAAAATGTTTGAGAGATCCTACCAGCCTTTGAAAACCTCCTTGTTCCTTGTTTCAGTTCCAGTTTTATGTATATTTTCTGCCTTGCACCTGATTATTCCAACATCAGATGGATGGCCTAGGGAATCTCATTCTGGTATTGATTGTTTTGCTGATTGTCTCACTTTGCAGCTGATTTCTTCAATATTGTGTAAATTTAGATCATGAGCTCATGTTTAGCTAAACAGCTGACCTTGTAAGAGGCTTAGGTGTGAACGCTGGTAAGCTTCAGCAGAAAGTCGGCAAAGATTTATTTGTGTCCCTCCAATGAGTTGCCCGCAAGGACCCCGTTTTCTACAAGTGTTGGTCCAATACTCCTTCGATTGGCAGTGGACTCAGACATGGCTGCTTTTCAGCCTTCGATCTGGGGCAGGGCCAGTGGGCGGCCTGTGGCCCGGGCAGGAGCCTCTCCGCATGTGTCCCAGGGACCCATTTGCCTGCGAACTTCGGTCACCTGGCAGGAAGCTACGATGCCCTGACCTATGGTGAGCTGTGCAGCGAGCTGTACTGCGCGGACAGGTTCCAAACACACTTCAAATAAGAGGGCGGCCTGAGTGGAAAGGTGAGAGTTTGGGCAGCTGTGCAGACAAAGAAGGCGCCCTTTGTCCTGGGCCTAAATGCTTGTGACACCCCACTGGGTCTGCCGGGCTCTGAGGGCCCTGCCCTGGGCCCCCTGCTCCCCTGCCCTTTGTTCAATCACAGCAGAGATGGCCACACACTCTCCCTCAGTGAGGGCAGTCTTCCAAACTCCCTCAGCCACGCCCCTTCTCCGCAGGTTACCATGGACGACAGATGCTGCATTCTGAGGCCAGGGCGTTCCGAGAATGCCAAGGGCAGACATGATGACCTTAAATGATTTCCTCTTGTGTCAGTTTTGGTAAACTTTAGGAGCTAGGAAATGGTCCGCTTTACAGAAATGTTCAAATTTACTGGCATTTCATATATTCTCTGCTATAACATTGTCCTGATTCTTTCTGTATATTCTTTACTTATGTTTTTGTTTTCCTTAATCAAAGTGTGTCTTTAAAATCTTTTCAAAGAATATTCTTTGCACTTACTAAATCACCTGAATTTTATACGTTTTCTGTTGTATTAAGTTCTGCTCATATCTTTATTTATCTTTTTTCTATGTTCTCAGGGTTTATTGTTTTGATTTTCTGATGTCAAGTAAAACACTTGGTTATTCATTTTAATAAATCTTTTTACTTATAAAGATTTGAACTTTTAAAGATTCCAGCTTACTTGTACGTTTCTAAGGGTCCATTCCTCTACACTGTTGCCGGCCTAAGGCTTAGTTCACCATATAGCAATGTATATATTGACATATTATCCCCTCGGCTTTCTGTGATTCCCTACATCTCACCTTTCTTTGCAGACAAGCCATTTGAAATACCCTTAACTTAGTTCACAGATAATAATTCTTTGAAATAATGTGTATTTTTTAGAGAAATCATCTTATATAATTAGGCAGAAAATCTCACCTTCCATATTTTTCTAAACAGCATAATTTCACTCTTCTCACTGCTTAATTTGTTGTATTAAAGAACCTTTCAGTATTTAGCTTTATCAATGACATGTACTTTAAAAATGTTTTAGAGATCCTACCAGTCTTTGAAAACCTCCTTGTTCCTTGTTTCATTTCCAGGTTTATGTATATTTTCTGCCTAGCACCTGATTATTCCAACATCTGATGGGTGGCCTAAGGAATCTAATTCTGGTATTGATTGTTTTTGCTGATTGTCTCCCTTTGTAGCTGATTTCTTCAATATTGTGTAAATTTAGAACATGAGCTCATGTTTAGCTAAACAGCTGACCTTCTAAGAGGCTTAGGTGTGAACGCTCGTAAGTTTCAGCAAAAAGTCGGCAAAGATTTATTTGTGTCCCTCCAATGAGTTGCCCGCAAGGACCCCGTTTTCTAGAAGTGTTGGTCCAATACTCCCTCTAGGGGTAGGGGACTTAGACAGGGCTGCTTTCGGCCCCCGATCTTGGGCAGGGGCAGTGGGCGGCCTGTGGCCCGGGCAGGAGCCTCTCTGCGTGTGAACCTGGGAATCATCTCTCCTGCGAACTTCGGTCACCTGGCAGGAAGCTACGATGCCCAGACCTATGGTTAGCTGTGCAGCGAGGTATACTGCGCGGACAGGTTCCACACACACTTCAACTAAGTGGGTGGCTTGAGTGGAAAAGTGAAAGTTTGGGCAGCTGTGCAGACAAAGAAGGTGCCCTATGGCCTGGGCCTAAAGGCATGTGACACACCACTGGGCCTGCCGGGCTCTGAGGGCCCTGCCCTGGGCCCCCTGCTCCCCTGCCCTTTGTTCAGTCACAGCAGAGATGGCCACACCCACTCCCTCAGTGAGGGCAGTGTTCCAGCCTCCCTCAGCCCCGCCCACTCTCCGCAGGTTACCATGGACTACAGATGCTGCATTCTGAGGCCAGGGCGTTCCGAGAATGCCAAGGGCAGACATGATGACCTTAAATGATTTCCTCTTGTGTCAGTTTTGGTAAACTGTAGGAGCTAGGAAATGGTCAACTTTACAGAAATGTTCAAATTTACTGGCATTTCATATATTCTCTGCTATAACTTTGCCCTGATTCTTTCTATATATTCTTTAATTATGTTTGTGTTTTCCTTAATCAAAGTGTGTCTTTTAAATCTTTTCAAAGAATATTCTTTGGACTTACTACCTCACTTGAATTTTATACGTTTTCTGTGGTATTAAGTTCTGCTCATATCTTTATTTATCTTTTTTCTATGTTCTCAGTGTTTATTGTTTTGATCTTCTGATGTCAAGTAAAACACTTGGTTATTCATTTTCATCAATCTTTTTACTTATAAATATTTGAACTTTTAAAGATTCCAGCTCACTTTTAAGTTTCTAAGGGTCAGGTCCTCTACATTGTGGCTGGCCTAAGGCTTAGTTCACCATATAGCAATGTATATAATGACATTTTCCCCTCGACTTTCTGTGATTCCCTACATCTCACCTTTCTTTGCAGACAAGCCATTTGAAATACACTTAACTTATTTCACAGCCAATAAGTCTTTGAAATAATGTGTATTTTTTAGAGAAATCTTCTTATATAATTAGGCAGAAAATGCCACCTGCCATAGTTTTCAAAACAACATAATTTCACTCTTCTCAATGCTTAATCTGTGGTATTAAACAACCTTTGAGTATTTAGGTTTATCAACGACATGTACTTTAAAAATGTTTTAGAGATCCTACCAGCCTTTGAAAACCTCCTTGTTCCTTGTTTCAGTTCCAGTTTTATGTATATTTTCTGCCTTGCACCTGATTATTCCAACATCAGATGGATGGCCTAGGGAATCTCATTCTGGTATTGATTGTTTTGCTGATTGTCTCACTTTGCAGCTGATTTCTTCAATATTGTGTAAATTTAGATCATGAGCTCATGTTTAGCTAAACAGCTGACCTTGTAAGAGGCTTAGGTGTGAACGCTGGTAAGCTTCAGCAGAAAGTCGGCAAAGATTTATTTGTGTCCCTCCAATGAGTTGCCCGCAAGGACCCCGTTTTCTACAAGTGTTGGTCCAATACTCCTTCGATTGGCAGTGGACTCAGACATGGCTGCTTTTCAGCCTTCGATCTGGGGCAGGGCCAGTGGGCGGCCTGTGGCCCGGGCAGGAGCCTCTCCGCATGTGTCCCAGGGACCCATTTGCCTGCGAACTTCGGTCACCTGGCAGGAAGCTACGATGCCCTGACCTATGGTGAGCTGTGCAGCGAGCTGTACTGCGCGGACAGGTTCCAAACACACTTCAAATAAGAGGGCGGCCTGAGTGGAAAGGTGAGAGTTTGGGCAGCTGTGCAGACAAAGAAGGCGCCCTTTGTCCTGGGCCTAAATGCTTGTGACACCCCACTGGGTCTGCCGGGCTCTGAGGGCCCTGCCCTGGGCCCCCTGCTCCCCTGGCCTTTGTTCAGTCACAGCAGAGATGGCCACACCCACTCCCTCAGTGAGGGCAGTCTTCCAAACTCCCTCAGCCACGCCCCTTCTCCGCAGGTTACCATGGACTACAGATGCTGCATTCTGAGGCCAGGGCGTTCCGAGAATGCCAAGGGCAGACATGATGACCTTAAATGATTTCCTCTTGTGTCAGTTTTGGTAAACTGTAGGAGCTAGGAAATGGTCAACTTTACAGAAATGTTCAAATTTACTGGCATTTCATATATTCTCTGCTATAACTTTGCCCTGATTCTTTCTATATATTCTTTAATTATGTTTGTGTTTTCCTTAATCAAAGTGTGTCTTTTAAATCTTTTCAAAGAATATTCTTTGGACTTACTACCTCACTTGAATTTTATACGTTTTCTGTGGTATTAAGTTCTGCTCATATCTTTATTTATCTTTTTTCTATGTTCTCAGGGTTTATTGTTTTGATCTTCTGATGTCAAGTAAAACACTTGGTTATTCATTTTCATCAATCTTTTTACTTATAAATATTTGAACTTTTAAAGATTCCAGCTCACTTTTAAGTTTCTAAGGGTCAGGTCCTCTACATTGTGGCTGGCCTAAGGCTTAGTTCACCATATAGCAATGTATATAATGACATTTTCCCCTCGACTTTCTGTGATTCCCTACATCTCACCTTTCTTTGCAGACAAGCCATTTGAAATACACTTAACTTATTTCACAGCCAATAAGTCTTTGAAATAATGTCTATTTTTTAGAGAAATCTTCTTATATAATTAGGCAGAAAATCTCACCTGCCATAGTTTTCAAAACAGCATAATTTCACTCTTCTCAATGCTTAATCTGTGGTATTAAACAACCTTTGAGTATTTAGGTTTATCAACGACATGTACTTTAAAAATGTTTTAGAGATCCTACCAGCCTTTGAAAACCTCCTTGTTCCTTGTTTCAGTTCCAGTTTTATGTATATTTTCTGCCTTGCACCTGATTATTCCAACATCAGATGGATGGCCTAGGGAATCTCATTCTGGTATTGATTGTTTTGCTGATTGTCTCACTTTGCAGCTGATTTCTTCAATATTGTGTAAATTTAGATCATGAGCTCATGTTTAGCTAAACAGCTGACCTTGTAAGAGGCTTAGGTGTGAACGCTGGTAAGCTTCAGCAGAAAGTCGGCAAAGATTTATTTGTGTCCCTCCAATGAGTTGCCCGCAAGGACCCCGTTTTCTACAAGTGTTGGTCCAATACTCCTTCGATTGGCAGTGGACTCAGACATGGCTGCTTTTCAGCCTTCGATCTGGGGCAGGGCCAGTGGGCGGCCTGTGGCCCGGGCAGGAGCCTCTCCGCATGTGTCCCAGGGACCCATTTGCCTGCGAACTTCGGTCACCTGGCAGGAAGCTACGATGCCCTGACCTATGGTGAGCTGTGCAGCGAGCTGTACTGCGCGGACAGGTTCCAAACACACTTCAAATAAGAGGGCGGCCTGAGTGGAAAGGTGAGAGTTTGGGCAGCTGTGCAGACAAAGAAGGCGCCCTTTGGCCTGGGCCTAAATGCTTGTGACACCCCACTGGGTCTGCCGGGCTCTGAGGGCCCTGCCCTGGGCCCCCTGCTCCCCTGCCCTTTGTTCAGTCACAGCAGAGATGGCCACACCCACTCCCTCAGTGAGGGCAGTCTTCCAAACTCCCTCAGCCACGCCCCTTCTCCGCAGGTTACCATGGACGACAGATGCTGCATTCTGAGGCCAGGGCGTTCCGAGAATGCCAAGGGCAGACATGATGACCTTAAATGATTTCCTCTTGTGTCAGTTTTGGTAAACTTTAGGAGCTAGGAAATGGTCCGCTTTACAGAAATGTTCAAATTTACTGGCATTTCATATATTCTCTGCTATAACATTGTCCTGATTCTTTCTGTATATTCTTTACTTATGTTTTTGTTTTCCTTAATCAAAGTGTGTCTTTAAAATCTTTTCAAAGAATATTCTTTGCACTTACTAAATCACCTGAATTTTATACGTTTTCTGTTGTATTAAGTTCTGCTCATATCTTTATTTATCTTTTTTCTATGTTCTCAGGGTTTATTGTTTTGATTTTCTGATGTCAAGTAAAACACTTGGTTATTCATTTTAATAAATCTTTTTACTTATAAAGATTTGAACTTTTAAAGATTCCAGCTTACTTGTACGTTTCTAAGGGTCCATTCCTCTACACTGTTGCCAGCCTAAGGCTTAGTTCCCCATATAGCAATGTATATATTGACATATTATCCCCTCGGCTTTCTGTGATTCCCTACATCTCACCTTTCTTTGCAGACAAGCCATTTGAAATACCCTTAACTTATTTCACAGCCAATAATTCTTTGAAATAATGTGTATTTTTTAGAGAAATCATCTTATATAATTAGGCAGAAAATCTCACCTTCCATATTTTTCTAAACAGCATAATTTCACTCTTCTCACTGCTTAATTTGTTGTATTAAAGAACCTTTCAGTATTTAGCTTTATCAATGACATGTACTTTAAAAATGTTTTAGAGATCCTACCAGTCTTTGAAAACCTCCTTGTTCCTTGTTTCATTTCCAGGTTTATGTATATTTTCTGCCTAGCACCTGATTATTCCAACATCTGATGGGTGGCCTAAGGAATCTAATTCTGGTATTGATTGTTTTTGCTGATTGTCTCCCTTTGTAGCTGATTTCTTCAATATTGTGTAAATTTAGAACATGAGCTCATGTTTAGCTAAACAGCTGACCTTGTAAGAGGCTTAGGTGTGAACGCTCGTAAGTTTCAGCAAAAAGTCGGCAAAGATTTATTTGTGTCCCTCCAATGAGTTGCCCGCAAGGACCCCGTTTTCTAGAAGTGTTGGTCCAATACTCCCTCTAGGGGTAGGGGAATTAGACAGGGCTGCTTTCGGCCCCCGATCTTGGGCAGGGGCAGTGGGCGGCCTGTGGCCCGGGCAGGAGCCTCTCTGCGTGTGAACCTGGGAATCATCTCTCCTGCGAACTTCGGTCACCTGGCAGGAAGCTACGATGCCCAGACCTATGGTTAGCTGTGCAGCGAGGTATACTGCGCGGACAGGTTCCACACACACTTCAACTAAGTGGGTGGCCTGAGTGGAAAAGTGAAAGTTTGGGCAGCTGTGCAGACAAAGAAGGTGCCCTATGGCCTGGGCCTAAAGGCTTGTGACACACCACTGGGCCTGCCGGGCTCTGAGGGCCCTGCCCTAGGCCCCCTGCTCCCCTGCCCTTTGTTCAGTCACAGCAGAGATGGCCACACCCACTCCCTCAGTGAGGGCAGTGTTCCAGCCTCCCTCAGCCCCGCCCACTCTCCGCAGGTTACCATGGACTACAGATGCTGCATTCTGAGGCCAGGGCGTTCCGAGAATGCCAAGGGCAGACATGATGACCTTAAATGATTTCCTCTTGTGTCAGTTTTGGTAAACTGTAGGAGCTAGGAAATGGTCAACTTTACAGAAATGTTCAAATTTACTGGCATTTCATATATTCTCTGCTATAACTTTGCCCTGATTCTTTCTATATATTCTTTAATTATGTTTGTGTTTTCCTTAATCAAAGTGTGTCTTTTAAATCTTTTCAAAGAATATTCTTTGGACTTACTACCTCACTTGAATTTTATACGTTTTCTGTGGTATTAAGTTCTGCTCATATCTTTATTTATCTTTTTTCTATGTTCTCAGGGTTTATTGTTTTGATCTTCTGATGTCAATTAAAACACTTGGTTATTCATTTTCATCAATCTTTTTACTTATAAATATTTGAACTTTTAAAGATTCCAGCTCACTTTTAAGTTTCTAAGGGTCAGGTGCTCTACATTGTGGCTGGCCTAAGGCTTAGTTCACCATATAGCAATGTATATAATGACATTTTCCCCTCGACTTTCTGTGATTCCCTACATCTCACCTTTCTTTGCAGACAAGCCATTTGAAATACACTTAACTTATTTCACAGCCAATAAGTCTTTGAAATAATGTCTATTTTTTAGAGAAATCTTCTTATATAATTAGGCAGAAAATCTCACCTGCCATAGTTTTCAAAACAGCATAATTTCACTCTTCTCAATGCTTAATCTGTGGTATTAAACAACCTTTGAGTATTTAGGTTTATCAACGACATGTACTTTAAAAATGTTTTAGAGATCCTACCAGCCTTTGAAAACCTCCTTGTTCCTTGTTTCAGTTCCAGTTTTATGTATATTTTCTGCCTTGCACCTGATTATTCCAACATCAGATGGATGGCCTAGGGAATCTCATTCTGGTATTGATTGTTTTGCTGATTGTCTCACTTTGCAGCTGATTTCTTCAATATTGTGTAAATTTAGATCATGAGCTCATGTTTAGCTAAACAGCTGACCTTGTAAGAGGCTTAGGTGTGAACGCTGGTAAGCTTCAGCAGAAAGTCGGCAAAGATTTATTTGTGTCCCTCCAATGAGTTGCCCGCAAGGACCCCGTTTTCTACAAGTGTTGGTCCAATACTCCTTCGATTGGCAGTGGACTCAGACATGGCTGCTTTTCAGCCTTCGATCTGGGGCAGGGCCAGTGGGCGGCCTGTGGCCCGGGCAGGAGCCTCTCCGCATGTGTCCCAGGGACCCATTTGCCTGCGAACTTCGGTCACCTGGCAGGAAGCTACGATGCCCTGACCTATGGTGAGCTGTGCAGCGAGCTGTACTGCGCGGACAGGTTCCAAACACACTTCAAGTAAGAGGGCGGCCTGAGTGGAAAGGTGAGAGTTTCGGCAGCTGTGCAGACAAAGAAGGCGCCCTTTGGCCTGGGCCTAAATGCTTGTGACACCCCACTGGGTCTGCCGGGCTCTGAGGGCCCTGCCCTGGGCCCCCTGCTCCCCTGCCCTTTGTTCAGTCACAGCAGAGATGGCCACACCCACTCCCTCAGTGAGGGCAGTCTTCCAAACTCCCTCAGCCACGCCCCTTCTCCGCAGGTTAACATGGACGACAGATGCTGCATTCTGAGGCCAGGGCGTTCCGAGAATGCCAAGGGCAGACATGATGACCTTAAATGATTTCCTCTTGTGTCAGTTTTGGTAAACTTTAGGAGCTAGGAAATGGTCCGCTTTACAGAAATGTTCAAATTTACTGGCATTTCATATATTCTCTGCTATAACATTGTCCTGATTCTTTCTGTATATTCTTTACTTATGTTTTTGTTTTCCTTAATCAAAGTGTGTCTTTAAAATCTTTTCAAAGAATATTCTTTGCACTTACTAAATCACCTGAATTTTATACGTTTTCTGTTGTATTAAGTTCTGCTCATATCTTTATTTATCTTTTTTCTATGTTCTCAGGGTTTATTGTTTTGATTTTCTGATGTCAAGTAAAACACTTGGTTATTCATTTTAATAAATCTTTTTACTTATAAAGATTTGAACTTTTAAAGATTCCAGCTTACTTGTACGTTTCTAAGGGTCCATTCCTCTACACTGTTGCCGGCCTAAGGCTTAGTTCCCCATATAGCAATGTATATATTGACATATTATCCCCTCGGCTTTCTGTGATTCCCTACATCTCACCTTTCTTTGCAGACAAGCCATTTGAAATACCCTCAACTTATTTCACAGCCAATAATTCTTTGAAATAATGTGTATTTTTTAGAGAAATCATCTTATATAATTAGGCAGAAAATCTCACCTTCCATATTTTTCTAAACAGCATAATTTCACTCTTCTCACTGCTTAATTTGTTGTATTAAAGAACCTTTCAGTATTTAGCTTTATCAATGACATGTACTTTAAAAATGTTTTAGAGATCCTACCAGTCTTTGAAAACCTCCTTGTTCCTTGTTTCATTTCCAGGTTTATGTATATTTTCTGCCTAGCACCTGATTATTCCAACATCTGATGTGTGGCCTAAGGAATCTAATTCTGGTATTGATTGTTTTTGCTGATTGTCTCCCTTTGTAGCTGATTTCTTCAATATTGTGTAAATTTAGAACATGAGCTCATGTTTAGCTAAACAGCTGACCTTGTAAGAGGCTTAGGTGTGAACGCTCGTAAGTTTCAGCAAAAAGTCGGCAAAGATTTATTTGTGTCCCTCCAATGAGTTGCCCACAAGGACCCCGTTTTCCAGAAGTGTTGGTCCAATACTCCCTCTAGGGGTAGGGGACTTAGACAGGGCTGCTTTCGGCCCCCGATCTTGGGCAGGGGCAGTGGGCGGCCTGTGGCCCGGGCAGGAGCCTCTCTGCGTGTGAAACTGGGAATCATCTCTCCTGCGAATTTCGGTCACCTGGCAGGAAGCTACGATGCCCAGACCTATGGTTAGCTGTGCAGCAAGGTATACTGCGCGGACAGGTTCCACACACACTTCAACTAAGTGGGTGGCCTGAGTGGAAAAGTGAAAGTTTGGGCAGCTGTGCAGACAAAGAAGGTGCCCTATGGCCTGGGCCTAAAGGCTTGTGACACTCCACTGGGCCTGCCGGGCTCTGAGGGCCCTGCCCTGGGCCCCCTGCTCCCCTGCCCTTTGTTCAGTCACAGCAGAGATGGCCACACCCACTCCCTCAGTGAGGGCAGTGTTCCAGCCTCCCTCAGCCCCGCCCACTCTCCGCAGGTTACCATGGACTACAGATGCTGCATTCTGAGGCCAGGGCGTTACGAGAATGCCAAGGGCAGACATGATGACCTTAAATGATTTCCTCTTGTGTCAGTTTTGGTAAACTGTAGGAGCTAGGAAATGGTCAACTTTACAGAAATGTTCAAATTTACTGGCATTTCATATATTCTCTGCTATAACATTGCCCTGCTTCTTTCTATATATTCTTTAATTATGTTTGTGTTTTCCTTAATCAAAGTGTGTCTTTTAAATCTTTTCAAAGAATATTCTTTGGACTTACTACCTCACTTGAATTTTATACGTTTTCTGTGGTATTAAGTTCTGCTCATATCTTTATTTATCTTTTTTCTATGTTCTCAGGGTTTATTGTTTTGATCTTCTGATGTCAATTAAAACACTTGGTTATTCATTTTCATCAATCTTTTTACTTATAAATATTTGAACTTTTAAAGATTCCAGCTCACTTTTAAGTTTCTAAGGGTCAGGTCCTCTACATTGTGGCTGGCCTAAGGCTTAGTTCACCATATAGCAATGTATATAATGAAATTTTCCCCTCGACTTTCTGTGATTCCCTACATGTCACCTTTCTTTGCAGACAAGCCATTTGAAATACACTTAACTTATTTCACAGCCAATAAGTCTTTGAAATAATGTCTATTTTTTAGAGAAATCTTCTTATATAATTAGGCAGAAAATGCCACCTGCCATAGTTTTCAAAACAACATAATTTCACTCTTCTCAATGCTTAATCTGTGGTATTAAACAACCTTTGAGTATTTAGGTTTATCAACGACATGTACTTTAAAAATGTTTTAGAGATCCTACCAGCCTTTGAAAACCTCCTTGTTCCTTGTTTCAGTTCCAGTTTTATGTATATTTTCTGCCTTGCACCTGATTATTCCAACATCAGATGGATGGCCTAGGGAATCTCATTCTGGTATTGATTGTTTTGCTGATTGTCTCACTTTGCAGCTGATTTCTTCAATATTGTGTAAATTTAGATCATGAGCTCATGTTTAGCTAAACAGCTGACCTTGTAAGAGGCTTAGGTGTGAACGCTGGTAAGCTTCAGCAGAAAGTCGGCAAAGATTTATTTGTGTCCCTCCAATGAGTTGCCCGCAAGGACCCCGTTTTCTACAAGTGTTGGTCCAATACTCCTTCGATTGGCAGTGGACTCAGACATGGCTGCTTTTCAGCCTTCGATCTGGGGCAGGGCCAGTGGGCGGCCTGTGGCCCAGGCAGGAGCCTCTCCGCATGTGTCCCAGGGACCCATTTGCCTGCGAACTTCGGTCACCTGGCAGGAAGCTACGATGCCCTGACCTATGGTGAGCTGTGCAGCGAGCTGTACTGCGCGGACAGGTTCCAAACACACTTCAAATAAGAGGGCGGCCTGAGTGGAAAGGTGAGATTTTGGGCAGCTGTGCAGACAAAGAAGGCGCCCTTTGGCCTGGGCCTAAATGCTTGTGACACCCCACTGGGTCTGCCGGGCTCTGAGGGCCCTGCCCTGGGCCCCCTGCTCCCCTGCCCTTTGTTCAGTCACAGCAGAGATGGCCACACCCACTCCCTCAGTGAGGGCAGTCTTCCAAACTCCCTCAGCCACGCCCCTTCTCCGCAGATTACCATGGACTACAGATGCTGCATTCTGAGGCCAGGGCGTTCCGAGAATGCCAAGGGCAGACATGATGACCTTAAATGATTTCCTCTTGTGTCAGTTTTGGTAAACTTTAGGAGCTAGGAAATGGTCCGCTTTACAGAAATGTTCAAATTTACTGGCATTTCATATATTCTCTGCTATAACATTGTCCTGATTCTTTCTGTATATTCTTTACTTATGTTTTTGTTTTCCTTAATCAAAGTGTGTCTTTAAAATCTTTTCAAAGAATATTCTTTGCACTTACTAAATCACCTGAATTTTATACGTTTTCTGTTGTATTAAGTTCTGCTCATATCTTTATTTATCTTTTTTCTATGTTCTCAGGGTTTATTGTTTTGATTTTCTGATGTCAAGTAAAACACTTGGTTATTCATTTTAATAAATCTTTTTACTTATAAAGATTTGAACTTTTAAAGATTCCAGCTTACTTGTACGTTTCTAAGGGTCCATTCCTCTACACTGTTGCCGGCCTAAGGCTTAGTTCACCATATAGCAATGTATATATTGACATATTATCCCCTCGGCTTTCTGTGATTCCCTACATCTCACCTTTCTTTGCAGACAAGCCATTTGAAATACCCTTAACTTATTTCACAGCCAATAATTCTTTGAAATAATGTGTATTTTTTAGAGAAATCATCTTATATAATTAGGCAGAAAATCTCACCTTCCATATTTTTCTAAACAGCATAATTTCACTCTTCTCACTGCTTAATTTGTTGTATTAAAGAACCTTTCAGTATTTAGCTTTATCAATGACATGTACTTTAAAAATGTTTTAGAGATCCTACCAGTCTTTGAAAACCTCCTTGTTCCTTGTTTCATTTCCAGGTTTATGTATATTTTCTGCCTAGCACTTGATTATTCCAACATCTGATGGGTGGCCTAAGGAATCTAATTCTGGTATTGATTGTTTTTGCTGATTGTCTCCCTTTGTAGCTGATTTCTTCAATATTGTGTAAATTTAGAACATGAGCTCATGTTTAGCTAAACAGCTGACCTTGTAAGAGGCTTAGGTGTGAACGCTCGTAAGTTTCAGCAAAAAGTCGGCAAAGATTTATTTGTGTCCCTCCAATGAGTTGCCCGCAAGGACCCCGTTTTCTAGAAGTGTTGGTCCAATACTCCCTCTAGGGGTAGGGGACTTAGACAGGGCTGCTTTTGGCCCCCGATCTTGGGCAGGGGCAGTGGGCGGCCTGTGGCCCGGGCAGGAGCCTCTCTGCGTGTGAACCTGGGAATCATCTCTCCTGCGAACTTCGGTCACCTGGCAGGAAGCTACGATGCCCAGACCTATGGTTAGCTGTTCAGCGAGGTATACTGCGCGGACAGGTTCCACACACACTTCAACTAAGTGGGTGGCCTGAGTGGAAAAGTGAAAGTTTGGGCAGCTGTGCAGACAAAGAAGGTGCCCTATGGCCTGGGCCTAAATGCTTGTGACACTGCACTGGGCCTGCCGGGCTCTGAGGGCCCTGCCCTGGGCCCCCTGCTCCCCTGCCCTTTGTTCAGTCACAGCAGAGATGGCCACACCCACTCCCTCAGTGAGGGCAGTGTTCCAGCCTCCCTCAGCCCCGCCCACTCTCCGCAGGTTACCATGGACTACAGATGCTGCATTCTGAGGCCAGGGCGTTACGAGAATGCCAAGGGCAGACATGATGACCTTAAATGATTTCCTCTTGTGTCAGTTTTGGTAAACTGTAGGAGCTAGGAAATGGTCAACTTTACAGAAATGTTCAAATTTACTGGCATTTCATATATTCTCTGCTATAACATTGCCCTGCTTCTTTCTATATATTCTTTAATTATGTTTGTGTTTTCCTTAATCAAAGTGTGTCTTTTAAATCTTTTCAAAGAATATTCTTTGGACTTACTACCTCACTTGAATTTTATACGTTTTCTGTGGTATTAAGTTCTGCTCATATCTTTATTTATCTTTTTTCTATGTTCTCAGGGTTTATTGTTTTGATCTTCTGATGTCAATTAAAACACTTGGTTATTCATTTTCATCAATCTTTTTACTTATAAATATTTGAACTTTTAAAGATTCCAGCTCACTTTTAAGTTTCTAAGGGTCAGGTCCTCTACATTGTGGCTGGCCTAAGGCTTAGTTCACCATATAGCAATGTATATAATGACATTTTCCCCTCGACTTTCTGTGATTCCCTACATCTCACCTTTCTTTGCAGACAAGCCATTTGAAATACCCTTAACTTATTTCACAGCCAATAAGTCTTTGAAATAATGTGTATTTTTTAGAGAAATCTTCTTATATAATTAGGCAGAAAATGCCACCTGCCATAGTTTTCAAAACAACATAATTTCACTCTTCTCAATGCTTAATCTGTGGTATTAAACAACCTTTGAGTATTTAGGTTTATCAACGACATGTACTTTAAAAATGTTTGAGAGATCCTACCAGCCTTTGAAAACCTCCTTGTTCCTTGTTTCAGTTCCAGTTTTATGTATATTTTCTGCCTTGCACCTGATTATTCCAACATCAGATGGATGGCCTAGGGAATCTCATTCTGGTATTGATTGTTTTGCTGATTGTCTCACTTTGCAGCTGATTTCTTCAATATTGTGTAAATTTAGATCATGAGCTCATGTTTAGCTAAACAGCTGACCTTGTAAGAGGCTTAGGTGTGAACGCTGGTAAGCTTCAGCAGAAAGTCGGCAAAGATTTATTTGTGTCCCTCCAATGAGTTGCCCGCAAGGACCCCGTTTTCTACAAGTGTTGGTCCAATACTCCTTCGATTGGCAGTGGACTCAGACATGGCTGCTTTTCAGCCTTCGATCTGGGGCAGGGCCAGTGGGCGGCCTGTGGCCCGGGCAGGAGCCTCTCCGCATGTGTCCCAGGGACCCATTTGCCTGCGAACTTCGGTCACCTGGCAGGAAGCTACGATGCCCTGACCTATGGTGAGCTGTGCAGCGAGCTGTACTGCGCGGACAGGTTCCAAACACACTTCAAATAAGAGGGCGGCCTGAGTGGAAAGGTGAGAGTTTGGGCAGCTGTGCAGACAAAGAAGGCGCCCTTTGGCCTGGGCCTAAATGCTTGTGACACCCCACTGGGTCTGCCGGGCTCTGAGGGCCCTGCCCTGGGCCCCCTGCTCCCCTGCCCTTTGTTCAGTCACAGCAGAGATGGCCACACCCACTCCCTCAGTGAGGGCAGTCTTCCAAACTCCCTCAGCCACGCACCTTCTCCGCAGGTTACCATGGACGACAGATGCTGCATTCTGAGGCCAGGGCGTTCCGAGAATGCCAAGGGCAGACATGATGACCTTAAATGATTTCCTCTTGTGTCAGTTTTGGTAAACTTTAGGAGCTAGGAAATGGTCCGCTTTACAGAAATGTTCAAATTTACTGGCATTTCATATATTCTCTGCTATAACATTGTCCTGATTCTTTCTGTATATTCTTTACTTATGTTTTTGTTTTCCTTAATCAAAGTGTGTCTTTAAAATCTTTTCAAAGAATATTCTTTGCACTTACTAAATCACCTGAATTTTATACGTTTTCTGTTGTATTAAGTTCTGCTCATATCTTTATTTATCTTTTTTCTATGTTCTCAGGGTTTATTGTTTTGATTTTCTGATGTCAAGTAAAACACTTGGTTATTCATTTTAATAAATCTTTTTACTTATAAAGATTTGAACTTTTAAAGATTCCAGCTTACTTGTACGTTTCTAAGGGTCCATTCCTCTACACTGTTGCCAGCCTAAGGCTTAGTTCCCCATATAGCAATGTATATATTGACATATTATCCCCTCGGCTTTCTGTGATTCCCTACATCTCACCTTTCTTTGCAGACAAGCCATTTGAAATACCCTTAACTTATTTCACAGCCAATAATTCTTTGAAATAATGTGTATTTTTTAGAGAAATCATCTTATATAATTAGGCAGAAAATCTCACCTTCCATATTTTTCTAAACAGCATAATTTCACTCTTCTCACTGCTTAATTTGTTGTATTAAAGAACCTTTCAGTATTTAGCTTTATCAATGACATGTACTTTAAAAATGTTTTAGAGATCCTACCAGTCTTTGAAAACCTCCTTGTTCCTTGTTTCATTTCCAGGTTTATGTATATTTTCTGCCTAGCACCTGATTATTCCAACATCTGATGTGTGGCCTAAGGAATCTAATTCTGGTATTGATTGTTTTTGCTGATTGTCTCCCTTTGTAGCTGATTTCTTCAATATTGTGTAAATTTAGAACATGAGCTCATGTTTAGCTAAACAGCTGACCTTGTAAGAGGCTTAGGTGTGAACGCTCGTAAGTTTCAGCAAAAAGTCGGCAAAGATTTATTTGTGTCCCTCCAATGAGTTGCCCACAAGGACCCCGTTTTCCAGAAGTGTTGGTCCAATACTCCCTCTAGGGGTAGGGGACTTAGACAGGGCTGCTTTCGGCCCCCGATCTTGGGCAGGGGCAGTGGGCGGCCTGTGGCCCGGGCAGGAGCCTCTCTGCGTGTGAAACTGGGAATCATCTCTCCTGCGAACTTCGGTCACCTGGCAGGAAGCTACGATGCCCAGACCTATGGTTAGCTGTGCAGCAAGGTATACTGCGCGGACAGGTTCCACACACACTTCAACTAAGTGGGTGGCCTGAGTGGAAAAGTGAAAGTTTGGGCAGCTGTGCAGACAAAGAAGGTGCCCTATGGCCTGGGCCTAAAGGCTTGTGACACTCCACTGGGCCTGCCGGGCTCTGAGGGCCCTGCCCTGGGCCCCCTGCTCCCCTGCCCTTTGTTCAGTCACAGCAGAGATGGCCACACCCACTCCCTCAGTGAGGGCAGTGTTCCAGCCTCCCTCAGCCCCGCCCACTCTCCGCAGGTTACCATGGACTACAGATGCTGCATTCTGAGGCCAGGGCGTTACGAGAATGCCAAGGGCAGACATGATGACCTTAAATGATTTCCTCTTGTGTCAGTTTTGGTAAACTGTAGGAGGTAGGAAATGGTCAACTTTACAGAAATGTTCAAATTTACTGGCATTTCATATATTCTCTGCTATAACTTGGCCCTGCTTCTTTCTATATATTCTTTAATTATGTTTGTGTTTTCCTTAATCAAAGTGTGTCTTTTAAATCTTTTCAAAGAATATTCTTTGGACTTACTACCTCACTTGAATTTTATACGTTTTCTGTGGTATTAAGTTCTGCTCATATCTTTATTTATCTTTTTTCTATGTTCTCAGGGTTTATTGTTTTGATCTTCTGATGTCAATTAAAACACTTGGTTATTCATTTTCATCAATCTTTTTACTTATAAATATTTGAACTTTTAAAGATTCCAGCTCACTTTTAAGTTTCTAAGGGTCAGGTCCTCTACATTGTGGCTGGCCTAAGGCTTAGTTCACCATATAGCAATGTATATAATGAAATTTTCCCCTCGACTTTCTGTGATTCCCTACATCTCACCTTTCTTTCCAGACAAGCCATTTGAAATACACTTAACTTATTTCACAGCCAATAAGTCTTTGAAATAATGTGTATTTTTTAGAGAAATCTTCTTATATAATTAGGCAGAAAATGCCACCTGCCATAGTTTTCAAAACAACATAATTTCACTCTTCTCAATGCTTAATCTGTGGTATTAAACAACCTTTGAGTATTTAGGTTTATCAACGACATGTACTTTAAAAATGTTTTAGAGATCCTACCAGCCTTTGAAAACCTCCTTGTTCCTTGTTTCAGTTCCAGTTTTATGTATATTTTCTGCCTTGCACCTGATTATTCCAACATCAGATGGATGGCCTAGGGAATCTCATTCTGGTATTGATTGTTTTGCTGATTGTCTCACTTTGCAGCTGATTTCTTCAATATTGTGTAAATTTAGATCATGAGCTCATGTTTAGCTAAACAGCTGACCTTGTAAGAGGCTTAGGTGTGAACGCTGGTAAGCTTCAGCAGAAAGTCGGCAAAGATTTATTTGTGTCCCTCCAATGAGTTGCCCGCAAGGACCCCGTTTTCTACAAGTGTTGGTCCAATACTCCTTCGATTGGCAGTGGACTCAGACATGGCTGCTTTTCAGCCTTCGATCTGGGGCAGGGCCAGTGGGCGGCCTGTGGCCCAGGCAGGAGCCTCTCCGCATGTGTCCCAGGGACCCATTTGCCTGCGAACTTCGGTCACCTGGCAGGAAGCTACGATGCCCTGACCTATGGTGAGCTGTGCAGCGAGCTGTACTGCGCGGACAGGTTCCAAACACACTTCAAATAAGAGGGCGGCCTGAGTGGAAAGGTGAGAGTTTGGGCAGCTGTGCAGACAAAGAAGGCGCCCTTTGGCCTGGGCCTAAATGCTTGTGACACCCCACTGGGTCTGCCGGGCTCTGAGGGCCCTGCCCTGGGCCCCCTGCTCCCCTGCCCTTTGTTCAGTCACAGCAGAGATGGCCACACCCACTCCCTCAGTGAGGGCAGTCTTCCAAACTCCCTCAGCCACGCCCCTTCTCCGCAGATTACCATGGACTACAGATGCTGCATTCTGAGGCCAGGGCGTTCCGAGAATGCCAAGGGCAGACATGATGACCTTAAATGATTTCCTCTTGTGTCAGTTTTGGTAAACTTTAGGAGCTAGGAAATGGTCCGCTTTACAGAAATGTTCAAATTTACTGGCATTTCATATATTCTCTGCTATAACATTGTCCTGATTCTTTCTGTATATTCTTTACTTATGTTTTTGTTTTCCTTAATCAAAGTGTGTCTTTAAAATCTTTTCAAAGAATATTCTTTGCACTTACTAAATCACCTGAATTTTATACGTTTTCTGTTGTATTAAGTTCTGCTCATATCTTTATTTATCTTTTTTCTATGTTCTCAGGGTTTATTGTTTTGATTTTCTGATGTCAAGTAAAACACTTGGTTATTCATTTTAATAAATCTTTTTACTTATAAAGATTTGAACTTTTAAAGATTCCAGCTTACTTGTACGTTTCTAAGGGTCCATTCCTCTACACTGTTGCCGGCCTAAGGCTTAGTTCACCATATAGCAATGTATATATTGACATATTATCCCCTCGGCTTTCTGTGATTCCCTACATCTCACCTTTCTTTGCAGACAAGCCATTTGAAATACCCTTAACTTATTTCACAGCCAATAATTCTTTGAAATAATGTGTATTTTTTAGAGAAATCATCTTATATAATTAGGCAGAAAATCTCACCTTCCATATTTTTCTAAACAGCATAATTTCACTCTTCTCACTTCTTAATTTGTTGTATTAAAGAACCTTTCAGTATTTAGCTTTATCAATGACATGTACTTTAAAAATGTTTTAGAGATCCTACCAGTCTTTGAAAACCTCCTTGTTCCTTGTTTCATTTCCAGGTTTATGTATATTTTCTGCCTAGCACCTGATTATTCCAACATCTGATGGGTGGCCTAAGGAATCTAATTCTGGTATTGATTGTTTTTGCTGATTGTCTCCCTTTGTAGCTGATTTCTTCAATATTGTGTAAATTTAGAACATGAGCTCATGTTTAGCTAAACAGCTGACCTTGTAAGAGGCTTAGGTGTGAACGCTCGTAAGTTTCAGCAAAAAGTCGGCAAAGATTTATTTGTGTCCCTCCAATGAGTTGCCCGCAAGGACCCCGTTTTCTAGAAGTGTTGGTCCAATACTCCCTCTAGGGGTAGGGGACTTAGACAGGGCTGCTTTCGGCCCCCGATCTTGGGCAGGGGCAGTGGGCGGCCTGTGGCCCGGGCAGGAGCCTCTCTGCGTGTGAACCTGGGAATCATCTCTCCTGCGAACTTCGGTCACCTGGCAGGAAGCTACGATGCCCAGACCTATGGTTAGCTGTGCAGCGAGGTATACTGCGCGGACAGGTTCCACACACACTTCAACTAAGTGGGTGGCCTGAGTGGAAAAGTGAAAGTTTGGGCAGCTGTGCAGACAAAGAAGGTGCCCTATGGCCTGGGCCTAAATGCTTGTGACACTCCACTGGGCCTGCCGGGCTCTGAGGGCCCTGCCCTGGGCGCCCTGCTCCCCTGCCCTTTGTTCAGTCACAGCAGAGATGGCCACACCCACTCCCTCAGTGAGGGCAGTGTTCCAGCCTCCCTCAGCCCCGCCCACTGTCCGCAGGTTACCATGGACTACAGATGCTGCATTCTGAGGCCAGGGCGTTCTGAGAATGCCAAGGGCAGACATGATGACCTTAAATGATTTCCTCTTGTGTCAGTTTTGGTAAACTGTAGGAGCTAGGAAATGGTCAACTTTACAGAAATGTTCAAATTTACTGGCATTTCATATATTCTCTGCTATAACTTTGCCCTGATTCTTTCTATATATTCTTTAATTATGATTGTGTTTTCCTTAATCAAAGTGTGTCTTTTAAATCTTTTCAAAGAATATTCTTTGGACTTACTACCTCACTTGAATTTTATACGTTTTCTGTGGTATTAAGTTCTGCTCATATCTTTATTTATCTTTTTTCTATGTTCTCAGTGTTTATTGTTTTGATCTTCTGATGTCAAGTAAAACACTTGGTTATTCATATTCATCAATCTTTTTACTTATAAATATTTGAACTTTTAAAGATTCCAGCTCACTTTTAAGTTTCTAAGGGTCAGGTCCTCTACATTGTGGCTGGCCTAAGGCTTAGTTCACCATATAGCAATGTATATAATGACATTTTCCCCTCGACTTTCTGTGATTCCCTACATCTCACCTTTCTTTGCAGACAAGCCATTTGAAATACACTTAACTTATTTCACAGCCAATAAGTCTTTGAAATAATGTCTATTTTTTAGAGAAATCTTCTTATATAATTAGGCAGAAAATGCCACCTGCCATAGTTTTCAAAACAACATAATTTCACTCTTCTCAATGCTTAATCTGTGGTATTAAACAACCTTTGAGTATTTAGGTTTATCAACGACATGTACTTTAAAAATGTTTGAGAGATCCTACCAGCCTTTGAAAACCTCCTTGTTCCTTGTTTCAGTTCCAGTTTTATGTATATTTTCTGCCTTGCACCTGATTATTCCAACATCAGATGGATGGCCTAGGGAATCTCATTCTGGTATTGATTGTTTTGCTGATTGTCTCACTTTGCAGCTGATTTCTTCAATATTGTGTAAATTTAGATCATGAGCTCATGTTTAGCTAAACAGCTGACCTTGTAAGAGGCTTAGGTGTGAACGCTGGTAAGCTTCAGCAGAAAGTCGGCAAAGATTTATTTGTGTCCCTCCAATGAGTTGCCCGCAAGGACCCCGTTTTCTACAAGTGTTGGTCCAATACTCCTTCGATTGGCAGTGGACTCAGACATGGCTGCTTTTCAGCCTTCGATCTGGGGCAGGGCCAGTGGGCGGCCTGTGGCCCGGGCAGGAGCCTCTCCGCATGTGTCCCAGGGACCCATTTGCCTGCGAACTTCGGTCACCTGGCAGGAAGCTACGATGCCCTGACCTATGGTGAGCTGTGCAGCGAGCTGTACTGCGCGGACCGGTTCCAAACACACTTCAAATAAGAGGGCGGCCTGAGTGGAAAGGTGAGAGTTTGGGCAGCTGTGCAGACAAAGAAGGCGCCCTTTGTCCTGGGCCTAAATGCTTGTGACACCCCACTGGGTCTGCCGGGCTCTGAGGGCCCTGCCCTGGGCCCCCTGCTCCCCTGCCCTTTGTTCAGTCACAGCAGAGATGGCCACACCCACTCCCTCAGTGAGGGCAGTCTTCCAAACTCCCTCAGCCACGCCCCTTCTCCGCAGGTTACCATGGACGACAGATGCTGCATTCTGAGGCCAGGGCGTTCCGAGAATGCCAAGGGCAGACATGATGACCTTAAATGATTTCCTCTTGTGTCAGTTTTGGTAAACTTTAGGAGCTAGGAAATGGTCCGCTTTACAGAAATGTTCAAATTTACTGGCATTTCATATATTCTCTGCTATAACATTGTCCTGATTCTTTCTGTATATTCTTTACTTATGTTTTTGTTTTCCTTAATCAAAGTGTGTCTTTAAAATCTTTTCAAAGAATATTCTTTGCACTTACTAAATCACCTGAATTTGATACGTTTTCTGTTGTATTAAGTTCTGCTCATATCTTTATTTATCTTTTTTCTATGTTCTCAGGGTTTATTGTTTTGATTTTCTGATGTCAAGTAAAACACTTGGTTATTCATTTTAATAAATCTTTTTACTTATAAAGATTTGAACTTTTAAAGATTCCAGCTTACTTGTACGTTTCTAAGGGTCCATTCCTCTACACTGTTGCCGGCCTAAGGCTTAGTTCACCATATAGCAATGTATATATTGACATATTATCCCCTCGGCTTTCTGTGATTCCCTACATCTCACCTTTCTTTGCAGACAAGCCATTTGAAATACCCTTAACTTATTTCACAGCCAATAATTCTTTGAAATAATGTGTATTTTTTAGAGAAATCATCTTATATAATTAGGCAGAAAATCTCACCTTCCATATTTTTCTAAACAGCATAATTTCACTCTTCTCACTGCTTAATTTGTTGTATTAAAGAACCTTTCAGTATTTAGCTTTATCAATGACATGTACTTTAAAAATGTTTTAGAGATCCTACCAGTCTTTGAAAACCTCCTTGTTCCTTGTTTCATTTCCAGGTTTATGTATATTTTCTGCCTAGCACCTGATTATTCCAACATCTGATGGGTGGCCTAAGGAATCTAATTCTGGTATTGATTGTTTTTGCTGATTGTCTCCCTTTGTAGCTGATTTCTTCAATATTGTGTAAATTTAGAACATGAGCTCATGTTTAGCTAAACAGCTGACCTTGTAAGAGGCTTAGGTGTGAACGCTCGTAAGTTTCAGCAAAAAGTCGGCAAAGATTTATTTGTGTCCCTCCAATGAGTTGCCCGCAAGGACCCCGTTTTCTAGAAGTGTTGGTCCAATACTCCCTCTAGTGGTAGTTGACTTAGACAGGGCTGCTTTCGGCCCCCGATCTTGGGCAGGGGCAGTGGGCGGCCTGTGGCCCGGGCAGGAGCCTCTCTGCGTGTGAACCTGGGAATCATCTCTCCTGCGAACTTCGGTCACCTGGCAGGAAGCTACGATGCCCAGACCTATGGTTAGCTGTGCAGCGAGGTATACTGCGCGGACGGGTTCCACACACACTTCAACTAAGTGGGTGGCCTGAGTGGAAAAGTGAAAGTTTGGGCAGCTGTGCAGACAAAGAAGGTGGCCTATGGCCTGGGCCTAAATGCTTGTGACACTCCACTGGGCCTGCCGGGCTCTGAGGGCCCTGCCCTGGGCCCCCTGCTCCCCTGCCCTTTGTTCAGTCACAGCAGAGATGGCCACACCGACTCCCTCAGTGAAGGCAGTGTTCCAGCCTCCCTCAGCCCCGCCCACTCTCCGCAGGTTACCATGGACTACAGATGCTGCATTCTGAGGCCAGGGCGTTCTGAGAATGCCAAGGGCAGACATGATGACCTTAAATGATTTCCTCTTGTGTCAGTTTTGGTAAACTGTAGGAGCTAGGAAATGGTCAACTTTACAGAAATGTTCAAATTTACTGGCATTTCATATATTCTCTGCTATAACTTTGCCCTGATTCTTTCTATATATTCTTTCATTATGTTTGTGTTTTCCTTAATCAAAGTGTGTCTTTTAAATCTTTTCAAAGAATATTCTTTGGACTTACTACCTCACTTGAATTTTATACGTTTTCTGTGGTATTAAGTTCTGCTCATATCTTTATTTATCTTTTTTCTATGTTCTCAGTGTTTATTGTTTTGATCTTCTGATGTCAAGTAAAACACTTGGTTATTCATTTTCATCAATCTTTTTACTTATAAATATTTGAACTTTTAAAGATTCCAGCTCACTTTTAAGTTTCTAAGGGTCAGGTCCTCTACATTGTGGCTGGCCTAAGGCTTAGTTCACCATATAGCAATGTATATAATGACATTTTCCCCTCGACTTTCTGTGATTCCCTACATCTCACCTTTCTTTGCAGACAAGCCATTTGAAATACACTTAACTTATTTCACAGCCAATAAGTCTTTGAAATAATGTCTATTTTTTAGAGAAATCTTCTTATATAATTAGGCAGAAAATGCCACCTGCCATAGTTTTCAAAACAACATAATTTCACTCTTCTCAATGCTTAATCTGTGGTATTAAACAACCTTTGAGTATTTAGGTTTATCAACGACATGTACTTTAAAAATGTTTTAGAGATCCTACCAGCCTTTGAAAACCTCCTTGTTCCTTGTTTCAGTTCCAGTTTTATGTATATTTTCTGCCTTGCACCTGATTATTCCAACATCAGATGGATGGCCTAGGGAATCTCATTCTGGTATTGATTGTTTTGCTGATTGTCTCACTTTGCAGCTGATTTCTTCAATATTGTGTAAATTTAGATCATGAGCTCATGTTTAGCTAAACAGCTGACCTTGTAAGAGGCTTAGGTGTGAACGCTGGTAAGCTTCAGCAGAAAGTCGGCAAAGATTTATTTGTGTCCCTCCAATGAGTTGCCCGCAAGGACCCCGTTTTCTACAAGTGTTGGTCCAATACTCCTTCGATTGGCAGTGGACTCAGACATGGCTGCTTTTCAGCCTTCGATCTGGGGCAGGGCCATTGGGCGGCCTGTGGCCCGGGCAGGAGCCTCTCCGCATGTGTCCCAGGGACCCATTTGCCTGCGAACTTCGGTCACCTGGCAGGAAGCTACGATGCCCTGACCTATGGTGAGCTGTGCAGCGAGCTGTACTGCGCGGACCGGTTCCAAACACACTTCAAATAAGAGGGCGGCCTGAGTGGAAAGGTGAGAGTTTGGGCAGCTGTGCAGACAAAGAAGGCGCCCTTTGGCCTGGGCCTAAATGCTTGTGACACCCCACTGGGTCTGCCGGGCTCTGAGGGCCCTGCCCTGGGCCCCCTGCTCCCCTGCCCTTTGTTCAGTCACAGCAGAGATGGCCACACCCACTCCCTCAGTGAGGGCAGTCTTCCAAACTCCCTCAGCCACGCCCCTTCTCCGCAGGTTACCATGGACGACAGATGCTGCATTCTGAGGCCAGGGCGTTCCGAGAATGCCAAGGGCAGACATGATGACCTTAAATGATTTCCTCTTGTGTCAGTTTTGGTAAACTTTAGGAGCTAGGAAATGGTCCGCTTTACAGAAATGTTCAAATTTACTGGCATTTCATATATTCTCTGCTATAACATTGTCCTGATTCTTTCTGTATATTCTTTACTTATGTTTTTGTTTTCCTTAATCAAAGTGTGTCTTTAAAATCTTTTCAAAGAATATTCTTTGCACTTACTAAATCACCTGAATTTTATACGTTTTCTGTTGTATTAAGTTCTGCTCATATCTTTATTTATCTTTTTTCTATGTTCTCAGGGTTTATTGTTTTGATTTTCTGATGTCAAGTAAAACACTTGGTTATTCATTTTAATAAATCTTTTTACTTATAAAGATTTGAACTTTTAAAGATTCCAGCTTACTTGTACGTTTCTAAGGGTCCATTCCTCTACACTGTTGCCGGCCTAAGGCTTAGTTCACCATATAGCAATGTATATATTGACATATTATCCCCTCGGCTTTCTGTGATTCCCTACATCTCACCTTTCTTTGCAGACAAGCCATTTGAAATACCCTTAACTTATTTCACAGCCAATAATTCTTTGAAATAATGTGTATTTTTTAGAGAAATCATCTTATATAATTAGGCAGAAAATCTCACCTTCCATATTTTTCTAAACAGCATAATTTCACTCTTCTCACTGCTTAATTTGTTGTATTAAAGAACCTTTCAGTATTTAGCTTTATCAATGACATGTACTTTAAAAATGTTTTAGAGATCCTACCAGTCTTTGAAAACCTCCTTGTTCCTTGTTTCATTTCCAGGTTTATGTATATTTTCTGCCTAGCACCTGATTATTCCAACATCTGATGGGTGGCCTAAGGAATCTAATTCTGGTATTGATTGTTTTTGCTGATTGTCTCCCTTTGTAGCTGATTTCTTCAATATTGTGTAAATTTAGAACATGAGCTCATGTTTAGCTAAACAGCTGACCTTGTAAGAGGCTTAGGTGTGAACGCTCGTAAGTTTCAGCAAAAAGTCGGCAAAGATTTATTTGTGTCCCTCCAATGAGTTGCCCGCAAGGACCCCGTTTTCTAGAAGTGTTGGTCCAATACTCCCTCTAGGGGTAGGGGACTTAGACAGGGCTGCTTTCGGCCCCCGATCTTGGGCAGTGGCAGTGGGCGGCCTGTGGCCCGGGCAGGAGCCTCTCTGCGTGTGAACCTGGGAATCATCTCTCCTGCGAGCTTCGGTCACCTGGCAGGAAGCTACGATGCCCAGACCTATGGTTAGCTGTGCAGCGAGGTATACTGCGCGGACAGGTTCCACACACACTTCAACTAAGTGGGTGGCCTGAGTGGAAAAGTGAAAGTTTGGGCAGCTGTGCAGACAAAGAAGGTGCCCTATGGCCTGGGCCTAAATGCTTGTGACACTCCACTGGGCCTGCCGGGCTCTGAGGGCCCTGCCCTGGGCCCCCTGCTCCCCTGCCCTTTGTTCAGTCACAGCAGAGATGGCCACACCGACTCCCTCAGTGAAGGCAGTGTTCCAGCCTCCCTCAGCCCCGCCCACACTCCGCAGGTTACCATGGACTACAGATGCTGCATTCTGAGGCCAGGGCGTTCTGAGAATGCCAAGGGCAGACATGATGACCTTAAATGATTTCCTCTTGTGTCAGTTTTCGTAAACTGTAGGAGCTAGGAAATGGTCAACTTTACAGAAATGTTCAAATTTACTGGCATTTCCTATATTCTCTGCTATAACTTTTCCCTGATTCTTTCTATATATTCTTTCATTATGTTTGTGTTTTCCTTAATCAAAGTGTGTCTTTTAAATCTTTTCAAAGAATATTCTTTGGACTTACTACCTCACTTGAATTTTATACGTTTTCTGTGGTATTAAGTTCTGCTCATATCTTTATTTATCTTTTTTCTATGTTCTCAGGGTTTATTGTTTTGATCTTCTGATGTCAAGTAAAACACTTGGTTATTCATTTTCATCAATCTTTTTACTTATAAATATTTGAACTTTTAAAGATTCCAGCTCACTTTTAAGTTTCTAAGGGTCAGGTCCTCTACATTGTGGCTGGCCTAAGGCTTAGTTCACCATATAGCAATGTATATAATGACATTTTCCCCTCGACTTTCTGTGATTCCCTACATCTCACCTTTCTTTGCAGACAAGCCATTTGAAATACACTTAACTTATTTCACAGCCAATAAGTCTTTGAAATAATGTCTATTTTTTAGAGAAATCTTCTTATATAATTAGGCAGAAAATGCCACCTGCCATAGTTTTCAAAACAACATAATTTCACTCTTCTCAATGCTTAATCTGTGGTATTAAACAACCTTTGAGTATTTAGGTTTATCAACGACATGTACTTTAAAAATGTTTTAGAGATCCTACCAGCCTTTGAAAACCTCCTTGTTCCTTGTTTCAGTTCCAGTTTTATGTATATTTTCTGCCTTGCACCTGATTATTCCAACATCAGATGGATGGCCTAGGGAATCTCATTCTGGTATTGATTGTTTTGCTGATTGTCTCACTTTGCAGCTGATTTCTTCAATATTGTGTAAATTTAGATCATGAGCTCATGTTTAGCTAAACAGCTGGCCTTGTAAGAGGCTTAGGTGTGAACGCTGGTAAGCTTCAGCAGAAAGTCGGCAAAGATTTATTTGTGTCCCTCCAATGAGTTGCCCGCAAGGACCCCGTTTTCTACAAGTGTTGGTCCAATACTCCTTCGATTGGCAGTGGACTCAGACATGGCTGCTTTTCTGCCTTCGATCTGGGGCAGGGCCAGTGGGCGGGCTGTCGCCCGGGCAGGAGCCTCTCCGCATGTGTCCCAGGGACCCATTTGCCTGCGAACTTCGGTCACCTGGCAGGAAGCTACGATGCCCTGACCTATGGTGAGCTGTGCAGCGAGCTGTACTGCGCGGACAGGTTCCAAACACACTTCAAATAAGAGGGCGGCCTGAGTGGAAAGGTGAGAGTTTGGGCAGCTGTGCAGACAAAGAAGGCGCCCTTTGGCCTGGGCCTAAATGCTTGTGACACCCCACTGGGTCTGCCGGGCTCTGAGGGCCCTTCCCTGGGCCCCCTGCTCCCCTGCCCTTTGTTCAGTCACAGCAGAGATGGCCACACCCACTCCCTCAGTGAGGGCAGTCTTCCAAACTCCCTCAGCCACGCCCCTTCTCCGCAGGTTACCATGGACGACAGATGCTGCATTCTGAGGCCAGGGCGTTCCGAGAATGCCAAGGGCAGACATGATGACCTTAAATGATTTCCTCTTGTGTCAGTTTTGGTAAACTTTAGGAGCTAGGAAATGGTCCGCTTTACAGAAATGTTCAAATTTACTGGCATTTCATATATTCTCTGCTATAACATTGTCCTGATTCTTTCTGTATATTCTTTACTTATGTTTTTGTTTTCCTTAATCAAAGTGTGTCTTTAAAATCTTTTCAAAGAATATTCTTTGCACTTACTAAATCACCTGAATTTTATACGTTTTCTGTTGTATTAAGTTCTGCTCATATCTTTATTTATCTTTTTTCTATGTTCTCAGGGTTTATTGTTTTGATTTTCTGATGTCAAGTAAAACACTTGGTTATTCATTTTAATAAATCTTTTTACTTATAAAGATTTGAACTTTTAAAGATTCCAGCTTACTTGTACGTTTCTAAGGGTCCATTCCTCTACACTGTTGCCGGCCTAAGGCTTAGTTCACCATATAGCAATGTATATATTGACATATTATCCCCTCGGCTTTCTGTGATTCCCTACATCTCACCTTTCTTTGCAGACAAGCCATTTGAAATACCCTTAACTTATTTCACAGCCAATAATTCTTTGAAATAATGTGTATTTTTTAGAGAAATCATCTTAGATAATTAGGCAGAAAATCTCACCTTCCATATTTTTCTAAACAGCATAATTTCACTCTTCTCACTGCTTAATTTGTTGTATTAAAGAACCTTTCAGTATTTAGCTTTATCAATGACATGTACTTTAAAAATGTTTTAGAGATCCTACCAGTCTTTGAAAACCTCCTTGTTCCTTGTTTCATTTCCAGGTTTATGTATATTTTCTGCCTAGCACCTGATTATTCCAACATCTGATGGGTGGCCTAAGGAATCTAATTCTGGTATTGATTGTTTTTGCTGATTGTCTCCCTTTGTAGCTGATTTCTTCAATATTGTGTAAATTTAGAACATGAGCTCATGTTTAGCTAAACAGCTGACCTTCTAAGAGGCTTAGGTGTGAACGCTCGTAAGTTTCAGCAAAAAGTCGGCAAAGATTTATTTGTGTTCCTCCAATGAGTTGCCCGCAAGGACCCCGTTTTCTAGAAGTGTTGGTCCAATACTCCCTCTAGGGGTAGGGGACTTAGACAGGGCTGCTTTCGGCCCCCGATCTTGGGCAGGGGCAGTGGGCGGCCTGTGGCCCGGGCAGGAGCCTCTCTGCGTGTGAACCTGGGAATCATCTCTCCTGCGAACTTCGGTCACCTGGCAGGAAGCTACGATGCCCAGGCCTATGGTTAGCTGTGCAGCGAGGTATACTGCGTGGACAGGTTCCACACACACTTCAACTAAGTGGGTGGCCTGAGTGGAAAAGTGAAAGTTTGGGCAGCTGTGCAGACAAAGAAGGTGCCCTATGGCCTGGGCCTAAATGCTTGTGACACTCCACTGGGCCTGCCGGGCTCTGAGGGCCCTGCCCTGGGCCCCCTGCTCCCCTGCACTTTGTTCAGTCACAGCAGAGATGGCCACACCGACTCCCTCAGTGAGGGCAGTGTTCCAGCCTCCCTCAGCCCCGCCCACTCTCCGCAGGTTACCATGGACTACAGATGCTGCATTCTGAGGCCAGGGCGTTCTGAGAATGCCAAGGGCAGACATGATGACCTTAAATGATTTCCTCTTGTGTCAGTTTTGGTAAACTGTAGGAGCTAGGAAATGGTCAACTTTACAGAAATGTTCAAATTTACTGGCATTTCCTATATTCTCTGCTATAACTTTGCCCTGATTCTTTCTATATATTATTTCATTATGTTTGTGTTTTCCTTAATCAAAGTGTGTCTTTTAAATCTTTTCAAAGAATATTCTTTGGACTTACTACCTCACTTGAATTTTATACGTTTTCTGTGGTATTAAGTTCTGCTCATATCTTTATTTATCTTTTTTCTATGTTCTCAGGGTTTATTGTTTTGATCTTCTGATGTCAAGTAAAACACTTGGTTATTCATTTTCATCAATCTTTTTACTTATAAATATTTGAACTTTTAAAGATTCCAGCTCACTTTTAAGTTTCTAAGGGTCAGGTCCTCTACATTGTGGCTGGCCTAAGGCTTAGTTCACCATATAGCAATGTATATAATGACATTTTCCCCTCGACTTTCTGTGATTCCCTACATCTCACCTTTCTTTGCAGACAAGCCATTTGAAATACACTTAACTTATTTCACAGCCAATAAGTCTTTGAAATAATGTCTATTTTTTAGAGAAATCTTCTTATATAATTAGGCAGAAAATGCCACCTGCCATAGTTTTCAAAACAACATAATTTCACTCTTCTCAATGCTTAATCTGTGGTATTAAACAACCTTTGAGTATTTAGGTTTATCAACGACATGTACTTTAAAAATGTTTTAGAGATCCTACCAGCCTTTGAAAACCTCCTTGTTCCTTGTTTCAGTTCCAGTTTTATGTATATTTTCTGCCTTGCACCTGATTATTCCAACATCAGATGGATGGCCTAGGGAATCTCATTCTGGTATTGATTGTTTTGCTGATTGTCTCACTTTGCAGCTGATTTCTTCAATATTGTGTAAATTTAGATCATGAGCTCATGTTTAGCTAAACAGCTGACCTTGTAAGAGGCTTAGGTGTGAACGCTGGTAAGCTTCAGCAGAAAGTCGGCAAAGATTTATTTGTGTCCCTCCAATGAGTTGCCCGCAAGGACCCCGTTTTCTACAAGTGTTGGTCCAATACTCCTTCGATTGGCAGTGGACTCAGACATGGCTGCTTTTCAGCCTTCGATCTGGGGCAGGGCCAGTGGGCGGCCTGTGGCCCGGGCAGGAGCCTCTCCGCATGTGTCCCAGGGACCCATTTGCCTGCGAACTTCGGTCACCTGGCAGGAAGCTACGATGCCCTGACCTATGGTGAGCTGTGCAGCGAGCTGTACTGCGCGGACAGGTTCCAAACACACTTCAAATAAGAGGGCGGCCTGAGTGGAAAGGTGAGAGTTTGGGCAGCTGTGCAGACAAAGAAGGCGCCCTTTGGCCTGGGCCTAAATGCTTGTGACACCCCACTGGGTCTGCCGGGCTCTGAGGGCCCTGCCCTGGGCCCCCTGCTCCCCTGCCCTTTGTTCAGTCACAGCAGAGATGGCCACACCCACTCCCTCAGTGAGGGCAGTCTTCCAAACTCCCTCAGCCACGCCCCTTCTCCGCAGGTTACCATGGACGACAGATGCTGCATTCTGAGGCCAGGGCGTTCCGAGAATGCCAAGGGCAGACATGATGACCTTAAATGATTTCCTCTTGTGTCAGTTTTGGTAAACTTTAGGAGCTAGGAAATGGTCCGCTTTACAGAAATGTTCAAATTTACTGGCATTTCATATATTCTCTGCTATAACATTGTCCTGATTCTTTCTGTATATTCTTTACTTATGTTTTTGTTTTCCTTAATCAAAGTGTGTCTTTAAAATCTTTTCAAAGAATATTCTTTGCACTTACTAAATCACCTGAATTTGATACGTTTTCTGTTGTATTAAGTTCTGCTCATATCTTTATTTATCTTTTTTCTATGTTCTCAGGGTTTATTGTTTTGATTTTCTGATGTCAAGTAAAACACTTGGTTATTCATTTTAATAAATCTTTTTACTTATAAAGATTTGAACTTTTAAAGATTCCAGCTTACTTGTACGTTTCTAAGGGTCCATTCCTCTACACTGTTGCCGGCCTAAGGCTTAGTTCACCATATAGCAATGTATATATTGACATATTATCCCCTCGGCTTTCTGTGATTCCCTACATCTCACCTTTCTTTGCAGACAAGCCATTTGAAATACCCTTAACTTATTTCACAGCCAATAATTCTTTGAAATAATGTGTATTTTTTAGAGAAATCATCTTAGATAATTAGGCAGAAAATCTCACCTTCCATATTTTTCTAAACAGCATAATTTCACTCTTCTCACTGCTTAATTTGTTGTATTAAAGAACCTTTCAGTATTTAGCTTTATCAATGACATGTACTTTAAAAATGTTTTAGAGATCCTACCAGTCTTTGAAAACCTCCTTGTTCCTTGTTTCATTTCCAGGTTTATGTATATTTTCTGCCTAGCACCTGATTATTCCAACATCTGATGGGTGGCCTAAGGAATCTAATTCTGGTATTGATTGTTTTTGCTGATTGTCTCCCTTTGTAGCTGATTTCTTCAATATTGTGTAAATTTAGAACATGAGCTCATGTTTAGCTAAACAGCTGACCTTGTAAGAGGCTTAGGTGTGAACGCTCGTAAGTTTCAGCAAAAAGTCGGCAAAGATTTATTTGTGTCCCTCCAATGAGTTGCCCGCAAGGACCCCGTTTTCTAGAAGTGTTGGTCCAATACTCCCTCTAGTGGTAGGGGACTTAGACAGGGCTGCTTTCGGCCCCCGATCTTGGGCAGGGGCAGTGGGCGGCCTGTGGCCCGGGCAGGAGCCTCTCTGCGTGTGAACCTGGGAATCATCTCTTCTGCGAACTTCGGTCACCTGGCAGGAAGCTACGATGCCCAGACCTATGGTTAGCTGTGCAGCGAGGTATACTGCGCGGACAGGTTCCACACACACTTCAACTAAGTGGGTGGCCTGAGTGGAAAAGTGAAAGTTTGGGCAGCTGTGCAGACAAAGAAGGTGCCCTATGGCCTGGGCCTAAATGCTTGTGACACTCCACTGGGCCTGCCGGGCTCTGAGGGCCCTGCCCTGGGCCCCCTGCTCCCCTGCCCTTTGTTCAGTCACAGCAGAGATGGCCACACCGACTCCCTCAGTGAGGGCAGTGTTCCAGCCTCCCTCAGCCCCGCCCACTCTCCGCAGGTTACCATGGACTACAGATGCTGCATTCTGAGGCCAGGGCGTTCTGAGAATGCCAAGGGCAGACATGATGACCTTAAATGATTTCCTCTTGTGTCAGTTTCGGTAAACTGTAGGAGCTAGGAAATGGTCAACTTTACAGAAATGTTCAAATTTACTGGCATTTCCTATATTCTCTGCTATAACTTTGCCCTGATTCTTTCTATATATTCTTTAATTATGTTTGTGTTTTCCTTAATCAAAGTGTGTCTTTTAAATCTTTTCAAAGAATATTCTTTGGACTTACTACCTCACTTGAATTTTATACGTTTTCTGTGGTATTAAGTTCTGCTCATATCTTTATTTATCTTTTTTCTATGTTCTCAGTGTTTATTGTTTTGATCTTCTGATGTCAAGTAAAACACTTGGTTATTCATTTTCATCAATCTTTTTACTTATAAATATTTGAACTTTTAAAGATTCCAGCTCACTTTTAAGTTTCTAAGGGTCAGGTCCTCTATATTGTGGCTGGCCTAAGGCTTAGTTCACCATATAGCAATGTATATAAAGACATTTTCCCCTCGACTTTCTGTGATTCCCTACATCTCACCTTTCTTTGCAGACAAGCCATTTGAAATACACTTAACTTATTTCACAGCCAATAAGTCTTTGAAATAATGTCTATTTTTTAGAGAAATCTTCTTATATAATTAGGCAGAAAATGCCACCTGCCATAGTTTTCAAAACAACATAATTTCACTCTTCTCAATGCTTAATCTGTGGTATTAAACAACCTTTTAGTATTTAGGTTTATCAACGACATGTACTTTAAAAATGTTTGAGAGATCATACCAGCCTTTGAAAACCTCCTTGTTCCTTGTTTCAGTTCCAGTTTTATGTATATTTTCTGCCTTGCACCTGATTATTCCAACATCAGATGGATGGCCTAGGGAATCTCATTCTGGTATTGATTGTTTTGCTGATTGTCTCACTTTGCAGCTGATTTCTTCAATATTGTGTAAATTTAGATCATGAGCTCATGTTTAGCTAAACAGCTGACCTTGTAAGAGGCTTAGGTGTGAACGCTGGTAAGCTTCAGCAGAAAGTCGGCAAAGATTTATTTGTGTCCCTCCAATGAGTTGCCCGCAAGGACCCCGTTTTCTACAAGTGTTGGTCCAATACTCCTTCGATTGGCAGTGGACTCAGACATGGCTGCTTTTCAGCCTTCGATCAGGGGCAGGGCCAGTGGGCGGCCTGTGGCCCGGGCAGGAGCCTCTCCGCATGTGTCCCAGGGACCCATTTGCCTGCGAACTTCGGTCACCTGGCAGGAAGCTACGATGCCCTGACCTATGGTGAGCTGTGCAGCGAGCTGTACTGCGCGGACAGGTTCCAAACACACTTCAAATAAGAGGGCGGCCTGAGTGGAAAGGTGAGAGTTTGGGCAGCTGTGCAGACAAAGAAGGCGCCCTTTGGCCTGGGCCTAAATGCTTGTGACACCCCACTGGGTCTGCCGGGCTCTGAGGGCCCTGCCCTGGGCCCCCTGCTCCCCTGCCCTTTGTTCAGTCACAGCAGAGATGGCCACACCCACTCCCTCAGTGAGGGCAGTCTTCCAAACTCCCTCAGCCACGCCCCTTCTCCGCAGGTTACCATGGACGACAGATGCTGCATTCTGAGGCCAGGGCGTTCCGAGAATGCCAAGGGCAGACATGATGACCTTAAATGATTTCCTCTTGTGTCAGTTTTGGTAAACTTTAGGAGCTAGGAAATGGTCCGCTTTACAGAAATGTTCAAATTTACTGGCATTTCATATATTCTCTGCTATAACATTGTCCTGATTCTTTCTGTATATTCTTTACTTATGTTTTTGTTTTCCTTAATCAAAGTGTGTCTTTAAAATCTTTTCAAAGAATATTCTTTGCACTTACTAAATCACCTGAATTTTATACGTTTTCTGTTGTATTAAGTTCTGCTCATATCTTTATTTATCTTTTTTCTATGTTCTCAGGGTTTATTGTTTTGATTTTCTGATGTCAAGTAAAACACTTGGTTATTCATTTTAATAAATCTTTTTACTTATAAAGATTTGAACTTTTAAAGATTCCAGCTTACTTGTACGTTTCTAAGGGTCCATTCCTCTACACTGTTGCCGGCCTAAGGCTTAGTTCACCATATAGCAATGTATATATTGACATATTATCCCCTCGGCTTTCTGTGATTCCCTACATCTCACCTTTCTTTGCAGACAAGCCATTTGAAATACCCTTAACTTATTTCACAGCCAATAATTCTTTGAAATAATGTGTATTTTTTAGAGAAATCATCTTAGATAATTAGGCAGAAAATCTCACCTTCCATATTTTTCTAAACAGCATAATTTCACTCTTCTCACTGCTTAATTTGTTGTATTAAAGAACCTTTCAGTATTTAGCTTTATCAATGACATGTACTTTAAAAATGTTTTAGAGATCCTACCAGTCTTTGAAAACCTCCTTGTTCCTTGTTTCATTTCCAGGTTTATGTATATTTTCTGCCTAGCACCTGATTATTCCAACATCTGATGGGTGGCCTAAGGAATCTAATTCTGGTATTGATTGTTTTTGCTGATTGTCTCCCTTTGTAGCTGATTTCTTCAATATTGTGTAAATTTAGAACATGAGCTCATGTTTAGCTAAACAGCTGACCTTGTAAGAGGCTTAGGTGTGAACGCTCGTAAGTTTCAGCAAAAAGTCGGCAAAGATTTATTTGTGTCCCTCCAATGAGTTGCCCGCAAGGACCCCGTTTTCTAGAAGTGTTGGTCCAATACTCCCTCTAGTGGTAGGGGACTTAGACAGGGCTGCTTTCGGCCCCCGATCTTGGGCAGGGGCAGTGGGCGGCCTGTGGCCCGGGCAGGAGCCTCTCTGCGTGTGAACCTGGGAATCATCTCTTCTGCGAACTTCGGTCACCTGGCAGGAAGCTACGATGCCCAGACCTATGCTTAGCTGTGCAGCGAGGTATACTGCGCGGACAGGTTCCACACACACTTCAACTAAGTGGGTGGCCTGAGTGGAAAAGTGAAAGTTTGGGCAGCTGTGCAGACAAAGAAGGTGCCCTATGGCCTGGGCCTAAATGCTTGTGACACTCCACTGGGCCTGCCGGGCTCTGAGGGCCCTGCCCTGGGCCCCCTGCTCCCCTGCACTTTGTTCAGTCACAGCAGAGATGGCCACACCGACTCCCTCAGTGAGGGCAGTGTTCCAGCCTCCCTCAGCCCCGCCCACTCTCCGCAGGTTACCATGGACTACAGATGCTGCATTCTGAGGCCAGGGCGTTCTGAGAATGCCAAGGGCAGACATGATGACCTTAAATGATTTCCTCTTGTGTCAGTTTTGGTAAACTGTAGGAGCTAGGAAATGGTCAACTTTACAGAAATGTTCAAATTTACTGGCATTTCCTATATTCTCTGCTATAACTTTGCCCTGATTCTTTCTATATATTCTTTAATTATGTTTGTGTTTTCCTTAATCAAAGTGTGTCTTTTAAATCTTTTCAAAGAATATTCTTTGGACTTACTACCTCACTTGAATTTTATACGTTTTCTGTGGTATTAAGTTCTGCTCATATCTTTATTTATCTTTTTTCTATGTTCTCAGTGTTTATTGTTTTGATCTTCTGATGTCAAGTAAAACACTTGGTTATTCATTTTCATCAATCTTTTTACTTATAAATATTTGAACTTTTAAAGATTCCAGCTCACTTTTAAGTTTCTAAGGGTCAGGTCCTCTATATTGTGGCTGGCCTAAGGCTTAGTTCACCATATAGCAATGTATATAAAGACATTTTCCCCTCGACTTTCTGTGATTCCCTACATCTCACCTTTCTTTGCAGACAAGCCATTTGAAATACACTTAACTTATTTCACAGCCAATAAGTCTTTGAAATAATGTCTATTTTTTAGAGAAATCTTCTTATATAATTAGGCAGAAAATGCCACCTGCCATAGTTTTCAAAACAACATAATTTCACTCTTCTCAATGCTTAATCTGTGGTATTAAACAACCTTTGAGTATTTAGGTTTATCAACGACATGTACTTTAAAAATGTTTGAGAGATCATACCAGCCTTTGAAAACCTCCTTGTTCCTTGTTTCAGTTCCAGTTTTATGTATATTTTCTGCCTTGCACCTGATTATTCCAACATCAGATGGATGGCCTAGGGAATCTCATTCTGGTATTGATTGTTTTGCTGATTGTCTCACTTTGCAGCTGATTTCTTCAATATTGTGTAAATTTAGATCATGAGCTCATGTTTAGCTAAACAGCTGACCTTGTAAGAGGCTTAGGTGTGAACGCTGGTAAGCTTCAGCAGAAAGTCGGCAAAGATTTATTTGTGTCCCTCCAATGAGTTGCCCGCAAGGACCCCGTTTTCTACAAGTGTTGGTCCAATACTCCTTCGATTGGCAGTGGACTCAGACATGGCTGCTTTTCAGCCTTCGATCTGGGGCAGGGCCAGTGGGCGGCCTGTGGCCCGGGCAGGAGCCTCTCCGCATGTGTCCCAGGGACCCATTTGCCTGCGAACTTCGGTCACCTGGCAGGAAGCTACGATGCCCTGACCTATGGTGAGCTGTGCAGCGAGCTGTACTGCGCGGACAGGTTCCAAACACACTTCAAATAAGAGGGCGGCCTGAGTGGAAAGGTGAGAGTTTGGGCAGCTGTGCAGACAAAGAAGGCGCCCTTTGGCCTGGGCCTAAATGCTTGTGACACCCCACTGGGTCTGCCGGGCTCTGAGGGCCCTGCCCTGGGCCCCCTGCTCCCCTGCCCTTTGTTCAGTCACAGCAGAGATGGCCACACCCACTCCCTCAGTGAGGGCAGTCTTCCAAACTCCCTCAGCCACGCCCCTTCTCCGCAGGTTACCATGGACGACAGATGCTGCATTCTGAGGCCAGGGCGTTCCGAGAATGCCAAGGGCAGACATGATGACCTTAAATGATTTCCTCTTGTGTCAGTTTTGGTAAACTTTAGGAGCTAGGAAATGGTCCGCTTTACAGAAATGTTCAAATTTACTGGCATTTCATATATTCTCTGCTATAACATTGTCCTGATTCTTTCTGTATATTCTTTACTTATGTTTTTGTTTTCCTTAATCAAAGTGTGTCTTTAAAATCTTTTCAAAGAATATTCTTTGCACTTACTAAATCACCTGAATTTTATACGTTTTCTGTTGTATTAAGTTCTGCTCATATCTTTATTTATCTTTTTTCTATGTTCTCAGGGTTTATTGTTTTGATTTTCTGATGTCAAGTAAAACACTTGGTTTTTCATTTTAATAAATCTTTTTACTTATAAAGATTTGAACTTTTAAAGATTCCAGCTTACTTGTACGTTTCTAAGGGTCCATTCCTCTACACTGTTGCCGGCCTAAGGCTTAGTTCACCATATAGCAATGTATATATTGACATATTATCCCCTCGGCTTTCTGTGATTCCCTACATCTCACCTTTCTTTGCAGACAAGCCATTTGAAATACCCTTAACTTATTTCACAGCCAATAATTCTTTGAAATAATGTGTATTTTTTAGAGAAATCATCTTATATAATTAGGCAGAAAATCTCACCTTCCATATTTTTCTAAACAGCATAATTTCACTCTTCTCACTGCTTAATTTGTTGTATTAAAGAACCTTTCAGTATTTAGCTTTATCAATGACATGTACTTTAAAAATGTTTTAGAGATCCTACCAGTCTTTGAAAACCTCCTTGTTCCTTGTTTCATTTCCAGGTTTATGTATATTTTCTGCCTAGCACCTGATTATTCCAACATCTGATGGGTGGCCTAAGGAATCTAATTCTGGTATTGATTGTTTTTGCTGATTGTCTCCCTTTGTAGCTGATTTCTTCAATATTGTGTAAATTTAGAACATGAGCTCATGTTTAGCTAAACAGCTGACCTTGTAAGAGGCTTAGGTGTGAACGCTCGTAAGTTTCAGCAAAAAGTCGGCAAAGATTTATTTGTGTCCCTCCAATGAGTTGCCCGCAAGGACCCCGTTTTCTAGAAGTGTTGGTCCAATACTCCCTCTAGGGGTAGGGGACTTAGACAGGGCTGCTTTCGGCCCCCGATCTTGGGCAGGGGCAGTGGGCGGCCTGTGGCCCGGGCAGGAGCCTCTCTGCGTGTGAACCTGGGAATCATCTCTCCTGCGAACTTCGGTCACCTGGCAGGAAGCTACGATGCCCAGACCTATGGTTAGCTGTGCAGCGAGGTATACTGCGCGGACAGGTTCCACACACACTTCAACTAAGTGGGTGGCCTGAGTGGAAAAGTGAAAGTTTGGGCAGCTGTGCAGACAAAGAAGGTGGCCTATGGCCTGGGCCTAAATGCTTGTGACACTCCACTGGGCCTGCCGGGCTCTGAGGGCCCTGCCCTGGGCCCCCTGCTCCCCTGCCCTTTGTTCAGTCACAGCAGAGATGGCCACACCCACTACCTCAGTGAGGGCAGTGTTCCAGCCTCCCTCAGCCCCGCCCACTCTCCGCAGGTTACCATGGACTACAGATGCTGCATTCTGAGGCCAGGGCGTTCTGAGAATGCAAAGGGCAGACATGATGACCTTAAATGATTTCCTCTTGTGTCAGTTTTGGTAAACTGTAGGAGCTAGGAAATGGTCAACTTTACAGAAATGTTCAAATTTACTGGCATTTCCTATATTCTCTGCTATAACTTTGCCCTGATTCTTTCTATATATTCTTTAATTATGTTTGTGTTTTCCTTAATCAAAGTGTGTCTTTTAAATCTTTTCAAAGAATATTCTTTGGACTTACTACCTCACTTGAATTTTATACGTTTTCTGTGGTATTAAGTTCTGCTCATATCTTTATTTATCTTTTTTCTATGTTCTCAGTGTTTATTGTTTTGATCTTCTGATGTCAAGTAAAACACTTGGTTATTCATTTTCATCAATCTTTTTACTTATAAATATTTGAACTTTTAAAGATTCCAGCTCACTTTTAAGTTTCTAAGGGTCAGGTCCTCTACATTGTGGCTGGCCTAAGGCTTAGTTCACCATATAGCAATGTATATAAAGACATTTTCCCCTCGACTTTCTGTGATTCCCTACATCTCACCTTTCTTTGCAGACAAGCCATTTGAAATACACTTAACTTATTTCACAGCCAATAAGTCTTTGAAATAATGTCTATGTTTTAGAGAAATCTTCTTATATAATTAGGCAGAAAATGCCACCTGCCATAGTTTTCAAAACAACATAATTTCACTCTTCTCAATGCTTAATCTGTGGTATTAAACAACCTTTGAGTATTTAGGTTTATCAACGACATGTACTTTAAAAATGTTTTAGAGATCCTACCAGCCTTTGAAAACCTCCTTGTTCCTTGTTTCAGTTCCAGTTTTATGTATATTTTCTGCCTTGCACCTGATTATTCCAACATCAGATGGATGGCCTAGGGAATCTCATTCTGGTATTGATTGTTTTGCTGATTGTCTCACTTTGCAGCTGATTTCTTCAATATTGTGTAAATTTAGATCATGAGCTCATGTTTAGCTAAACAGCTGACCTTGTAAGAGGCTTAGGTGTGAACGCTGGTAAGCTTCAGCAGAAAGTCGGCAAAGATTTATTTGTGTCCCTCCAATGAGTTGCCCGCAAGGACCCCGTTTTCTACAAGTGTTGGTCCAATACTCCTTCGATTGGCAGTGGACTCAGACATGGCTGCTTTTCAGCCTTCGATCTGGGGCAGGGCCAGTGGGCGGCCTGTGGCCCGGGCAGGAGCCTCTCCGCATGTGTCCCAGGGACCCATTTGCCTGCGAACTTCGGTCACCTGGCAGGAAGCTACGATGCCCTGACCTATGGTGAGCTGTGCAGCGAGCTGTACTGCGCGGACAGGTTCCAAACACACTTCAAATAAGAGGGCGGCCTGAGTGGAAAGGTGAGAGTTTGGGCAGCTGTGCAGACAAAGAAGGCGCCCTTTGTCCTGGGCCTAAATGCTTGTGACACCACACTGGGTCTGCCGGGCTCTGAGGGCCCTGCCCTGGGCCCCCTGCTCCCCTGCCCTTTGTTCAGTCACAGCAGAGATGGCCACACCCACTCCCTCAGTGAGGGCAGTCTTCCAAACTCCCTCAGCCACGCCCCTTCTCCGCAGGTTACCATGGACGACAGATGCTGCATTCTGAGGCCAGGGCGTTCCGAGAATGCCAAGGGCAGACATGATGACCTTAAATGATTTCCTCTTGTGTCAGTTTTGGTAAACTTTAGGAGCTAGGAAATGGTCCGCTTTACAGAAATGTTCAAATTTACTGGCATTTCATATATTCTCTGCTATAACATTGTCCTGATTCTTTCTGTATATTCTTTACTTATGTTTTTGTTTTCCTTAATCAAAGTGTGTCTTTAAAATCTTTTCAAAGAATATTCTTTGCACTTACTAAATCACCTGAATTTTATACGTTTTCTGTTGTATTAAGTTCTGCTCATATCTTTATTTATCTTTTTTCTATGTTCTCAGGGTTTATTGTTTTGATTTTCTGATGTCAAGTAAAACACTTGGTTATTCATTTTAATAAATCTTTTTACTTATAAAGATTTGAACTTTTAAAGATTCCAGCTTACTTGTACGTTTCTAAGGGTCCATTCCTCTACACTGTTGCCGGCCTAAGGCTTAGTTCACCATATAGCAATGTATATATTGACATATTATCCCCTCGGCTTTCTGTGATTCCCTACATCTCACCTTTCTTTGCAGACAAGCCATTTGAAATACCCTTAACTTATTTCACAGCCAATAATTCTTTGAAATAATGTGTATTTTTTAGAGAAATCATCTTATTTAATTAGGCAGAAAATCTCACCTTCCATATTTTTCTAAACAGCATAATTTCACTCTTCTCACTGCTTAATTTGTTGTATTAAAGAACCTTTCAGTATTTAGCTTTATCAATGACATGTACTTTAAAAATGTTTTAGAGATCCTACCAGTCTTTGAAAACCTCCTTGTTCCTTGTTTCATTTCCAGGTTTATGTATATTTTCTGCCTAGCACCTGATTATTCCAACATCTGATGGGTGGCCTAAGGAATCTAATTCTGGTATTGATTGTTTTTGCTGATTGTCTCCCTTTGTAGCTGATTTCTTCAATATTGTGTAAATTTAGAACATGAGCTCATGTTTAGCTAAACAGCTGACCTTGTAAGAGGCTTAGGTGTGAACGCTCGTAAGTTTCAGCAAAAAGTCGGCAAAGATTTATTTGTGTCCCTCCAATGAGTTGCCCGCAAGGACCCCGTTTTCTAGAAGTGTTGGTCCAATACTCCCTCTAGGGGTAGGGGACTTAGACAGGGCTGCTTTCGGCCCCCGATCTTGGGCAGGGGCAGTGGGCGGCCTGTGGCCCGGGCAGGAGCCTCTCTGCGTGTGAACCTGGGAATCATCTCTCCTGCGAACTTCGGTCACCTGGCAGGAAGCTACGATGCCCAGACCTATGGTTAGCTGTGCAGCGAGGTATACTGCGCGGACAGGTTCCACACACACTTCAACTAAGTGGGTGGCCTGAGTGGAAAAGTGAAAGTTTGGGCAGCTGTGCAGACAAAGAAGGTGCCCTATGGCCTGGGCCTAAATGCTTGTGACACTCCACTGGGCCTGCCGGGCTCTGAGGGCCCTGCCCTGGGCCCCCTGCTCCCCTGCCCTTTGTTCAGTCACAGCAGAGATCGCCACACCGACTCCCTCAGTGAGGGCAGTGTTCCAGCCTCCCTCAGCCCCGCCCACTGTCCGCAGGTTACCATGGACTACAGATGCTGCATTCTGAGGCCAGGGCGTTCTGAGAATGCCAAGGGCAGACATGATGACCTTAAATGATTTCCTCTTGTGTCAGTTTTGGTAAACTGTAGGAGCTAGGAAATGGTCAACTTTACAGAAATGTTCAAATTTACTGGCATTTCCTATATTCTCTGCTATAACTTTGCCCTGATTCTTTCTATATATTCTTTAATTATGTTTGTGTTTTCCTTAATCAAAGTGTGTCTTTTAAATCTTTTCAAAGAATATTCTTTGGACTTACTACCTCACTTGAATTTTATACGTTTTCTGTGGTATTAAGTTCTGCTCATATCTTTATTTATCTTTTTTCTATGTTCTCAGTGTTTATTGTTTTGATCTTCTGATGTCAAGTAAAACACTTGGTTATTCATTTTCATCAATCTTTTTACTTATAAAGATTTGAACTTTTAAAGATTCCAGCTCACTTTTAAGTTTCTAAGGGTCAGGTCCTCTACATTGTGGCTGGCCTAAGGCTTAGTTCACCATATAGCAATGTATATAATGACATTTTCCCCTCGACTTTCTGTGATTCCCTACATCTCACCTTTCTTTGCAGACAAGCCATTTGAAATACACTTAACTTATTTCACAGCCAATAAGTCTTTGAAATAATGTCTATTTTTTAGAGAAATCTTCTTATATAATTAGGCAGAAAATGCCACCTGCCATAGTTTTCAAAACAACATAATTTCACTCTTCTCAATGCTTAATCTGTGGTATTAAACAACCTTTGAGTATTTAGGTTTATCAACGACATGTACTTTAAAAATGTTTTAGAGATCCTACCAGCCTTTGAAAACCTCCTTGTTCCTTGTTTCAGTTCCAGTTTTATGTATATTTTCTGCCTTGCACCTGATTATTCCAACATCAGATGGATGGCCTAGGGAATCTCATTCTGGTATTGATTGTTTTGCTGATTGTCTCCCTTTGCAGCTGATTTCTTCAATATTGTGTAAATTTAGATCATGAGCTCATGTTTAGCTAAACAGCTGACCTTGTAAGAGGCTTAGGTGTGAACGCTGGTAAGCTTCAGCAGAAAGTCGGCAAAGATTTATTTGTGTCCCTCCAATGAGTTGCCCGCAAGGACCCCGTTTTCTACAAGTGTTGGTCCAATACTCCTTCGATTGGCAGTGGACTCAGACATGGCTGCTTTTCAGCCTTCGATCTGGGGCAGGGCCAGTGGGCGGCCTGTGGCCCGGGCAGGAGCCTCTCCGCATGTGTCCCAGGGACCCATTTGCCTGCGAACTTCGGTCACCTGGCAGGAAGCTACGATGCCCTGACCTATGGTGAGCTGTGCAGCGAGCTGTACTGCGCGGACAGGTTCAAAAACACACTTCAAATAAGAGGGCGGCCTGAGTGGAAAGGTGAGAGTTTGGGCAGCTGTGCAGATAAAGAAGGCGCCCTTTGTCCTGGGCCTAAATGCTTGTGACACCCCACTGGGTCTGCCGGGCTCTGAGGGCCCTGCCCTGGGCCCCCTGCTCCCCTGCCCTTTGTTCAGTCACAGCAGAGATGGCCACACCCACTCCCTCAGTGAGGGCAGTCTTCCAAACTCCCTCAGCCACGCCCCTTCTCCGCAGGTTACCATGGACGACAGATGCTGCATTCTGAGGCCAGGGCGTTCCGAGAATGCCAAGGGCAGACATGATGACCTTAAATGATTTCCTCTTGTGTCAGTTTTGGTAAACTTTAGGAGCTAGGAAATGGTCCGCTTTACAGAAATGTTCAAATTTACTGGCATTTCATATATTCTCTGCTATAACATTGTCCTGATTCTTTCTGTATATTCTTTACTTATGTTTTTGTTTTCCTTAATCAAAGTGTGTCTTTAAAATCTTTTCAAAGAATATTCTTTGCACTTACTAAATCACCTGAATTTTATACGTTTTCTGTTGTATTAAGTTCTGCTCATATCTTTATTTATCTTTTTTCTATGTTCTCAGGGTTTATTGTTTTGATTTTCTGATGTCAAGTAAAACACTTGGTTATTCATTTTAATAAATCTTTTTACTTATAAAGATTTGAACTTTTAAAGATTCCAGCTTACTTGTACGTTTCTAAGGGTCCATTCCTCTACACTGTTGCCGGCCTAAGGCTTAGTTCACCATATAGCAATGTATATATTGACATATTATCCCCTCGGCTTTCTGTGATTCCCTACATCTCACCTTTCTTTGCAGACAAGCCATTTGAAATACCCTTAACTTATTTCACAGCCAATAATTCTTTGAAATAATGTGTATTTTTTAGAGAAATCATCTTATATAATTAGGCAGAAAATCTCACCTTCCATAGTTTTCTAAACAGCATAATTTCACTCTTCTCACTGCTTAATTTGTTGTATTAAAGAACCTTTCAGTATTTAGCTTTATCAATGACATGTACTTTAAAAATGTTTTAGAGATCCTACCAGTCTTTGAAAACCTCCTTGTTCCTTGTTTCATTTCCAGGTTTATGTATATTTTCTGCCTAGCACCTGATTATTCCAACATCTGATGGGTGGCCTAAGGAATCTAATTCTGGTATTGATTGTTTTTGCTGATTGTCTCCCTTTGTAGCTGATTTCTTCAATATTGTGTAAATTTAGAACATGAGCTCATGTTTAGCTAAACAGCTGACCTTGTAAGAGGCTTAGGTGTGAACGCTCGTAAGTTTCAGCAAAAAGTCGGCAAAGATTTATTTGTGTCCCTCCAATGAGTTGCCCGCAAGGACCCCGTTTTCTAGAAGTGTTGGTCCAATACTCCCTCTAGTGGTAGGGGACTTAGACAGGGCTGCTTTCGGCCCCCGATCTTGGGCAGGGGCAGTGGGCGGCCTGTGGCCCGGGCAGGAGCCTCTCTGCGTGTGAACCTGGGAATCATCTCTCCTGCGAACTTCGGTCACCTGGCAGGAAGCTACGATGCCCAGACCTATGGTTAGCTGTGCAGCGAGGTATACTGCGCGGACAGGTTCCACACACACTTCAACTAAGTGGGTGGCCTGAGTGGAAAAGTGAAAGTTTGGGCAGCTGTGCAGACAAAGAAGGTGCCCTATGGCCTGGGCCTAAATGCTTGTGACACTCCACTGGGCCTGCCGGGCTCTGAGGGCCCTGCCCTGGGCCCCCTGCTCCCCTGCCCTTTGTTCAGTCACAGCAGAGATGGCCACACCCACTCCCTCAGTGAGGGCAGTGTTCCAGCCTCCCTCAGCCCCGCCCACTCTCCGCAGGTTACCATGGACTACAGATGCTGCATTCTGAGGCCAGGGCGTTCTGAGAATGCCAAGGGCAGACATGATGACCTTAAATGATTTCCTCTTGTGTCAGTTTTGGTAAACTGTAGGAACTAGGAAATGGTCAACTTTACAGAAATGTTCAAATTTACTGGCATTTCATATATTCTCTGCTATAACTTTTCCCTGATTCTTTCTATATATTCTTTAATTATGTTTGTGTTTTCCTTAATCAAAGTGTGTCTTTTAAATCTTTTCAAAGAATATTCTTTGGACTTACTACCTCACTTGAATTTTATACGTTTTCTGTGGTATTAAGTTCTGCTCATATCTTTGTTTATCTTTTTTCTATGTTCTCAGTGTTTATTGTTTTGATCTTCTGATGTCAATTAAAACACTTGGTTATTCATTTTCATCAATCTTTTTACTTATAAATATTTGAACTTTTAAAGATTCCAGCACACTTTTAAGTTTCTAAGGGTCAGGTCCTCTACATTGTGGCTGGCCTAAGGCTTAGTTCACCATATAGCAATGTATATAATGACATTTTCCCCTCGACTTTCTGTGATTCCCTACATCTCACCTTTCTTTGCAGACAAGCCATTTGAAATACACTTAACTTATTTCACAGCCAATAAGTCTTTGAAATAATGTCTATTTTTTAGAGAAATCTTCTTATATAATTAGGCAGAAAATGCCACCTGCCATAGTTTTCAAAACAACATAATTTCACTCTTCTCAATGCTTAATCTGTGGTATTAAACAACCTTTGATTATTTAGGTTTATCAACGACATGTACTTTAAAAATGTTTTAGAGATCCTACCAGCCTTTGAAAACCTCCTTGTTCCTTGTTTCAGTTCCAGTTTTATGTATATTTTCTGCCTTGCACCTGATTATTCCAACATCAGATGGATGGCCTAGGGAATCTCATTCTGGTATTGATTGTTTTGCTGATTGTCTCCCTTTGCAGCTGATTTCTTCAATATTGTGTAAATTTAGATCATGAGCTCATGTTTAGCTAAACAGCTGACCTTGTAAGAGGCTTAGGTGTGAACGCTGGTAAGCTTCAGCAGAAAGGCGTCAAAGATTTATTTGTGTCCCTCCAATGAGTTGCCCGCAAGGACCCCGTTTTCTACAAGTGTTGGTCCAATACTCCTTCGATTGGCAGTGGACTCAGACATGGCTGCTTTTCAGCCTTCGATCTGGGGCAGGGCCAGTGGGCGGCCTGTGGCCCGGGCAGGAGCCTCTCCACATGTGTCCCAGGGACCCATTTGCCTGCGAACTTCGGTCACCTGGCAGGAAGCTACGATGCCCTGACCTATGGTGAGCTGTGCAGCGAGCTGTACTGCGCGGACAGGTTCCAAACACACTTCAAATAAGAGGGCGGCCTGAGTGGAAAGGTGAGAGTTTGGGCAGCTGTGCAGACAAAGAAGGCGCCCTTTGGCCTGGGCCTAAATGCTTGTGACACCCCACTGGGTCTGCCGGGCTCTGAGGGCCCTGCCCTGGGCCCCCTGCTCCCCTGCCCTTTGTTCAGTCACAGCAGAGATGGCCACACCCACTCCCTCAGTGAGGGCAGTCTTCCAAACTCCCTCAGCCACGCCCCTTCTCCGCAGGTTACCATGGACGACAGATGCTGCATTCTGAGGCCAGGGCGTTCCGAGAATGCCAAGGGCAGACATGATGACCTTAAATGATTTCCTCTTGTGTCAGTTTTGGTAAACTTTAGGAGCTAGGAAATGGTCCGCTTTACAGAAATGTTCAAATTTACTGGCATTTCATATATTCTCTGCTATAACATTGTCCTGATTCTTTCTGTATATTCTTTACTTATGTTTTTGTTTTCCTTAATCAAAGTGTGTCTTTAAAATCTTTTCAAAGAATATTCTTTGCACTTACTAAATCACCTGAATTTTATACGTTTTCTGTTGTATTAAGTTCTGCTCATATCTTTATTTATCTTTTTTCTATGTTCTCAGGGTTTATTGTTTTGATTTTCTGATGTCAAGTAAAACACTTGGTTATTCATTTTAATAAATCTTTTTACTTATAAAGATTTGAACTTTTAAAGATTCCAGCTTACTTGTACGTTTCTAAGGGTCCATTCCTCTACACTGTTGCCGGCCTAAGGCTTAGTTCACCATATAGCAATGTATATATTGACATATTATCCCCTCGGCTTTCTGTGATTCCCTACATCTCACCTTTCTTTGCAGACAAGCCATTTGAAATACACTTAACTTATTTCACAGCCAATAATTCTTTGAAATAATGTGTATTTTTTAGAGAAATCATCTTATATAATTAGGCAGAAAATCTCACCTTCCATATTTTTCTAAACAGCATAATTTCACTCTTCTCACTGCTTAATTTGTTGTATTAAAGAACCTTTCAGTATTTAGCTTTATCAATGACATGTACTTTAAAAATGTTTTAGAGATCCTACCAGTCTTTGAAAACCTCCTTGTTCCTTGTTTCATTTCCAGGTTTATGTATATTTTCTGCCTAGCACCTGATTATTCCAACATCTGATGGGTGGCCTAAGGAATCTAATTCTGGTATTGATTGTTTTTGCTGATTGTCTCCCTTTGTAGCTGATTTCTTCAATATTGTGTAAATTTAGAACATGAGCTCATGTTTAGCTAAACAGCTGACCTTGTAAGAGGCTTAGGTGTGAACGCTCGTAAGTTTCAGCAAAAAGTCGGCAAAGATTTATTTGTGTCCCTCCAATGAGTTGCCCGCAAGGACCCCGTTTTCTAGAAGTGTTGGTCCAATACTCCCTCTAGGGGTAGGGGACTTAGACAGGGCTGCTTTCGGCCCCCGATCTTGGGCAGGGGCAGTGGGCGGCCTGTGGCCCGGGCAGGAGCCTCTCTGCGTGTGAACCTGGGAATCATCTCTCCTGCGAACTTCGGTCACCTGGCAGGAAGCTACGATGCCCAGACCTATGCTTAGCTGTGCAGCGAGGTATACTGCGCGGACAGGTTCCACACACACTTCAACTAAGTGGGTGGCCTGAGTGGAAAAGTGAAAGTTTGGGCAGCTGTGCAGACAAAGAAGGTGGCCTATGGCCTGGGCCTAAATGCTTGTGACACTCCACTGGGCCTGCCGGGCTCTGAGGGCCCTGCCCTGGGCCCCCTGCTCCCCTGCCCTTTGTTCAGTCACAGCAGAGATGGCCACACCCACTCCCTCAGTGAGGGCAGTGTTCCAGCCTCCCTCAGCCCCGCCCACTCTCCGCAGGTTACCATGGACTACAGATGCTGCATTCTGAGGCCAGGGCGTTCTGAGAATGCCAAGGGCAGACATGATGACCTTAAATGATTTCCTCTTGTGTCAGTTTTGGTAAACTGTAGGAGCTAGGAAATGGTCAACTTTACAGAAATGTTCAAATTTACTGGCATTTCATATATTCTCTGCTATAACTTTTCCCTGATTCTTTCTATATATTCTTTAATTATGTTTGTGTTTTCCTTAATCAAAGTGTGTCTTTTAAATCTTTTCAAAGAATATTCTTTGGACTTACTACCTCACTTGAATTTTATACGTTTTCTGTGGTATTAAGTTCTGCTCATATCTTTATTTATCTTTTTTCTATGTTCTCAGGGTTTATTGTTTTGATCTTCTGATGTCTATTAAAACACTTGGTTATTCATTTTCATCAATCTTTTTACTTATAAAGATTTGAACTTTTAAAGATTCCAGCTCACTTTTAAGTTTCTAAGGGTCAGGTCCTCTACATTGTGGCTGGCCTAAGGCTTAGTTCACCATATAGCAATGTATATAATGACATTATCCCCTCGACTTTCTGTGATTCCCTACATCTCACCTTTCTTTGCAGACAAGCCATTTGAAATACACTTAACTTATTTCACAGCCAATAAGTCTTTGAAATAATGTCTATTTTTTAGAGAAATCTTCTTATATAATTAGGCAGAAAATGCCACCTGCCATAGTTTTCAAAACAACATAATTTCACTCTTCTCAATGCTTAATCTGTGGTATTAAACAACCTTTGAGTATTTAGGTTTATCAACGACATGTACTTTAAAAATGTTTGAGAGATCCTACCAGCCTTTGAAAACCTCCTTGTTCCTTGTTTCAGTTCCAGTTTTATGTATATTTTCTGCCTTGCACCTGATTATTCCAACATCAGATGGATGGCCTAGGGAATCTCATTCTGGTATTGATTGTTTTGCTGATTGTCTCACTTTGCAGCTGATTTCTTCAATATTGTGTAAATTTAGATCATGAGCTCATGTTTAGCTAAACAGCTGACCTTGTAAGAGGCTTAGGTGTGAACGCTGGTAAGCTTCAGCAGAAAGTCGGCAAAGATTTATTTGTGTCCCTCCAATGAGTTGCCCGCAAGGACCCCGTTTTCTACAAGTGTTGGTCCAATACTCCTTCGATTGGCAGTGGACTCAGACATGGCTGCTTTTCAGCCTTCGATCTGGGGCAGGGCCAGTGGGCGGCCTGTGGCCCGGGCAGGAGCCTCTCCGCATGTGTCCCAGGGACCCATTTGCCTGTGAACTTCGGTCACCTGGCAGGAAGCTACGATGCCCTGACCTATGGTGAGCTGTGCAGCGAGCTGTACTGCGCGGACAGGTTCCAAACACACTTCAAATAAGAGGGCGGCCTGAGTGGAAAGGTGAGAGTTTGGGCAGCTGTGCAGACAAAGAAGGCGCCCTTTGGCCTGGGCCTAAATGCTTGTGACACCCCACTGGGTCTGCCGGGCTCTGAGGGCCCTGCCCTGGGCCCCCTGCTCCCCTGCCCTTTGTTCAGTCACAGCAGAGATGGCCACACCCACTCCCTCAGTGAGGGCAGTCTTCCAAACTCCCTCAGCCACGCCCCTTCTCCGCAGGTTACCATGGACGACAGATGCTGCATTCTGAGGCCAGGGCGTTCCGAGAATGCCAAGGGCAGACATGATGACCTTAAATGATTTCCTCTTGTGTCAGTTTTGGTAAACTTTAGGAGCTAGGAAATGGTCCGCTTTACAGAAATGTTCAAATTTACTGGCATTTCATATATTCTCTGCTATAACATTGTCCTGATTCTTTCTGTATATTCTTTACTTATGTTTTTGTTTTCCTTAATCAAAGTGTGTCTTTAAAATCTTTTCAAAGAATATTCTTTGCACTTACTAAATCACCTGAATTTTATACGTTTTCTGTTGTATTAAGTTCTGCTCATATCTTTATTTATCTTTTTTCTATGTTCTCAGGGTTTATTGTTTTGATTTTCTGATGTCAAGTAAAACACTTGGTTATTCATTTTAATAAATCTTTTTACTTATAAAGATTTGAACTTTTAAAGATTCCAGCTTACTTGTACGTTTCTAAGGGTCCATTCCTCTACACTGTTGCCGGCCTAAGGCTTAGTTCACCATATAGCAATGTATATATTGACATATTATCCCCTCGGCTTTCTGTGATTCCCTACATCTCACCTTTCTTTGCAGACAAGCCATTTGAAATACCCTTAACTTATTTCACAGCCAATAATTCTTTGAAATAATGTGTATTTTTTAGAGAAATCATCTTATTTAATTAGGCAGAAAATCTCACCTTCCATATTTTTCTAAACAGCATAATTTCACTCTTCTCACTGCTTAATTTGTTGTATTAAAGAACCTTTCAGTATTTAGCTTTATCAATGACATGTACTTTAAAAATGTTTTAGAGATCCTACCAGTCTTTGAAAACCTCCTTGTTCCTTGTTTCATTTCCAGGTTTATGTATATTTTCTGCCTAGCACCTCATTATTCCAACATCTGATGGGTGGCCTAAGGAATCTAATTCTGGTATTGATTGTTTTTGCTGATTGTCTCCCTTTGTAGCTGATTTCTTCAATATTGTGTAAATTTAGAACATGAGCTCATGTTTAGCTAAACAGCTGACCTTGTAAGAGGCTTAGGTGTGAACGCTCGTAAGTTTCAGCAAAAAGTCGGCCAAGATTTATTTGTGTCCCTCCAATGAGTTGCCCGCAAGGACCCCGTTTTCTAGAAGTGTTGGTCCAATACTCCCTCTAGGGGTAGGGGACTTAGACAGGGCTGCTTTCGGCCCCCGATCTTGGGCAGGGGCAGTGGGCGGCCTGTGGCCCGGGCAGGAGCCTCTCTGCGTGTGAACCTGGGAATCATCTCTCCTGCGAACTTCGGTCACCTGGCAGGAAGCTACGATGCCCAGACCTATGCTTAGCTGTGCAGCGAGGTATACTGCGCGGACAGGTTCCACACACACTTCAACTAAGTGGGTGGCCTGAGTGGAAAAGTGAAAGTTTGGGCAGCTGTGCAGACAAAGAAGGTGCCCTATGGCATGGGCCTAAATGCTTGTGACACTCCACTGGGCCTGCCGGGCTCTGAGGGCCCTGCCCTGGGCCCCCTGCTCCCCTGCCCTTTGTTCAGTCACAGCAGAGATGGCCACACCCACTCCCTCAGTGAGGGCAGTGTACCAGCCTCCCTCAGCCCCGCCCACTCTCCGCAGGTTACCATGGACTACAGATGCTGCATTCTGAGGCCAGGGCGTTCCGAGAATGCCAAGGGCAGACATGATGACCTTAAATGATTTCCTCTTGTGTCAGTTTTGGTAAACTGTAGGAGCTAGGAAATGGTCAACTTTACAGAAATGTTCAAATTTACTGGCATTTCCTATATTCTCTGCTATAACTTTGCCCTGATTCTTTCTATATATTCTTTCATTATGTTTGTGTTTTCCTTAATCAAAGTGTGTCTTTTAAATCTTCTCAAAGAATATTCTTTGGACTTACTACCTCACTTGAATTTTATACGTTTTCTGTGGTATTAAGTTCTGCTCATATCTTTATTTATCTTTTTTCTATGTTCTCAGGGTTTATTGTTTTGATCTTCTGATGTCTATTAAAACACTTGGTTATTCATTTTCATCAATCTTTTTACTTATAAAGATTTGAACTTTTAAAGATTCCAGCTCACTTTTAAGTTTCTAAGGGTCAGGTCCTCTACATTGTGGCTGGCCTAAGGCTTAGTTCACCATATAGCAATGTATATAATGACATTTTCCCCTCGACTTTCTGTGATTCCCTACATCTCACCTTTCTTTGCAGACAAGCCATTTGAAATACACTTAACTTATTTCACAGCCAATAAGTCTTTGAAATAATGTCTATTTTTTAGAGAAATCTTCTTATATAATTAGGCAGAAAATGCCACCTGCCATAGTTTTCAAAACAACATAATTTCACTCTTCTCAATGCTTAATCTGTGGTATTAAACAACCTTTGAGTATTTAGGTTTATCAACGACATGTACTTTAAAAATGTTTTAGAGATCCTACCAGCCTTTGAAAACCTCCTTGTTCCTTGTTTCAGTTCCAGTTTTATGTATATTTTCTGCCTTGCACCTGATTATTCCAACATCAGATGGATGGCCTAGGGAATCTCATTCTGGTATTGATTGTTTTGCTGATTGTCTCACTTTGCAGCTGATTTCTTCAATATTGTGTAAATTTAGATCATGAGCTCATGTTTAGCTAAACAGCTGACCTTGTAAGAGGCTTAGGTGTGAACGCTGGTAAGCTTCAGCAGAAAGGCGGCAAAGATTTTTTTGTGTCCCTCCAATGAGTTGCCCGCAAGGACCCCGTTTTCTACAAGTGTTGGTCCAATACTCCTTCGATTGGCAGTGGACTCAGACATGGCTGCTTTTCAGCCTTCGATCTGGGGCAGGGCCAGTGGGCGGCCTGTGGCCCGGGCAGGAGCCTCTCCGCATGTGTCCCAGGGACCCATTTGCCTGCGAACTTCGGTCACCTGGCAGGAAGCTACGATGCCCTGACCTATGGTGAGCTGTGCAGCGAGCTGTACTGCGCGGACAGGTTCCAAACACACTTCAAATAAGAGGGCGGCCTGAGTGGAAAGGTGAGAGTTTGGGCAGCTGTGCAGACAAAGAAGGCGCCCTTTGGCCTGGGCCTAAATGCTTGTGACACCCCACTGGGTCTGCCGGGCTCTGAGGGCCCTGCCCTGGGCCCCCTGCTCCCCTGCCCTTTGTTCAGTCACAGCAGAGATGGCCACACCCACTCCCTCAGTGAGGGCAGTCTTCCAAACTCCCTCAGCCACGCCCCTTCTCCGCAGGTTACCATGGACGACAGATGCTGCATTCTGAGGCCAGGGCGTTCCGAGAATGCCAAGGGCAGACATGATGACCTTAAATGATTTCCTCTTGTGTCAGTTTTGGTAAACTTTAGGAGCTAGGAAATGGTCCGCTTTACAGAAATGTTCAAATTTACTGGCATTTCATATATTCTCTGCTATAACATTGTCCTGATTCTTTCTGTATATTCTTTACTTATGTTTTTGTTTTCCTTAATCAAAGTGTGTCTTTAAAATCTTTTCAAAGAATATTCTTTGCACTTACTAAATCACCTGAATTTTATACGTTTTCTGTTGTATTAAGTTCTGCTCATATCTTTATTTATCTTTTTTCTATGTTCTCAGGGTTTATTGTTTTGATTTTCTGATGTCAAGTAAAACACTTGGTTATTCATTTTAATAAATCTTTTTACTTATAAAGATTTGAACTTTTAAAGATTCCAGCTTACTTGTACGTTTCTAAGGGTCCATTCCTCTACACTGTTGCCGGCCTAAGGCTTAGTTCACCATATAGCAATGTATATATTGACATATTATCCCCTCGGCTTTCTGTGATTCCCTACATCTCACCTTTCTTTGCAGACAAGCCATTTGAAATACCCTTAACTTATTTCACAGCCAATAATTCTTTGAAATAATGTGTATTTTTTAGAGAAATCATCTTATATAATTAGGCAGAAAATCTCACCTTCCATATTTTTCTAAACAGCATAATTTCACTCTTCTCACTGCTTAATTTGTTGTATTAAAGAACCTTTCAGTATTTAGCTTTATCAATGACATGTACTTTAAAAATGTTTTAGAGATCCTACCAGTCTTTGAAAACCTCCTTGTTCCTTGTTTCATTTCCAGGTTTATGTATATTTTCTGCCTAGCACCTGATTATTCCAACATCTGATGGGTGGCCTAAGGAATCTAATTCTGGTATTGATTGTTTTTGCTGATTGTCTCCCTTTGTAGCTGATTTCTTCAATATTGTGTAAATTTAGAACATGAGCTCATGTTTAGCTAAACAGCTGACCTTGTAAGAGGCTTAGGTGTGAACGCTCGTAAGTTTCAGCAAAAAGTCGGCAAAGATTTATTTGTGTCCCTCCAATGAGTTGCCCGCAAGGACCCCGTTTTCTAGAAGTGTTGGTCCAATACTCCCTCTAGGGGTAGGGGACTTAGACAGGGCTGCTTTCGGCCCCCGATCTTGGGCAGGGGCAGTGGGCGGCCTGTGGCCCGGGCAGGAGCCTCTCTGCGTGTGAACCTGGGAATCATCTCTCCTGCGAACTTCGGTCACCTGGCAGGAAGCTACGATGCCCAGACCTATGCTTAGCTGTGCAGCGAGGTATACTGCGCGGACAGGTTCCACACACACTTCAACTAAGTGGGTGGCCTGAGTGGAAAAGTGAAAGTTTGGGCAGCTGTGCAGACAAAGAAGGTGCCCTATGGCCTGGGCCTAAATGCTTGTGACACTCCACTGGGCCTGCCGGGCTCTGAGGGCCCTGCCCTGGGCCCCCTGCTCCCCTGCCCTTTGTTCAGTCACAGCAGAGATGGCCACACCCACTCCCTCAGTGAGGGCAGTGTTCCAGCCTCCCTCAGCCCCGCCCACTCTCCGCAGGTTACCATGGACTACAGATGCTGCATTCTGAGGCCAGGGCGTTCTGAGAATGCCAAGGGCAGACATGATGACCTTAAATGATTTCCTCTTGTGTCAGTTTTGGTAAACTGTAGGAGCTAGGAAATGGTCAACTTTACAGAAATGTTCAAATTTACTGGCATTTCCTATATTCTCTGCTATAACTTTGCCCTGATTCTTTCTATATATTCTTTCATTATGTTTGTGTTTTCCTTAATCAAAGTGTGTCTTTTAAATCTTTTCAAAGAATATTCTTTGGACTTACTACCTCACTTGAATTTTATACGTTTTCTGTGGTATTAAGTTCTGCTCATATCTTTATTTATCTTTTTTCTATGTTCTCAGTGTTTATTGTTTTGATCTTCTGATGTCAAGTAAAACACTTGGTTATTCATTTTCATCAATCTTTTTACTTATAAATATTTGAACTTTTAAAGATTCCAGCTCACTTTTAAGTTTCTAAGGGTCAGGTCCTCTACATTGTGGCTGGCCTAAGGCTTAGTTCACCATATAGCAATGTATATAATGACATTTTCCCCTCGACTTTCTGTGATTCCCTACATCTCACCTTTCTTTGCAGACAAGCCATTTGAAATACACTTAACTTATTTCACAGCCAATAAGTCTTTGAAATAATGTCTATTTTTTAGAGAAATCTTCTTATATAATTAGGCAGAAAATGCCACCTGCCATAGTTTTCAAAACAACATAATTTCACTCTTCTCAATGCTTAATCTGTGGTATTAAACAACCTTTGAGTATTTAGGTTTATCAACGACATGTACTTTAAAAATGTTTTAGAGATCCTACCAGCCTTTGAAAACCTCCTTGTTCCTTGTTTCAGTTCCAGTTTTATGTATATTTTCTGCCTTGCACCTGATTATTCCAACATCAGATGGATGGCCTAGGGAATCTCATTCTGGTATTGATTGTTTTGCTGATTGTCTCCCTTTGCAGCTGATTTCTTCAATATTGTGTAAATTTAGATCATGAGCTCATGTTTAGCTAAACAGCTGACCTTGTAAGAGGCTTAGGTGTGAACGCTGGTAAGCTTCAGCAGAAAGGCGGCAAAGATTTTTTTGTGTCCCTCCAATGAGTTGCCCGCAAGGACCCCGTTTTCTACAAGTGTTGGTCCAATACTCCTTCGATTGGCAGTGGACTCAGACATGGCTGCTTTTCAGCCTTCGATCTGGGGCAGGGCCAGTGGGCGGCCTGTGGCCCGGGCAGGAGCCTCTCCGCATGTGTCCCAGGGACCCATTTGCCTGCGAACTTCGGTCACCTGGCAGGAAGCTACGATGCCCTGACCTATGGTGAGCTGTGCAGCGAGCTGTACTGCGCGGACAGGTTCCAAACACACTTCAAATAAGAGGGCGGCCTGAGTGGAAAGGTGAGAGTTTGGGCAGCTGTGCAGACAAAGAAGGCGCCCTTTGGCCTGGGCCTAAATGCTTGTGACACCCCACTGGGTCTGCCGGGCTCTGAGGGCCCTGCCCTGGGCCCCCTGCTCCCCTGCCCTTTGTTCAGTCACAGCAGAGATGGCCACACCCACTCCCTCAGTGAGGGCAGTCTTCCAAACTCCCTCAGCCACGCCCCTTCTCCGCAGGTTACCATGGACGACAGATGCTGCATTCTGAGGCCAGGGCGTTCCGAGAATGCCAAGGGCAGACATGATGACCTTAAATGATTTCCGCTTGTGTCAGTTTTGGTAAACTTTAGGAGCTAGGAAATGGTCCGCTTTACAGAAATGTTCAAATTTACTGGCATTTCATATATTCTCTGCTATAACATTGTCCTGATTCTTTCTGTATATTCTTTACTTATGTTTTTGTTTTCCTTAATCAAAGTGTGTCTTTAAAATCTTTTCAAAGAATATTCTTTGCACTTACTAAATCACCTGAATTTTATACGTTTTCTGTTGTATTAAGTTCTGCTCATATCTTTATTTATCTTTTTTCTATGTTCTCAGGGTTTATTGTTTTGATTTTCTGATGTCAAGTAAAACACTTGGTTATTCATTTTAATAAATCTTTTTACTTATAAAGATTTGAACTTTTAAAGATTCCAGCTTACTTGTACGTTTCTAAGGGTCCATTCCTCTACACTGTTGCCGGCCTAAGGCTTAGTTCCCCATATAGCAATGTATATATTGACATATTATCCCCTCGGCTTTCTGTGATTCCCTACATCTCACCTTTCTTTGCAGACAAGCCATTTGAAATACCCTTAACTTATTTCACAGCCAATAATTCTTTGAAATAATGTGTATTTTTTAGAGAAATCATCTTATATAATTAGGCAGAAAATCTCACCTTCCATATTTTTCTAAACAGCATAATTTCACTCTTCTCACTGCTTAATTTGTTGTATTAAAGAACCTTTCAGTATTTAGCTTTATCAATGACATGTACTTTAAAAATGTTTTAGAGATCCTACCAGTCTTTGAAAACCTCCTTGTTCCTTGTTTCATTTCCAGGTTTATGTATATTTTCTGCCTAGCACCTGATTATTCCAACATCTGATGGGTGGCCTAAGGAATCTAATTCTGGTATTGATTGTTTTTGCTGATTGTCTCCCTTTGTAGCTGATTTCTTCAATATTGTGTAAATTTAGAACATGAGCTCATGTTTAGCTAAACAGCTGACCTTGTAAGAGGCTTAGGTGTGAACGCTCGTAAGTTTCAGCAAAAAGTCGGCAAAGATTTATTTGTGTCCCTCCAATGAGTTGCCCGCAAGGACCCCGTTTTCTAGAAGTGTTGGTCCAATACTCCCTCTAGGGGTAGGGGACTTAGACAGGGCTGCTTTCGGCCCCCGATCTTGGGCAGGGGCAGTGGGCGGCCTGTGGCCCGGGCAGGAGCCTCTCTGCGTGTGAACCTGGGAATCATCTCTCCTGCGAACTTCGGTCACCTGGCAGGAAGCTACGATGCCCAGACCTATGGTTAGCTGTGCAGCGAGGTATACTGCGCGGACAGGTTCCACACACACTTCAACTAAGTGGGTGGCCTGAGTGGAAAAGTGAAAGTTTGGGCAGCTGTGCAGACAAAGAAGGTGGCCTATGGCCTGGGCCTAAATGCTTGTGACACTCCACTGGGCCTGCCGGGCTCTGAGGGCCCTGCCCTGGGCCCCCTGCTCCCCTGCCCTTTGTTCAGTCACAGCAGAGATGGCCACACCCACTCCCTCAGTGAGGGCAGTGTTCCAGCCTCCCTCAGCCCCGCCCACTCTCCGCAGGTTACCATGGACTACAGATGCTGCATTCTGAGGCCAGGGCGTTCTGAGAATGCCAAGGGCAGACATGATGACCTTAAATGATTTCCTCTTGTGTCAGTTTTGGTAAACTGTAGGAGCTAGGAAATGGTCAACTTTACAGAAATGTTCAAATTTACTGGCATTTCATATATTCTCTGCTATAACTTTGCCCTGATTCTTTCTATATATTCTTTATTTATGTTTGTGTTTTCCTTAATCAAAGTGTGTCTTTTAAATCTTTTCAAAGAATATTCTTTGGACTTACTACCTCACTTGAATTTTATACGTTTTCTGTGGTATTAAGTTCTGCTCATATATTTATTTATCTTTTTTCTATGTTCTCAGGGTTTATTGTTTTGATCTTCTGATGTCTATTAAAACACTTGGTTATTCATTTTCATCAATCTTTTTACTTATAAAGATTTGAACTTTTAAAGATTCCAGCTCACTTTTAAGTTTCTAAGGGTCAGGTCCTCTACATTGTGGCTGGCCTAAGGCTTAGTTCACCATATAGCAATGTATATAATGACATTTTCCCCTCGACTTTCTGTGATTCCCTACATCTCACCTTTCTTTGCAGACAAGCCATTTGAAATACACTTAACTTATTTCACAGCCAATAAGTCTTTGAAATAATGTCTATTTTTTAGAGAAATCTTCTTATATAATTAGGCAGAAAATGCCACCTGCCATAGTTTTCAAAACAACATAATTTCACTCTTCTCAATGCTTAATCTGTGGTATTAAACAACCTTTGAGTATTTAGGTTTATCAACGACATGTACTTTAAAAATGTTTTAGAGATCCTACCAGCCTTTGAAAACCTCCTTGTTCCTTGTTTCAGTTCCAGTTTTATGTATATGTTCTGCCTTGCACCTGATTATTCCAACATCAGATGGATGGCCTAGGGAATCTCATTCTGGTATTGATTGTTTTGCTGATTGTCTCCCTTTGCAGCTGATTTCTTCAATATTGTGTAAATTTAGATCATGAGCTCATGTTTAGCTAAACAGCTGACCTTGTAAGAGGCTTAGGTGTGAACGCTGGTAAGCTTCAGCAGAAAGGCGGCAAAGATTTTTTTGTGTCCCTCCAATGAGTTGCCCGCAAGGACCCCGTTTTCTACAAGTGTTGGTCCAATACTCCTTCGATTGGCAGTGGACTCAGACATGGCTGCTTTTCAGCCTTCGATCTGGGGCAGGGCCAGTGGGCGGCCTGTGGCCCGGGCAGGAGCCTCTCCGCATGTGTCCCAGGGACCCATTTGCCTGCGAACTTCGGTCACCTGGCAGGAAGCTACGATGCCCTGACCTATGGTGAGCTGTGCAGCGAGCTGTACTGCGCGGACAGGTTCCAAACACACTTCAAATAAGAGGGCGGCCTGAGTGGAAAGGTGAGAGTTTGGGCAGCTGTGCAGACAAAGAAGGCGCCCTTTGGCCTGGGCCTAAATGCTTGTGACACCCCACTGGGTCTGCCGGGCTCTGAGGGCCCTGCCCTGGGCCCCCTGCTCCCCTGCCCTTTGTTCAGTCACAGCAGAGATGGCCACACCCACTCCCTCAGTGAGGGCAGTCTTCCAAACTCCCTCAGCCACGCCCCTTCTCCGCAGGTTACCATGGACGACAGATGCTGCATTCTGAGGCCAGGGCGTTCCGAGAATGCCAAGGGCAGACATGATGACCTTAAATGATTTCCGCTTGTGTCAGTTTTGGTAAACTTTAGGAGCTAGGAAATGGTCCGCTTTACAGAAATGTTCAAATTTACTGGCATTTCATATATTCTCTGCTATAACATTGTCCTGATTCTTTCTGTATATTCTTTACTTATGTTTTTGTTTTCCTTAATCAAAGTGTGTCTTTAAAATCTTTTCAAAGAATATTCTTTGCACTTACTAAATCACCTGAATTTTATACGTTTTCTGTTGTATTAAGTTCTGCTCATATCTTTATTTATCTTTTTTCTATGTTCTCAGGGTTTATTGTTTTGATTTTCTGATGTCAAGTAAAACACTTGGTTATTCATTTTAATAAATCTTTTTACTTATAAAGATTTGAACTTTTAAAGATTCCAGCTTACTTGTACGTTTCTAAGGGTCCATTCCTCTACACTGTTGCCGGCCTAAGGCTTAGTTCCCCATATAGCAATGTATATATTGACATATTATCCCCTCGGCTTTCTGTGATTCCCTACATCTCACCTTTCTTTGCAGACAAGCCATTTGAAATACCCTTAACTTATTTCACAGCCAATAATTCTTTGAAATAATGTGTATTTTTTAGAGAAATCATCTTATATAATTAGGCAGAAAATCTCACCTTCCATATTTTTCTAAACAGCATAATTTCACTCTTCTCACTGCTTAATTTGTTGTATTAAAGAACCTTTCAGTATTTAGCTTTATCAATGACATGTACTTTAAAAATGTTTTAGAGATCCTACCAGTCTTTGAAAACCTCCTTGTTCCTTGTTTCATTTCCAGGTTTATGTATATTTTCTGCCTAGCACCTGATTATTCCAACATCTGATGGGTGGCCTAAGGAATCTAATTCTGGTATTGATTGTTTTTGCTGATTGTCTCCCTTTGTAGCTGATTTCTTCAATATTGTGTAAATTTAGAACATGAGCTCATGTTTAGCTAAACAGCTGACCTTGTAAGAGGCTTAGGTGTGAACGCTCGTAAGTTTCAGCAAAAAGTCGGCAAAGATTTATTTGTGTCCCTCCAATGAGTTGCCCGCAAGGACCCCGTTTTCTAGAAGTGTTGGTCCAATACTCCCTCTAGGGGTAGGGGACTTAGACAGGGCTGCTTTCGGCCCCCGATCTTGGGCAGGGGCAGTGGGCGGCCTGTGGCCCGGGCAGGAGCCTCTCTGCGTGTGAACCTGGGAATCATCTCTCCTGCGAACTTCGGTCACCTGGCAGGAAGCTACGATGCCCAGACCTATGGTTAGCTGTGCAGCGAGGTATACTGCGCGGACAGGTTCCACACACACTTCAACTAAGTGGGTGGCCTGAGTGGAAAAGTGAAAGTTTGGGCAGCTGTGCAGACAAAGAAGGTGGCCTATGGCCTGGGCCTAAATGCTTGTGACACTCCACTGGGCCTGCCGGGCTCTGAGGGCCCTGCCCTGGGCCCCCTGCTCCCCTGCCCTTTGTTCAGTCACAGCAGAGATGGCCACACCCACTCCCTCAGTGAGGGCAGTGTTCCAGCCTCCCTCAGCCCCGCCCACTCTCCGCAGGTTACCATGGACTACAGATGCTGCATTCTGAGGCCAGGGCGTTCCGAGAATGCCAAGGGCAGACATGATGACCTTAAATGATTTCCTCTTGTGTCAGTTTTGGTAAACTGTAGGAGCTAGGAAATGGTCAACTTTACAGAAATGTTCAAATTTACTGGCATTTCATATATTCTCTGCTATAACTTTGCCCTGATTCTTTCTATATATTCTTTATTTATGTTTGTGTTTTCCTTAATCAAAGTGTGTCTTTTAAATCTTTTCAAAGAATATTCTTTGGACTTACTACCTCACTTGAATTTTATACGTTTTCTGTGGTATTAAGTTCTGCTCATATATTTATTTATCTTTTTTCTATGTTCTCAGGGTTTATTGTTTTGATCTTCTGATGTCTATTAAAACACTTGGTTATTCATTTTCATCAATCTTTTTACTTATAAAGATTTGAACTTTTAAAGATTCCAGCTCACTTTTAAGTTTCTAAGGGTCAGGTCCTCTACATTGTGGCTGGCCTAAGGCTTAGTTCACCATATAGCAATGTATATAATGACATTTTCCCCTCGACTTTCTGTGATTCCCTACATCTCACCTTTCTTTGCAGACAAGCCATTTGAAATACACTTAACTTATTTCACAGCCAATAAGTCTTTGAAATAATGTCTATTTTTTAGAGAAATCTTCTTATATAATTAGGCAGAAAATGCCACCTGCCATAGTTTTCAAAACAACATAATTTCACTCTTCTCAATGCTTAATCTGTGGTATTAAACAACCTTTGAGTATTTAGGTTTATCAACGACATGTACTTTAAAAATGTTTTAGAGATCCTACCAGCCTTTGAAAACCTCCTTGTTCCTTGTTTCAGTTCCAGTTTTATGTATATGTTCTGCCTTGCACCTGATTATTCCAACATCAGATGGATGGCCTAGGGAATCTCATTCTGGTATTGATTGTTTTGCTGATTGTCTCACTTTGCAGCTGATTTCTTCAATATTGTGTAAATTTAGATCATGAGCTCATGTTTAGCTAAACAGCTGACCTTGTAAGAGGCTTAGGTGTGAACGCTGGTAAGCTTCAGCAGAAAGGCGGCAAAGATTTATTTGTGTCCCTCCAATGAGTTGCCCGCAAGGACCCCGTTTTCTACAAGTGTTGGTCCAATACTCCTTCGATTGGCAGTGGACTCAGACATGGCTGCTTTTCAGCCTTCGATCTGGGGCAGGGCCAGTGGGCGGCCTGTGGCCCGGGCAGGAGCCTCTCCGCATGTGTCCCAGGGACCCATTTGCCTGCGAACTTCGGTCACCTGGCAGGAAGCTACGATGCCCTGACCTATGGTGAGCTGTGCAGCGAGCTGTACTGCGCGGACAGGTTCCAAACACACTTCAAATAAGAGGGCGGCCTGAGTGGAAAGGTGAGAGTTTGGGCAGCTGTGCAGACAAAGAAGGCGCCCTTTGGCCTGGGCCTAAATGCTTGTGACACCCCACTGGGTCTGCCGGGCTCTGAGGGCCCTGCCCTGGGCCCCCTGCTCCCCTGCCCTTTGTTCAGTCACAGCAGAGATGGCCACACCCACTCCCTCAGTGAGGGCAGTCTTCCAAACTCCCTCAGCCACGCCCCTTCTCCGCAGGTTACCATGGACGACAGATGCTGCATTCTGAGGCCAGGGCGTTCCGAGAATGCCAAGGGCAGACATGATGACCTTAAATGATTTCCGCTTGTGTCAGTTTTGGTAAACTTTAGGAGCTAGGAAATGGTCCGCTTTACAGAAATGTTCAAATTTACTGGCATTTCATATATTCTCTGCTATAACATTGTCCTGATTCTTTCTGTATATTCTTTACTTATGTTTTTGTTTTCCTTAATCAAAGTGTGTCTTTAAAATCTTTTCAAAGAATATTCTTTGCACTTACTAAATCACCTGAATTTTATACGTTTTCTGTTGTATTAAGTTCTGCTCATATCTTTATTTATCTTTTTTCTATGTTCTCAGGGTTTATTGTTTTGATTTTCTGATGTCAAGTAAAACACTTGGTTATTCATTTTAATAAATCTTTTTACTTATAAAGATTTGAACTTTTAAAGATTCCAGCTTACTTGCACGTTTCTAAGGGTCCATTCCTCTACACTGTTGCCGGCCTAAGGCTTAGTTCACCATATAGCAATGTATATATTGACATATTATCCCCTCGGCTTTCTGTGATTCCCTACATCTCACCTTTCTTTGCAGACAAGCCATTTGAAATACCCTTAACTTATTTCACAGCCAATAATTCTTTGAAATAATGTGTATTTTTTAGAGAAATCATCTTATATAATTAGGCAGAAAATCTCACCTTCCATATTTTTCTAAACAGCATAATTTCACTCTTCTCACTGCTTAATTTGTTGTATTAAAGAACCTTTCAGTATTTAGCTTTATCAATGACATGTACTTTAAAAATGTTTTAGAGATCCTACCAGTCTTTGAAAACCTCCTTGTTCCTTGTTTCATTTCCAGGTTTATGTATATTTTCTGCCTAGCACCTCATTATTCCAACATCTGATGGGTGGCCTAAGGAATCTAATTCTGGTATTGATTGTTTTTGCTGATTGTCTCCCTTTGTAGCTGATTTCTTCAATATTGTGTAAATTTAGAACATGAGCTCATGTTTAGCTAAACAGCTGACCTTGTAAGAGGCTTAGGTGTGAACGCTCGTAAGTTTCAGCAAAAAGTCGGCAAAGATTTATTTGTGTCCCTCCAATGAGTTGCCCGCAAGGACCCCGTTTTCTAGAAGTGTTGGTCCAATACTCCCTCTAGGGGTAGGGGACTTAGACAGGGCTGCTTTCGGCCCCCGATCTTGGGCAGGGGCAGTGGGCGGCCTGTGGCCCGGGCAGGAGCCTCTCTGCGTGTGAACCTGGGAATCATCTCTCCTGCGAACTTCGGTCACCTGGCAGGAAGCTACAATGCCCAGACCTATGGTTAGCTGTGCAGCGAGGTATACTGCGCAGACAGGTTCCACACACACTTCAACTAAGTGGGTGGCCTGAGTGGAAAAGTGAAAGTTTGGGCAGCTGTGCAGACAAAGAAGGTGCCCTATGGCCTGGGCCTAAATGCTTGTGACACTCCACTGGGCCTGCCGGGCTCTGAGGGCCCTGCCCTGGGCCCCCTGCTCCCCTGCCCTTTGTTCAGTCACAGCAGAGATGGCCACACCCACTCCCTCAGTGAGGGCAGTGTTCCAGCCTCCCTCAGCCCCGCCCACTCTCCGCAGGTTACCATGGACTACAGATGCTGCATTCTGAGGCCAGGGCGTTCTGAGAATGCCAAGGGCAGACATGATGACCTTAAATGATTTCCTCTTGTGTCAGTTTTGGTAAACTGTAGGAGCTAGGAAATGGTCAACTTTACAGAAATGTTCAAATTTACTGGCATTTCCTATATTCTCTGCTATAACTTTGCCCTGATTCTTTCTATATATTCTTTCATTATGTTTGTGTTTTCCTTAATCAAAGTGTGTCTTTTAAATCTTTTCAAAGAATATTCTTTGGACTTACTACCTCACTTGAATTTTATACGTTTTCTGTGGTATTAAGTTCTGCTCATATCTTTATTTATCTTTTTTCTATGTTCTCAGTGTTTATTGTTTTGATCTTCTGATGTCAAGTAAAACACTTGGTTATTCATTTTCATCAATCTTTTTACTTATAAATATTTGAACTTTTAAAGATTCCAGCTCACTTTTAAGTTTCTAAGGGTCAGGTCCTCTACATTGTGGCTGGCCTAAGTCTTAGTTCACCATATAGCAATGTATATAATGACATTTTCCCCTCGACTTTCTGTGATTCCCTACATCTCACCTTTCTTTGCAGACAAGCCATTTGAAATACACTTAACTTATTTCACAGCCAATAAGTCTTTGAAATAATGTCTATTTTTTAGAGAAATCTTCTTATATAATTAGGCAGAAAATGCCACCTGCCATAGTTTTCAAAACAACATAATTTCACTCTTCTCAATGCTTAATCTGTGGTATTAAACAACCTTTGAGTATTTAGGTTTATCAACGACATGTACTTTAAAAATGTTTTAGAGATCCTACCAGCCTTTGAAAACCTCCTTGTTCCTTGTTTCAGTTCCAGTTTTATGTATATTTTCTGCCTTGCACCTGATTATTCCAACATCAGATGGATGGCCTAGGGAATCTCATTCTGGTATTGATTGTTTTGCTGATTGTCTCACTTTGCAGCTGATTTCTTCAATATTGTGTAAATTTAGATCATGAGCTCATGTTTAGCTAAACAGCTGACCTTGTAAGAGGCTTAGGTGTGAACGCTGGTAAGCTTCAGCAGAAAGTCGGCAAAGATTTATTTGTGTCCCTCCAATGAGTTGCCCGCAAGGACCCCGTTTTCTACAAGTGTTGGTCCAATACTCCTTCGATTGGCAGTGGACTCAGACATGGCTGCTTTTCAGCCTTCGATCTGGGGCAGGGCCAGTGGGCGGCCTGTGGCCCGGGCAGGAGCCTCTCCGCATGTGTCCCAGGGACCCATTTGCCTGCGAACTTCGGTCACCTGGCAGGAAGCTACGATGCCCTGACCTATGGTGAGCTGTGCAGCGAGCTGTACTGCGCGGACAGGTTCCAAACACACTTCAAATAAGAGGGCGGCCTGAGTGGAAAGGTGAGAGTTTGGGCAGCTGTGCAGACAAAGAAGGCGCCCTTTGGCCTGGGCCTAAATGCTTGTGACACCCCACTGGGTCTGCCGGGCTCTGAGGGCCCTGCCCTGGGCCCCCTGCTCCCCTGCCCTTTGTTCAGTCACAGCAGAGATGGCCACACCCACTCCCTCAGTGAGGGCAGTCTTCCAAACTCCCTCAGCCACGCCCCTTCTCCGCAGGTTACCATGGACGACAGATGCTGCATTCTGAGGCCAGGGCGTTCCGAGAATGCCAAGGGCAGACATGATGACCTTAAATGATTTCCTCTTGTGTCAGTTTTGGTAAACTTTAGGAGCTAGGAAATGGTCCGCTTTACAGAAATGTTCAAATTTACTGGCATTTCATATATTCTCTGCTATAACATTGTCCTGATTCTTTCTGTATATTCTTTACTTATGTTTTTGTTTTCCTTAATCAAAGTGTGTCTTTAAAATCTTTTCAAAGAATATTCTTTGCACTTACTAAATCACCTGAATTTTATACGTTTTCTGTTGTATTAAGTTCTGCTCATATCTTTATTTATCTTTTTTCTATGTTCTCAGGGTTTATTGTTTTGATTTTCTGATGTCAAGTAAAACACTTGGTTATTCATTTTAATAAATCTTTTTACTTATAAAGATTTGAACTTTTAAAGATTCCAGCTTACTTGTACGTTTCTAAGGGTCCATTCCTCTACACTGTTGCCGGCCTAAGGCTTAGTTCACCATATAGCAATGTATATATTGACATATTATCCCCTCGGCTTTCTGTGATTCCCTACATCTCACCTTTCTTTGCAGACAAGCCATTTGAAATACCCTTAACTTATTTCACAGCCAATAATTCTTTGAAATAATGTGTATTTTTTAGAGAAATCATCTTATTTAATTAGGCAGAAAATCTCACCTTCCATATTTTTCTAAACAGCATAATTTCACTCTTCTCACTGCTTAATTTGTTGTATTAAAGAACCTTTCAGTATTTAGCTTTATCAATGACATGTACTTTAAAAATGTTTTAGAGATCCTACCAGTCTTTGAAAACCTCCTTGTTCCTTGTTTCATTTCCAGGTTTATGTATATTTTCTGCCTAGCACCTCATTATTCCAACATCTGATGGGTGGCCTAAGGAATCTAATTCTGGTATTGATTGTTTTTGCTGATTGTCTCCCTTTGTAGCTGATTTCTTAAATATTGTGTAAATTTAGAACATGAGCTCATGTTTAGCTAAACAGCTGACCTTGTAAGAGGCTTAGGTGTGAACGCTCGTAAGTTTCAGCAAAAAGTCGGCAAAGATTTATTTGTGTCCCTCCAATGAGTTGCCCGCAAGGACCCCGTTTTCTAGAAGTGTTGGTCCAATACTCCCTCTAGGGGTAGGGGACTTAGACAGGGCTGCTTTCGGCCCCCGATCTTGGGCAGGGGCAGTGGGCGGCCTGTGGCCCGGGCAGGAGCCTCTCTGCGTGTGAACCTGGGAATCATCTCTCCTGCGAACTTCGGTCACCTGGCAGGAAGCTACAATGCCCAGACCTATGGTTAGCTGTGCAGCGAGGTATACTGCGCAGACAGGTTCCACACACACTTCAACTAAGTGGGTGGCCTGAGTGGAAAAGTGAAAGTTTGGGCAGCTGTGCAGACAAAGAAGGTGCCCTATGGCCTGGGCCTAAATGCTTGTGACACTCCACTGGGCCTGCCGGGCTCTGAGGGCCCTGCCCTGGGCCCCCTGCTCCCCTGCCCTTTGTTCAGTCACAGCAGAGATGGCCACACCCACTCCCTCAGTGAGGGCAGTGTTCCAGCCTCCCTCAGCCCCGCCCACTCTCCGCAGGTTACCATGGACTACAGATGCTGCATTCTGAGGCCAGGGCGTTCTGAGAATGCCAAGGGCAGACATGATGACCTTAAATGATTTCCTCTTGTGTCAGTTTTGGTAAACTGTAGGAGCTAGGAAATGGTCAACTTTACAGAAATGTTCAAATTTACTGGCATTTCCTATATTCTCTGCTATAACTTTGCCCTGATTCTTTCTATATATTCTTTAATTATGTTTGTGTTTTCCTTAATCAAAGTGTGTCTTTTAAATCTTTTCAAAGAATATTCTTTGGACTTACTACCTCACTTGAATTTTATACGTTTTCTGTGGTATTAAGTTCTGCTCATATATTTATTTATCTTTTTTCTATGTTCTCAGGGTTTATTGTTTTGATCTTCTGATGTCAAGTAAAACACTTGGTTATTCATTTTCATCAATCTTTTTACTTATAAATATTTGAACTTTTAAAGATTCCAGCTCACTTTTAAGTTTCTAAGGGTCAGGTCCTCTACATTGTGGCTGGCCTAAGGCTTAGTTCACCATATAGCAATGTATATAATGACATTTTCCCCTCGACTTTCTGTGATTCCCTACATCTCACCTTTCTTTGCAGACAAGCCATTTGAAATACACTTAACTTATTTCACAGCCAATAAGTCTTTGAAATAATGTCTATTTTTTAGAGAAATCTTCTTATATAATTAGGCAGAAAATGCCACCTGCCATAGTTTTCAAAACAACATAATTTCACTCTTCTCAATGCTTAATCTGTGGTATTAAACAACCTTTGAGTATTTAGGTTTATCAACGACATGTACTTTAAAAATGTTTTAGAGATCCTACCAGCCTTTGAAAACCTCCTTGTTCCTTGTTTCAGTTCCAGTTTTATGTATATTTTCTGCCTTGCACCTGATTATTCCAACATCAGATGGATGGCCTAGGGAATCTCATTCTGGTATTGATTGTTTTGCTGATTGTCTCACTTTGCAGCTGATTTCTTCAATATTGTGTAAATTTAGATCATGAGCTCATGTTTAGCTAAACAGCTGACCTTGTAAGAGGCTTAGGTGTGAACGCTGGTAAGCTTCAGCAGAAAGTCGGCAAAGATTTATTTGTGTCCCTCCAATGAGTTGCCCGCAAGGACCCCGTTTTCTACAAGTGTTGGTCCAATACTCCTTCGATTGGCAGTGGACTCAGACATGGCTGCTTTTCAGCCTTCGATCTGGGGCAGGGCCAGTGGGCGGCCTGTGTCCCGGGCAGGAGCCTCTCCGCATGTGTCCCAGGCACCCATTTGCCTGCGAACTTCGGTCACCTGGCAGGAAGCTACGATGCCCTGACCTATGGTGAGCTGTGCAGCGAGCTGTACTGCGCGGACAGGTTCAAAAACACACTTCAAATAAGAGGGCGGCCTGAGTGGAAAGGTGAGAGTTTGGGCAGCTGTGCCGATAAAGAAGGCGCCCTTTGTCCTGGGCCTAAATGCTTGTGACACCCCACTGGGTCTGCCGGGCTCTGAGGGCCCTGCCCTGGGCCCCCTGCTCCCCTGCCCTTTGTTCAGTCACAGCAGAGATGGCCACACCCACTCCCTCAGTGAGGGCAGGCTTCCAAACTCCCTCAGCCACGCCCCTTCTCCGCAGGTTACCATGGACGACAGATGCTGCATTCTGAGGCCAGGGCGTTCCGAGAATGCCAAGGGCAGACATGATGACCTTAAATGATTTCCTCTTGTGTCAGTTTTGGTAAACTTTAGGAGCTAGGAAATGGTCCGCTTTACAGAAATGTTCAAATTTACTGGCATTTCATATATTCTCTGCTATAACATTGTCCTGATTCTTTCTGTATATTCTTTACTTATGTTTTTGTTTTCCTTAATCAAAGTGTGTCTTTAAAATCTTTTCAAAGAATATTCTTTGCACTTACTAAATCACCTGAATTTTATACGTTTTCTGTTGTATTAAGTTCTGCTCATATCTTTATTTATCTTTTTTCTATGTTCTCAGGGTTTATTGTTTTGATTTTCTGATGTCAAGTAAAACACTTGGTTATTCATTTTAATAAATCTTTTTACTTATAAAGATTTGAACTTTTAAAGATTCCAGCTTACTTGTACGTTTCTAAGGGTCCATTCCTCTACACTGTTGCCGGCCTAAGGCTTAGTTCACCATATAGCAATGTATATATTGACATATTATCCCCTCGGCTTTCTGTGATTCCCTACATCTCACCTTTCTTTGCAGACAAGCCATTTGAAATACCCTTAACTTATTTCACAGCCAATAATTCTTTGAAATAATGTGTATTTTTTAGAGAAAACATCTTATATAATTAGGCAGAAAATCTCACCTTCCATATTTTTCTAAACAGCATAATTTCACTCTTCTCACTGCTTAATTTGTTGTATTAAAGAACCTTTCAGTATTTAGCTTTATCAATGACATGTACTTTAAAAATGTTTTAGAGATCCTACCAGTCTTTGAAAACCTCCTTGTTCCTTGTTTCATTTCCAGGTTTATGTATATTTTCTGCCTAGCACCTCATTATTCCAACATCTGATGGGTGGCCTAAGGAATCTAATTCTGGTATTGATTGTTTTTGCTGATTGTCTCCCTTTGTAGCTGATTTCTTCAATATTGTGTAAATTTAGAACATGAGCTCATGTTTAGCTAAACAGCTGACCTTGTAAGAGGCTTAGGTGTGAACGCTCGTAAGTTTCAGCAAAAAGTCGGCAAAGATTTATTTGTGTCCCTCCAATGAGTTGCCCGCAAAGACCCCGTTTTCTAGAAGTGTTGGTCCAATACTCCCTCTAGGGGTAGGGGACTTAGACAGGGCTTCTTTCGGCCCCCGATCTTGGGCAGGGGCAGTGGGCGGCCTGTGGCCCGGGCAGGAGCCTCTCTGCGTGTGAACCTGGGAATCATCTCTCCTGCGAACTTCGGTCACCTGGCAGGAAGCTACGATGCCCAGACCTATGGTTAGCTGTGCAGCGAGGTATATTGCGCGGACAGGTTCCACACACACTTCAACTAAGTGGGTGGCCTGAGTGGAAAAGTGAAAGTTTGGGCAGCTGTGCAGACAAAGAAGGTGCCCTATGGCCTGGGCCTAAATGCTTGTGACACTCCACTGGGCCTGCCGGGCTCTGAGGGCCCTGCCCTGGGCCCCCTGCTCCCCTGCCCTTTGTTCAGTCACAGCAGAGATGGCCACACCCACTCCCTCAGTGAGGGCAGTGTTCCAGCCTCCCTCAGCCCCGCCCACTCTCCGCAGGTTACCATGGACTACAGATGCTGCATTCTGAGGCCAGGGCGTTCTGAGAATGCCAAGGGCAGACATGATGACCTTAAATGATTTCCTCTTGTGTCAGTTTTGGTAAACTGTAGGAGCTAGGAAATGGTCAACTTTACAGAAATGTTCAAATTTACTGGCATTTCATATATTCTCTGCTATAACTTTGCCCTGATTCTTTCTATATATTCTTTAATTATGTTTGTGTTTTCCTTAATCAAAGTGTGTCTTTTAAATCTTTTCAAAGAATATTCTTTGGACTTACTACCTCACTTGAATTTTATACGTTTTCTGTGGTATTAAGTTCTGCTCATATCTTTATTTATCTTTTTTCTATGTTCTCAGTGTTTATTGTTTTGTTCTTCTGATGTCAAGTAAAACACTTGGTTATTCATTTTCATCAATCTTTTTACTTATAAATATTTGAACTTTTAAAGATTCCAGCTCACTTTTAAGTTTCTAAGGGTCAGGTCCTCTACATTGTGGCTGGCCTAAGGCTTAGTTCACCATATAGCAATGTATATAATGACATTTTCCCCTCGACTTTCTGTGATTCCCTACATCTCACCTTTCTTTGCAGACAAGCCATTTGAAATACACTTAACTTATTTCACAGCCAATAAGTCTTTGAAATAATGTCTATTTTTTAGAGAAATCTTCTTATATAATTAGGCAGAAAATGCCACCTGCCATAGTTTTCAAAACAACATAATTTCACTCTTCTCAATGCTTAATCTGTGGTATTAAACAACCTTTGAGTATTTAGGTTTATCAACGACATGTACTTTAAAAATGTTTTAGAGATCCTACCAGCCTTTGAAAACCTCCTTGTTCCTTGTTTCAGTTCCAGTTTTATGTATATTTTCTGCCTTGCACCTGATTATTCCAACATCAGATGGATGGCCTAGGGAATCTCATTCTGGTATTGATTGTTTTGCTGATTGTCTCACTTTGCAGCTGATTTCTTCAATATTGTGTAAATTTAGATCATGAGCTCATGTTTAGCTAAACAGCTGACCTTGTAAGAGGCTTAGGTGTGAACGCTGGTAAGCTTCAGCAGAAAGTCGGCAAAGATTTATTTGTGTCCCTCCAATGAGTTGCCCGCAAGGACCCCGTTTTCTACAAGTGTTGGTCCAATACTCCTTCGATTGGCAGTGGACTCAGACATGGCTGCTTTTCAGCCTTCGATCTGGGGCAGGGCCAGTGGGCGGCCTGTGTCCCGGGCAGGAGCCTCTCCGCATGTGTCCCAGGGACCCATTTGCCTGCGAACTTCGGTCACCTGGCAGGAAGCTACGATGCCCTGACCTATGGTGAGCTGTGCAGCGAGCTGTACTGCGCGGACAGGTTCAAAAACACACTTCAAATAAGAGGGCGGCCTGAGTGGAAAGGTGAGAGTTTGGGCAGCTGTGCAGATAAAGAAGGCGCCCTTTGTCCTGGGCCTAAATGCTTGTGACACCCCACTGGGTCTGCCGGGCTCTGAGGGCCCTGCCCTGGGCCCCCTGCTCCCCTGCCCTTTGTTCAGTCACAGCAGAGATGGCCACACCCACTCCCTCAGTGAGGGCAGGCTTCCAAACTCCCTCAGCCACGCCCCTTCTCCGCAGGTTACCATGGACGACAGATGCTGCATTCTGAGGCCAGGGCGTTCCGAGAATGCCAAGGGCAGACATGATGACCTTAAATGATTTCCTCTTGTGTCAGTTTTGGTAAACTTTAGGAGCTAGGAAATGGTCCGCTTTACAGAAATGTTCAAATTTACTGGCATTTCATATATTCTCTGCTATAACATTGTCCTGATTCTTTCTGTATATTCTTTACTTATGTTTTTGTTTTCCTTAATCAAAGTGTGTCTTTAAAATCTTTTCAAAGAATATTCTTTGCACTTACTAAATCACCTGAATTTTATACGTTTTCTGTTGTATTAAGTTCTGCTCATATCTTTATTTATCTTTTTTCTATGTTCTCAGGGTTTATTGTTTTGATTTTCTGATGTCAAGTAAAATACTTGGTTATTCATTTTAATAAATCTTTTTACTTATAAAGATTTGAACTTTTAAAGATTCCAGCTTACTTGTACGTTTCTAAGGGTCCATTCCTCTACACTGTTGCCGGCCTAAGGCTTAGTTCACCATATAGCAATGTATATATTGACATATTATCCCCTCGGCTTTCTGTGATTCCCTACATCTCACCTTTCTTTGCAGACAAGCCATTTGAAATACCCTTAACTTATTTCACAGCCAATAATTCTTTGAAATAATGTGTATTTTTTAGAGAAAACATCTTATATAATTAGGCAGAAAATCTCACCTTCCATATTTTTCTAAACAGCATAATTTCACTCTTCTCACTGCTTAATTTGTTGTATTAAAGAACCTTTCAGTATTTAGCTTTATCAATGACATGTACTTTAAAAATGTTTTAGAGATCCTACCAGTCTTTGAAAACCTCCTTGTTCCTTGTTTCATTTCCAGGTTTATGTATATTTTCTGCCTAGCACCTCATTATTCCAACATCTGATGGGTGGCCTAAGGAATCTAATTCTGGTATTGATTGTTTTTGCTGATTGTCTCCCTTTGTAGCTGATTTCTTCAATATTGTGTAAATTTAGAACATGAGCTCATGTTTAGCTAAGCAGCTGACCTTGTAAGAGGCTTAGGTGTGAACGCTCGTAAGTTTCAGCAAAAAGTCGGCAAAGATTTATTTGTGTCCCTCCAATGAGTTGCCCGCAAAGACCCCGTTTTCTAGAAGTGTTGGTCCAATACTCCCTCTAGGGGTAGGGGACTTAGACAGGGCTTCTTTCGGCCCCCGATCTTGGGCAGGGGCAGTGGGCGGCCTGTGGCCCGGGCAGGAGCCTCTCTGCGTGTGAACCTGGGAATCATCTCTCCTGCGAACTTCGGTCACCTGGCAGGAAGCTACGATGCCCAGACCTATGGTTAGCTGTGCAGCGAGGTATATTGCGCGGACAGGTTCCACACACACTTCAACTAAGTGGGTGGCCTGAGTGGAAAAGTGAAAGTTTGGGCAGCTGTGCAGACAAAGAAGGTGCCCTATGGCCTGGGCCTAAATGCTTGTGACACTCCACTGGGCCTGCCGGGCTCTGAGGGCCCTGCCCTGGGCCCCCTGCTCCCCTGCCCTTTGTTCAGTCACAGCAGAGATGGCCACACCCACTCCCTCAGTGAGGGCAGTGTTCCAGCCTCCCTCAGCCCCGCCCACTCTCCGCAGGTTACCATGGACTACAGATGCTGCATTCTGAGGCCAGGGCGTTCTGAGAATGCCAAGGGCAGACATGATGACCTTAAATGATTTCCTCTTGTGTCAGTTTTGGTAAACTGTAGGAGCTAGGAAATGGTCAACTTTACAGAAATGTTCAAATTTACTGGCATTTCCTATATTCTCTGCTATAACTTTGCCCTGATTCTTTCTATATATTCTTTAATTATGTTTGTGTTTTCCTTAATCAAAGTGTGTCTTTTAAATCTTTTCAAAGAATATTCTTTGGACTTACTACCTCACTTGAATTTTATACGTTTTCTGTGGTATTAAGTTCTGCTCATATCTTTATTTATCTTTTTTCTATGTTCTCAGTGTTTATTGTTTTGATCTTCTGATGTCAAGTAAAACACTTGGTTATTCATTTTCATCAATCTTTTTACTTATAAATATTTGAACTTTTAAAGATTCCAGCTCACTTTTAAGTTTCTAAGGGTCAGGTCCTCTACATTGTGGCTGGCCTAAGGCTTAGTTCACCATATAGCAATGTATATAATGACATTTTCCCCTCGACTTTCTGTGATTCCCTACATCTCACCTTTCTTTGCAGACAAGCCATTTGAAATACACTTAACTTATTTCACAGCCAATAAGTCTTTGAAATAATGTCTATTTTTTAGAGAAATCTTCTTATATAATTAGGCAGAAAATGCCACCTGCCATAGTTTTCAAAACAACATAATTTCACTCTTCTCAATGCTTAATCTGTGGTATTAAACAACCTTTGAGTATTTAGGTTTATCAACGACATGTACTTTAAAAATGTTTTAGAGATCCTACCAGCCTTTGAAAACCTCCTTGTTCCTTGTTTCAGTTCCAGTTTTATGTATATTTTCTGCCTTGCACCTGATTATTCCAACATCAGATGGATGGCCTAGGGAATCTCATTCTGGTATTGATTGTTTTGCTGATTGTCTCACTTTGCAGCTGATTTCTTCAATATTGTGTAAATTTAGATCATGAGCTCATGTTTAGCTAAACAGCTGACCTTGTAAGAGGCTTAGGTGTGAACGCTGGTAAGCTTCAGCAGAAAGTCGGCAAAGATTTATTTGTGTCCCTCCAATGAGTTGCCCGCAAGGACCCCGTTTTCTACAAGTGTTGGTCCAATACTCCTTCGATTGGCAGTGGACTCAGACATGGCTGCTTTTCAGCCTTCGATCTGGGGCAGGGCCAGTGGGCGGCCTGTGGCCCGGGCAGGAGCCTCTCCGCATGTGTCCCAGGGACCCATTTGCCTGCAAACTTCGGTCACCTGGCAGGAAGCTACGATGCCCTGACCTATGGTGAGCTGTGCAGCGAGCTGTACTGCGCGGACAGGTTCCAAACACACTTCAAATAAGAGGGCGGCCTGAGTGGAAAGGTGAGAGTTTGGGCAGCTGTGCAGACAAAGAAGGCGCCCTTTGGCCTGGGCCTAAATGCTTGTGACACCCCACTGGGTCTGCCGGGCTCTGAGGGCCCTGCCCTGGGCCCCCTGCTCCCCTGCCCTTTGTTCAGTCACAGCAGAGATGGCCACACCCACTCCCTCAGTGAGGGCAGTCTTCCAAACTCCCTCAGCCACGCCCCTTCTCCGCAGGTTACCATGGACGACAGATGCTGCATTCTGAGGCCAGGGCGTTCCGAGAATGCCAAGGGCAGACATGATGACCTTAAATGATTTCCTCTTGTGTCAGTTTTGGTAAACTTTAGGAGCTAGGAAATGGTCCGCTTTACAGAAATGTTCAAATTTACTGGCATTTCATATATTCTCTGCTATAACATTGTCCTGATTCTTTCTGTATATTCTTTACTTATGTTTTTGTTTTCCTTAATCAAAGTGTGTCTTTAAAATCTTTTCAAAGAATATTCTTTGCACTTACTAAATCACCTGAATTTTATACGTTTTCTGTTGTATTAAGTTCTGCTCATATCTTTATTTATCTTTTTTCTATGTTCTCAGGGTTTATTGTTTTGATTTTCTGATGTCAAGTAAAACACTTGGTTATTCATTTTAATAAATCTTTTTACTTATAAAGATTTGAACTTTTAAAGATTCCAGCTTACTTGTACGTTTCTAAGGGTCCATTCCTCTACACTGTTGCCGGCCTAAGGCTTAGTTCACCATATAGCAATGTATATATTGACATATTATCCCCTCGGCTTTCTGTGATTCCCTACATCTCACCTTTCTTTGCAGACAAGCCATTTGAAATACCCTTAACTTATTTCACAGCCAATAATTCTTTGAAATAATGTGTATTTTTTAGAGAAATCATCTTATATAATTAGGCAGAAAATCTCACCTTCCATATTTTTCTAAACAGCATAATTTCACTCTTCTCACTGCTTAATTTGTTGTATTAAAGAACCTTTCAGTATTTAGCTTTATCAATGACATGTACTTTAAGAATGTTTTAGAGATCCTACCAGTCTTTGAAAACCTCCTTGTTCCTTGTTTCATTTCCAGGTTTATGTATATTTTCTGCCTAGCACCTGATTATTCCAACATCTGATGGGTGGCCTAAGGAATCTAATTCTGGTATTGATTGTTTTTGCTGATTGTCTCCCTTTGTAGCTGATTTCTTCAATATTGTGTAAATTTAGAACATGAGCTCATGTTTAGCTAAACAGCTGACCTTGTAAGAGGCTTAGGTGTGAACGCTCGTAAGTTTCAGCAAAAAGTCGGCAAAGATTTATTTGTGTCCCTCCAATGAGTTGCCCGCAAGGACCCCGTTTTCTAGAAGTGTTGGTCCAATACTCCCTCTAGGGGTAGGGGACTTAGACAGGGCTGCTTTCGGCCCCCGATCTTGGGCAGGGGCAGTGGGCGGCCTGTGGCCCGGGCAGGAGCCTCTCTGCGTGTGAACCTGGGAATCATCTCTCCTGCGAACTTCGGTCACCTGGCAGGAAGCTACGATGCCCAGACCTATGGTTAGCTGTGCAGCGAGGTATACTGCGCGGACAGGTTCCACACACACTTCAACTAAGTGGGTGGCCTGAGTGGAAAAGTGAAAGTTTGGGCAGCTGTGCAGACAAAGAAGGTGCCCTATGGCCTGGGCCTAAATGCTTGTGACACTCCACTGGGCCTGCCGGGCTCTGAGGGCCCTGCCCTGGGCCCCCTGCTCCCCTGCCCTTTGTTCAGTCACAGCAGAGATGGCCACACCCACTCCCTCAGTGAGGGCAGTGTTCCAGCCTCCCTCAGCCCCGCCCACTCTCCGCAGGTTACCATGGACTACAGATGCTGCATTCTGAGGCCAGGGCGTTCTGAGAATGCCAAGGGCAGACATGATGACCTTAAATGATTTCCTCTTGTGTCAGTTTTGGTAAACTGTAGGAGCTAGGAAATGGTCAACTTTACAGAAATGTTCAAATTTACTGGCATTTCATATATTCTCTGCTATAACTTTGCCCTGATTCTTTCTATATATTCTTTAATTATGTTTGTGTTTTCCTTAATCAAAGTGTGTCTTTTAAATCTTTTCAAAGAATATTCTTTGGACTTACTACCTCACTTGAATTTTATACGTTTTCTGTGGTATTAAGTTCTGCTCATATCTTTATTTATCTTTTTTCTATGTTCTCAGGGTTTATTATTTTGATCTTCTGATGTCAATTAAAACACTTGGTTATTCATTTTCATCAATCTTTTTACTTATAAAGATTTGAACTTTTAAAGATTCCAGCTCACTTTTAAGTTTCTAAGGGTCAGGTCCTCTACATTGTGGCTGGCCTAAGGCTTAGTTCACCATATAGCAATGTATATAATGACATTTTCCCCTCGACTTTCTGTGATTCCCTACATCTCACCTTTCTTTGCAGACAAGCCATTTGAAATACACTTAACTTATTTCACAGCCAATAAGTCTTTGAAATAATGTCTATTTTTTAGAGAAATCTTCTTATATAATTAGGCAGAAAATGCCACCTGCCATAGTTTTCAAAACAACATAATTTCACTCTTCTCAATGCTTAATCTGTGGTATTAAACAACCTTTGAGTATTTAGGTTTATTAACGACATGTACTTTAAAAATGTTTTAGAGATCCTACCAGCCTTTGAAAACCTCCTTGTTCCTTGTTTCAGTTCCAGTTTTATGTATATTTTCTGCCTTGCACCTGATTATTCCAACATCAGATGGATGGCCTAGGGAATCTCATTCTGGTATTGATTGTTTTGCTGATTGTCTCACTTTGCAGCTGATTTCTTCAATATTGTGTAAATTTAGATCATGAGCTCATGTTTAGCTAAACAGCTGACCTTGTAAGAGGCTTAGGTGTGAACGCTGGTAAGCTTCAGCAGAAAGTCGGCAAAGATTTATTTGTGTCCCTCCAATGAGTTGCCCGCAAGGACCCCGTTTTCTACAAGTGTTGGTCCAATACTCCTTCGATTGGCAGTGGACTCAGACATGGCTGCTTTTCAGCCTTCGATCTGGGGCAGGGCCAGTGGGCGGCCTGTGGCCCGGGCAGGAGCCTCTCCGCATGTGTCCCAGGGACCCATTTGCCTGCGAACTTCGGTCACCTGGCAGGAAGCTACGATGCCCTGACCTATGGTGAGCTGTGCAGCGAGCTGTACTGTGCGGACAGGTTCCAAACACACTTCAAATAAGAGGGCGGCCTGAGTGGAAAGGTGAGAGTTTCGGCAGCTGTGCAGACAAAGAAGGCGCCCTTTGGCCTGGGCCTAAATGCTTGTGACACCCCACTGGGTCTGCCGGGCTCTGAGGGCCCTGCCCTGGGCCCCCTGCTCCCCTGCCCTTTGTTCAGTCACAGCAGAGATGGCCACACCCACTCCCTCAGTGAGGGCAGTCTTCCAAACTCCCTCAGCCACGCCCCTTCTCCGCAGGTTACCATGGACGACAGATGCTGCATTCTGAGGCCAGGGCGTTCCGAGAATGCCAAGGGCAGACATGATGACCTTAAATGATTTCCTCTTGTGTCAGTTTTGGTAAACTTTAGGAGCTAGGAAATGGTCCGCTTTACAGAAATGTTCAAATTTACTGGCATTTCATATATTCTCTGCTATAACATTGTCCTGATTCTTTCTGTATATTCTTTACTTATGTTTTTGTTTTCCTTAATCAAAGTGTGTCTTTAAAATCTTTTCAAAGAATATTCTTTGCACTTACTAAATCACCTGAATTTTATACGTTTTCTGTTGTATTAAGTTCTGCTCATATCTTTATTTATCTTTTTTCTATGTTCTCAGGGTTTATTGTTTTGATTTTCTGATGTCAAGTAAAACACTTGGTTATTCATTTTAATAAATCTTTTTACTTATAAAGATTTGAACTTTTAAAGATTCCAGCTTACTTGTACGTTTCTAAGGGTCCATTCCTCTACACTGTTGCCGGCCTAATGCTTAGTTCACCATATAGCAATGTATATATTGACATATTATCCCCTCGGCTTTCTGTGATTCCCTACATCTCACCTTTCTTTGCAGACAAGCCATTTGAAATACCCTTAACTTATTTCACAGCCAATAATTCTTTGAAATAATGTGTATTTTTTAGAGAAATCATCTTATATAATTAGGCAGAAAATCTCACCTTCCATATTTTTCTAAACAGCATAATTTCACTCTTCTCACTGCTTAATTTGTTGTATTAAAGAACCTTTCAGTATTTAGCTTTATCAATGACATGTACTTTAAAAATGTTTTAGAGATCCTACCAGTCTTTGAAAACCTCCTTGTTCCTTGTTTCATTTCCAGGTTTATGTATATTTTCTGCCTAGCACCTGATTATTCCAACATCTGATGGGTGGCCTAAGGAATCTAATTCTGGTATTGATTGTTTTTGCTGATTGTCTCCCTTTGTAGCTGATTTCTTCAATATTGTGTAAATTTAGAACATGAGCTCATGTTTAGCTAAACAGCTGACCTTGTAAGAGGCTTAGGTGTGAACGCTCGTAAGTTTCAGCAAAAAGTCGGCAAAGATTTATTTGTGTCCCTCCAATGAGTTGCCCGCAAGGACCCCGTTTTCTAGAAGTGTTGGTCCAATACTCCCTCTAGGGGTAGGGGACTTAGACAGGGCTGCTTTCGGCCCCCGATCTTGGGCAGGGGCAGTGGGCGGCCTGTGGCCCGGGCAGGAGCCTCTCTGCGTGTGAACCTGGGAATCATCTCTCCTGCGAACTTCGGTCACCTGGCAGGAAGCTACGATGCCCAGACCTATGGTTAGCTGTGCAGCGAGGTATACTGCGCGGACAGGTTCCACACACACTTCAACTAAGTGGGTGGCCTGAGTGGAAAAGTGAAAGTTTGGGCAGCTGTGCAGACAAAGAAGGTGCCCTATGGCCTGGGCCTAAATGCTTGTGACACTCCACTGGGCCTGCCGGGCTCTGAGGGCCCTGCCCTGGGCCCCCTGCTCCCCTGCCCTTTGTTCAGTCACAGCAGAGATGGCCACACCCACTCCCTCAGTGAGGGCAGTGTTCCAGCCTCCCTCAGCCCCGCCCACTCTCCGCAGGTTACCATGGACTACAGATGCTGCATTCTGAGGCCAGGGCGTTCTGAGAATGCCAAGGGCAGACATGATGACCTTAAATGATTTCCTCTTGTGTCAGTTTTGGTAAACTGTAGGAGCTAGGAAATGGTCAACTTTACAGAAATGTTCAAATTTACTGGCATTTCCTATATTCTCTGCTATAACTTTGCCCTGATTCTTTCTATATATTCTTTAATTATGTTTGTGTTTTCCTTAATCAAAGTGTGTCTTTTAAATCTTTTCAAAGAATATTCTTTGGACTTACTACCTCACTTGAATTTTATACGTTTTCTGTGGTATTAAGTTCTGCTCATATCTTTATTTATCTTTTTTCTATGTTCTCAGGGTTTATTGTTTTGATCTTCTGATGTCAATTAAAACACTTGGTTATTCATTTTCATCAATCTTTTTACTTATAAATATTTGAACTTTTAAAGATTCCAGCTCACTTTTAAGTTTCTAAGGGTCAGGTCCTCTACATTGTGGCTGGCCTAAGGCTTAGTTCACCATATAGCAATGTATATAATGACATTTTCCCCTCGACTTTCTGTGATTCCCTACATCTCACCTTTCTTTGCAGACAAGCCATTTGAAATACACTTAACTTATTTCACAGCCAATAAGTCTTTGAAATAATGTCTATTTTTTAGAGAAATCTTCTTATATAATTAGGCAGAAAATGCCACCTGCCATAGTTTTCAAAACAACATAATTTCACTCTTCTCAATGCTTAATCTGTGGTATTAAACAACCTTTGAGTATTTAGGTTTATCAACGACATGTACTTTAAAAATGTTTTAGAGATCCTACCAGCCTTTGAAAACCTCCTTGTTCATTGTTTCAGTTCCAGTTTTATGTATATTATCTGCCTTGCACCTGATTATTCCAACATCAGATGGATGGCCTAGGGAATCTCATTCTGGTATTGATTGTTTTGCTGATTGTCTCACTTTGCAGCTGATTTCTTCAATATTGTGTAAATTTAGATCATGAGCTCATGTTTAGCTAAACAGCTGACCTTGTAAGAGGCTTAGGTGTGAACGCTGGTAAGCTTCAGCAGAAAGTCGGCAAAGATTTATTTGTGTCCCTCCAATGAGTTGCCCGCAAGGACCCCGTTTTCTACAAGTGTTGGTCCAATACTCCTTCGATTGGCAGTGGACTCAGACATGGCTGCTTTACAGCCTTCGATCTGGGGCAGGGCCAGTGGGCGGCCTGTGGCCCGGGCAGGAGCCTCTCCGCATGTGTCCCAGGGACCCATTTGCCTGCGAACTTCGGTCACCTGGCAGGAAGCTACGATGCCCTGACCTATGGTGAACTGTGCAGCGAGCTGTACTGCGCGGACAGGTTCCAAACACACTTCAAATAAGAGGGCGGCCTGAGTGGAAAGGTGAGAGTTTCGGCAGCTGTGCAGACAAAGAAGGCGCCCTTTGTCCTGGGCCTAAATGCTTGTGACACCCCACTGGGTCTGCCGGGCTCTGAGGGCCCTGCCCTGGACCCCCTGCTCCCCTGCCCTTTGTTCAGTCACAGCAGAGATGGCCACACCCACTCCCTCAGTGAGGGCAGTCTTCCAAACTCCCTCAGCCACGCCCCTTCAGCGCAGGTTACCATGGACGACAGATGCTGCATTCTGAGGCCAGGGCGTTCCGAGAATGCCAAGGGCAGACATGATGACCTTAAATGATTTCCTCTTGTGTCAGTTTTGGTAAACTTTAGGAGCTAGGAAATGGTCCGCTTTACAGAAATGTTCAAATTTACTGGCATTTCATATATTCTCTGCTATAACATTGTCCTGATTCTTTCTGTATATTCTTTACTTATGTTTTTGTTTTCCTTAATCAAAGTGTGTCTTTAAAATCTTTTCAAAGAATATTCTTTGCACTTACTAAATCACCTGAATTTTATACGTTTTCTGTTGTATTAAGTTCTGCTCATATCTTTATTTATCTTTTTTCTATGTTCTCAGGGTTTATTGTTTTGATTTTCTGATGTCAAGTAAAACACTTGGTTATTCATTTTAATAAATCTTTTTACTTATAAAGATTTGAACTTTTAAAGATTCCAGCTTACTTGCACGTTTCTAAGGGTCCATTCCTCTACACTGTTGCCGGCCTAAGGCTTAGTTCACCATATAGCAATGTATATATTGACATATTATCCCCTCGGCTTTCTGTGATTCCCTACATCTCACCTTTCTTTGCAGACAAGCCATTTGAAATACCCTTAACTTATTTCACAGCCAATAATTCTTTGAAATAATGTGTATTTTTTAGAGAAATCATCTTATATAATTAGGCAGAAAATCTCACCTTCCATATTTTTCTAAACAGCATAATTTCACTCTTCTCACTGCTTAATTTGTTGTATTAAAGAACCTTTCAGTATTTAGCTTTATCAATGACATGTACTTTAAAAATGTTTTAGAGATCCTACCAGTCTTTGAAAACCTCCTTGTTCCTTGTTTCATTTCCAGGTTTATGTATATTTTCTGCCTAGCACCTGATTATTCCAACATCTGATGGGTGGCCTAAGGAATCTAATTCTGGTATTGATTGTTTTTGCTGATTGTCTCCCATTGTAGCTGATTTCTTCAATATTGTGTAAATTTAGAACATGAGCTCATGTTTAGCTAAACAGCTGACCTTGTAAGAGGCTTAGGTGTGAACGCTCGTAAGTTTCAGCAAAAAGTCGGCAAAGATTTATTTGTGTCCCTCCAATGAGTTGCCCGCAAGGACCCCGTTTTCTAGAAGTGTTGGTCCAATACTCCCTCTAGGGGTAGGGGACTTAGACAGGGCTGCTTTCGGCCCCCGATCTTGGGCAGGGGCAGTGGGCGGCCTGTGGCCCGGGCAGGAGCCTCTCTGCGTGTGAACCTGGGAATCATCTCTCCTGCGAACTTCGGTCACCTGGCAGGAAGCTACGATGCCCAGACCTATGGTTAGCTGTGCAGCGAGGTATACTGCGCGGACAGGTTCCACACACACTTCAACTAAGTGGGTGGCCTGAGTGGAAAAGTGAAAGTTTGGGCAGCTGTGCAGACAAAGAAGGTGCCCTATGGCCTGGGCCTAAATGCTTGTGACACTCCACTGGGCCTGCCGGGCTCTGAGGGCCCTGCCCTGGGCCCCCTGCTCCCCTGCCCTTTGTTCAGTCACAGCAGAGATGGCCACACCCACTCCCTCAGTGAGGGTAGTGTTCCAGCCTCCCTCAGCCCGCCCACTCTCCGCAGGTTACCATGGACTACAGATGCTGCATTCTGAGGCCACGGCGTTCTGAGAATGCCAAGGGCAGACATGATGACCTTAAATGATTTCCTCTTGTGTCAGTTTTGGTAAACTGTAGGAGCTAGGAAATGGTCAACTTTACAGAAATGTTCAAATTTACTGGCATTTCATATATTCTCTGCTATAACTTTGCCCTGATTCTTTCTATATATTCTTTAATTATGTTTGTGTTTTCCTTAATCAAAGTGTGTCTTTTAAATCTTTTCAAAGAATATTCTTTGGACTTACTACCTCACTTGAATTTTATACGTTTTCTGTGGTATTAAGTTCTGCTCATATCTTTATTTATCTTTTTTCTATGTTCTCAGGGTTTATTGTTTTGATCTTCTGATGTCAATTAAAACACTTGGTTATTCATTTTCATCAATCTTTTTACTTATAAAGATTTGAACTTTTAAAGATTCCAGCTCACTTTTTAGTTTCTAAGGGTCAGGTCCTCTACATTGTGGCTGGCCTAAGGCTTAGTTCACCATATAGCAATGTATATAATGACATTTTCCCCTCGACTTTCTGTGATTCCCTACATCTCACCTTTCTTTGCAGACAAGCCATTTGAAATACACTTAACTTATTTCACAGCCAATAAGTCTTTGAAATAATGTCTATTTTTTAGAGAAATTTTCTTATATAATTAGGCAGAAAATGCCACCTGCCATAGTTTTCAAAACAACATAATTTCACTCTTCTCAATGCTTAATCTGTGGTATTAAACAACCTTTTAGTATTTAGGTTTATCAAAAACATGTACTTTAAAAATGTTTGAGAGATCCTACCAGCCTTTGAAAACCTCCTTGTTCCTTGTTTCAGTTCCAGTTTTATGTATATTTTCTGCCTTGCACCTGATTATTCCAACATCAGATGGATGGCCTAGGGAATCTCATTCTGGTATTGATTGTTTTGCTGATTGTCTCACTTTGCAGCTGATTTCTTCAATATTGTGTAAATTTAGATCATGAGCTCATGTTTAGCTAAAGAGCTGACCTTGTAAGAGGCTTAGGTGTGAACGCTGGTAAGCTTCAGCAGAAAGTCGGCAAAGATTTATTTGTGTCCCTCCAATGAGTTGCCCGCAAGGACCCCGTTTTCTACAAGTGTTGGTCCAATACTCCTTCGATTGGCAGTGGACTCAGACATGGCTGCTTTTCAGCCTTCGATCTGGGGCAGGGCCAGTGGGCGGCCTGTGGCCCGGGCAGGAGCCTCTCCGCATGTGTCCCAGGGACCCATTTGCCTGCGAACTTCGGTCACCTGGCAGGAAGCTACGATGCCCTGACCTATGGTGAGCTGTGCAGCGAGCTGTACTGCGCGGACAGGTTCCAAACACACTTCAAATAAGAGGGCGGCCTGAGTGGAAAGGTGAGAGTTTGGGTAGCTGTGCAGACAAAGAAGGCGCCCTTTGGCCTGGGCCTAAATGCTTGTGACACCCCACTCGGTCTGCCGGGCTCTGAGGGCCCTGCCCTGGGCCCCCTGCTCCCCTGCCCTTTGTTCAGTCACAGCAGAGATGGCCACACCCACTCCCTCAGTGAGGGCAGTCTTCCAAACTCCCTCAGCCACGCCCCTTCTCCGCAGGTTACCATGGACGACAGATGCTGCATTCTGAGTCCAGGGTGTTCCGAGAATGCCAAGGGCAGACATGATGACCTTAAATGATTTCCTCTTGTGTCAGTTTTGGTAAACTTTAGGAGCTAGGAAATGGTCCGCTTTACAGAAATGTTCAAATTTACTGGCATTTCATATATTCTCTGCTATAACATTGTCCTGATTCTTTCTGTATATTCTTTACTTATGTTTTTGTTTTCCTTAATCAAAGTGTGTCTTTAAAATCTTTTCAAAGAATATTCTTTGCACTTACTAAATCACCTGAATTTTATACGTTTTCTGTTGTATTAAGTTCTGCTCATATCTTTATTTATCTTTTTTCTATGTTCTCAGGGTTTATTGTTTTGATTTTCTGATGTCAAGTAAAACACTTGGTTATTCATTTTAATAAATCTTTTTACTTATAAAGATTTGAACTTTTAAAGATTCCAGCTTACTTGTACGTTTCTAAGGGTCCATTCCTCTACACTGTTGCCGGCCTAAGGCTTAGTTCACCATATAGCAATGTATATATTGACATATTATCCCCTCGGCTTTCTGTGATTCCCTACATCTCACCTTTCTTTGCAGACAAGCCATTTGAAATACCCTTAACTTATTTCACAGCCAATAATTCTTTGAAATAATGTGTATTTTTTAGAGAAATCATCTTATTTAATTAGGCAGAAAATCTCACCTTCCATATTTTTCTAAACAGCATAATTTCACTCTTCTCACTGCTTAATTTGTTGTATTAAAGAACCTTTCAGTATTTAGCTTTATCAATGACATGTACTTTAAAAATGTTTTAGAGATCCTAACAGTCTTTGAAAACCTCCTTGTTCCTTGTTTCATTTCCAGGTTTATGTATATTTTCTGCCTAGCACCTGATTATTCCAACATCTGATGGGTGGCCTAAGGAATCTAATTCTGGTATTGATTGTTTTTGCTGATTGTCTCCCTTTGTAGCTGATTTCTTCAATATTGTGTAAATTTAGAACATGAGCTCATGTTTAGCTAAACAGCTGACCTTGTAAGAGGCTTAGGTGTGAACGCTCGTAAGTTTCAGCAAAAAGTCGGCAAAGATTTATTTGTGTCCCTCCAATGAGTTGCCCGCAAGGACCCCGTTTTCTAGAAGTGTTGGTCCAATACTCCCTCTAGGGGTAGGGGACTTAGACAGGGCTGCTTTCGGCCCCCGATCTTGGGCAGGGGCAGTGGGCGGCCTGTGGCCCGGGCAGGAGCCTCTCTGCGTGTGAACCTGGGAATCATCTCTCCTGCGAACTTCGGTCACCTGGCAGGAAGCTACGATGCCCAGACCTATGGTTAGCTGTGCAGCGAGGTATACTGCGCGGACAGGTTCCACACACACTTCAACTAAGTGGGTGGCCTGAGTGGAAAAGTGAAAGTTTGGGCAGCTGTGCAGACAAAGAAGGTGCCCTATGGCCTGGGCCTAAATGCTTGTGACACTCCACTGGGCCTGCCGGGCTCTGAGGGCCCTGCCCTGGGCCCCCTGCTCCCCTGCCCTTTGTTCAGTCACAGCAGAGATGGCCACACCGACTCCCTCAGTGAGGGCAGTGTTCCAGCCTCCCTCAGCCCCGCCCACTCTCCGCAGGTTACCATGGACTACAGATGCTGCATTCTGAGGCCAGGGCGTTCTGAGAATGCCAAGGGCAGACATGATGACCTTAAATGATTTCCTCTTGTGTCAGTTTTGGTAAACTGTAGGAGCTAGGAAATGGTCCACTTTACAGAAATGTTCAAATTTACTGGCATTTCATATATTCTCTGCTATAACTTTGCCCTGATTCTTTCTATATATTCTTTAATTATGTTTGTGTTTTCCTTAATCAAAGTGTGTCTTTTAAATCTTTTCAAAGAATATTCTTTGGACTTACTACCTCACTTGAATTTTATACGTTTTCTGTGGTATTAAGTTCTGCTCATATCTTTATTTATCTTTTTTCTATGTTCTCAGTGTTTATTGTTTTGATCTTCTGATGTCAAGTAAAACACTTGGTTATTCATTTTCATCAATCTTTTTACTTATAAATATTTGAACTTTTAAAGATTCCAGCTCACTTTTAAGTTTCTAAGGGTCAGGTCCTCTACATTGTGGCTGGCCTAAGGCTTAGTTCACCATATAGCAATGTATATAATGACATTTTCCCCTCGACTTTCTGTGATTCCCTACATCTCACCTTTCTTTGCAGACAAGCCATTTGAAATACACTTAACTTATTTCACAGCCAATAAGTCTTTGAAATAATGTCTATTTTTTAGAGAAATCTTCTTATATAATTAGGCAGAAAATGCCACCTGCCATAGTTTTCAAAACAACATAATTTCACTCTTCTCAATGCTTAATCTGTGGTATTAAACAACCTTTGAGTATTTAGGTTTATCAACGACATGTACTTTAAAAATGTTTTAGAGATCCTACCAGCCTTTGAAAACCTCCTTGTTCCTTGTTTCAGTTCCAGTTTTATGTATATTTTCTGCCTTGCACCTGATTATTCCAACATCAGATGGATGGCCTAGGGAATCTCATTCTGGTATTGATTGTTTTGCTGATTGTCTCACTTTGCAGCTGATTTCTTCAATATTGTATAAATTTAGATCATGAGCTCATGTTTAGCTAAACAGCTGACCTTGTAAGAGGCTTAGGTGTGAACGCTGGTAAGCTTCAGCAGAAAGTCGGCAAAGATTTATTTGTGTCCCTCCAATGAGTTGCCCGCAAGGACCCCGTTTTCTACAAGTGTTGGTCCAATACTCCTTCGATTGGCAGTGGACTCAGACATGGCTGCTTTTCAGCCTTCGATCTGGGGCAGGGCCAGTGGGCGGCCTGTGGCCCGGGCAGGAGCCTCTCCGCATGTGTCCCAGGGACCCATTTGCCTGCGAACTTCGGTCACCTGGCAGGAAGCTACGATGCCCTGACCTATGGTGAGCTGTGCAGCGAGCTGTACTGCGCGGACAGGTTCCAAACACACTTCAAATAAGAGGGCGGCCTGAGTGGAAAGGTGAGAGTTTGGGCAGCTGTGCAGACAAAGAAGGCGCCCTTTGTCCTGGGCCTAAATGCTTGTGACACCCCACTGGGTCTGCCGGGCTCTGAGGGCCCTGCCCTGGGCCCCCTGCTCCCCTGCCCTTTGTTCAGTCACAGCAGAGATGGCCACACCCACTCCCTCAGTGAGGGCAGTCTTCCAAACTCCCTCAGCCACGCCCCTTCTCCGCAGGTTACCATGGACGACAGATGCTGCATTCTGAGGCCAGGGCGTTCCGAGAATGCCAAGGGCAGACATGATGACCTTAAATGATTTCCTCTTGTGTCAGTTTTGGTAAACTTTAGGAGCTAGGAAATGGTCCGCTTTACAGAAATGTTCAAATTTACTGGCATTTCATATATTCTCTGCTATAACATTGTCCTGATTCTTTCTGTATATTCTTTACTTATGTTTTTGTTTTCCTTAATCAAAGTGTGTCTTTAAAATCTTTTCAAAGAATATTCTTTGCACTTACTAAATCACCTGAATTTTATACGTTTTCTGTTGTATTAAGTTCTGCTCATATCTTTATTTATCTTTTTTCTATGTTCTCAGGGTTTATTGTTTTGATTTTCTGATGTCAAGTAAAACACTTGGTTATTCATTTTAATAAATCTTTTTACTTATAAAGATTTGAACTTTTAAAGATTCCAGCTTACTTGTACGTTTCTAAGGGTCCATTCCTCTACACTGTTGCCGGCCTAAGGCTTAGTTCCCCATATAGCAATGTATATATTGACATATTATCCCCTCGGCTTTCTGTGATTCCCTACATCTCACCTTTCTTTGCAGACAAGCCATTTGAAATACCCTTAACTTATTTCACAGCCAATAATTCTTTGAAATAATGTGTATTTTTTAGAGAAATCATCTTATTTAATTAGGCAGAAAATCTCACCTTCCATATTTTTCTAAACAGCATAATTTCACTCTTCTCACTGCTTAATTTGTTGTATTAAAGAACCTTTCAGTATTTAGCTTTATCAATGACATGTACTTTAAAAATGTTTTAGAGATCCTACCAGTCTTTGACAACATGCTTGTTCCTTGTTTCATTTCCAGGTTTATGTATATTTTCTGCCTAGCACCTGATTATTCCAACATCTGATGGGTGGCCTAAGGAATCTAATTCTGGTATTGATTGTTTTTGCTGATTGTCTCCCTTTGTAGCTGATTTCTTCAATATTGTGTAAATTTAGAACATGAGCTCATGTTTAGCTAAACAGCTGACCTTGTAAGAGGCTTAGGTGTGAACGCTCGTAAGTTTCAGCAAAAAGTCGGCAAAGATTTATTTGTGTCCCTCCAATGAGTTGCCCGCAAGGACCCCGTTTTCTAGAAGTGTTGGTCCAATACTCCCTCTAGGGGTAGGGGACTTAGACAGGGCTGCTTTCGGCCCCCGATCTTGGGCAGGGGCAGTGGGCGGCCTGTGGCCCGGGCAGGAGCCTCTCTGCGTGTGAACCTGGGAATCATCTCTCCTGCGAACTTCGGTCACCTGGCAGGAAGCTACGATGCCCAGACCTATGGTTAGCTGTGCAGCGAGGTATACTGCGCGGACAGGTTCCACACACACTTCAACTAAGTGGGTGGCCTGAGTGGAAAAGTGAAAGTTTGGGCAGCTGTGCAGACAAAGAAGGTGCCATATGGCCTGGGCCTAAATGCTTGTGACACTCCACTGGGCCTGCCGGGCTCTGAGGGCCCTGCCCTGGGCCCCCTGCTCCCCTGCCCTTTGTTCAGTCACAGCAGAGATGGCCACACCCACTCCCTCAGTGAGGGCAGTGTTCCAGCCTCCCTCAGCCCCGCCCACTCTCCGCACGTTACCATGGACTACAGATGCTGCATTCTGAGGGCAGGGCGTTCTGAGAATGCCAAGGGCAGACATGATGACCTTAAATGATTTCCTCTTGTGTCAGTTTTGGTAAACTGTAGGAGCTAGGAAATGGTCAACTTTACAGAAATGTTCAAATTTACTGGCATTTCATATATTCTCTGCTATAACTTTGCCCTGATTCTTTCTATATATTCTTTAATTATGTTTGTGTTTTCCTTAATCAAAGTGTGTCTTTTAAATCTTTTCAAAGAATATTCTTTGGACTTACTACCTCACTTGAATTTTATACGTTTTCTGTGGTATTAAGTTCTGCTCATATCTTTATTTATCTTTTTTCTATGTTCTCAGGGTTTATTGTTTTGATCTTCTGATGTCAATTAAAACACTTGGTTATTCATTTTCATCAATCTTTTTACTTATAAATATTTGAACTTTTAAAGATTCCAGCTCACTTTTAAGTTTCTAAGGGTCAGGTCCTCTACATTGTGGCTGGCCTAAGGCTTAGTTCACCATATAGCAATGTATATAATGACATTTTCCCCTCGACTTTCTGTGATTCCCTACATCTCACCTTTCTTTGCAGACAAGCCATTTGAAATACACTTAACTTATTTCACAGCCAATAAGTCTTTGAAATAATGTCTATTTTTTAGAGAAATCTTCTTATATAATTAGGCAGAAAATGCCACCTGCCATAGTTTTCAAAACAACATAATTTCTCTCTTCTCAATGCTTAATCTGTGGTATTAAACAACCTTTGAGTATTTAGGTTTATCAACGACATGTACTTTAAAAATGTTTTAGAGATCCTACCAGCCTTTGAAAACCTCCTTGTTCCTTGTTTCAGTTCCAGTTTTATGTATATTTTCTGCCTTGCACCTGATTATTCCAACATCAGATGGATGGCCTAGGGAATCTCATTCTGGTATTGATTGTTTTGCTGATTGTCTCACTTTGCAGCTGATTTCTTCAATATTGTGTAAATTTAGATCATGAGCTCATGTTTAGCTAAACAGCTGGCCTTGTAAGAGGCTTAGGTGTGAACGCTGGTAAGCTTCAGCAGAAAGTCGGCAAAGATTTATTTGTGTCCCTCCAATGAGTTGCCCGCAAGGACCCCGTTTTCTACAAGTGTTGGTCCAATACTCCTTCGATTGGCAGTGGACTCAGACATGGCTGCTTTTCAGCCTTCGATCTGTGGCAGGGCCAGTGGGTGGCCTGTGGCCCGGGCAGGAGCCTCTCCGCATGTGTCCCAGGGACCCATTTGCCTGCGAACTTCGGTCACCTGGCAGGAAGCTACGATGCCCTGACCTATGGTGAGCTGTGCAGCGAGCTGTACTGCGCGGACAGGTTCCAAACACACTTCAAATAAGAGGGCGGCCTGAGTGGAAAGGTGAGAGTTTGGGCAGCTGTGCAGACAAAGAAGGCGCCCTTTGGCCTGGGCCTAAATGCTTGTGACACCCCACTGGGTCTGCCGGGCTCTGAGGGCCCTGCCCTGGGCCCCCTGCTCCCCTGCCCTTTGTTCAGTCACAGCAGAGATGGCCACACCCACTCCCTCAGTGAGGGCAGTCTTCCAAACTCCCTCAGCCACGCCCCTTCTCCGCAGGTTACCATGGACGACAGATGCTGCATTCTGAGGCCAGGGCGTTCCGAGAATGCCAAGGGCAGACATGATGACCTTAAATGATTTCCTCTTGTGTCAGTTTTGGTAAACTTTAGGAGCTAGGAAATGGTCCGCTTTACAGAAATGTTCAAATTTACTGGCATTTCATATATTCTCTGCTATAACATTGTCCTGATTCTTTCTGTATATTCTTTACTTATGTTTTTGTTTTCCTTAATCAAAGTGTGTCTTTAAAATCTTTTCAAAGAATATTCTTTGCACTTACTAAATCACCTGAATTTTATACGTTTTCTGTTGTATTAAGTTCTGCTCATATCTTTATTTATCTTTTTTCTATGTTCTCAGGGTTTATTGTTTTGATTTTCTGATGTCAAGTAAAATACTTGGTTATTCATTTTAATAAATCTTTTTACTTATAAAGATTTGAACTTTTAAAGATTCCAGCTTACTTGTACGTTTCTAAGGGTCCATTCCTCTACACTGTTGCCGGCCTAAGGCTTAGTTCACCATATAGCAATGTATATATTGACATATTATCCCCTCGGCTTTCTGTGATTCCCTACATCTCACCTTTCTTTGCAGACAAGCCATTTGAAATACCCTTAACTTATTTCACAGCCAATAATTCTTTGAAATAATGTGTATTTTTTAGAGAAATCATCTTATATAATTAGGCAGAAAATCTCACCTTCCATATTTTTCTAAACAGCATAATTTCACTCTTCTCACTGCTTAATTTGTTGTATTAAAGAACCTTTCAGTATTTAGCTTTATCAATGACATGTACTTTAAGAATGTTTTAGAGATCCTACCAGTCTTTGAAAACCTCCTTGTTCCTTGTTTCATTTCCAGGTTTATGTATATTTTCTGCCTAGCACCTGATTATTCCAACATCTGATGGGTGGCCTAAGGAATCTAATTCTGGTATTGATTGTTTTTGCTGATTGTCTCCCTTTGTAGCTGATTTCTTCAATATTGTGTAAATTTAGAACATGAGCTCATGTTTAGCTAAACAGCTGACCTTGTAAGAGGCTTAGGTGTGAACGCTCGTAAGTTTCAGCAAAAAGTCGGCAAAGATTTATTTGTGTCCCTCCAATGAGTTGCCCGCAAGGACCCCGTTTTCTAGAAGTGTTGGTCCAATACTCCCTCTAGGGGTAGGGGACTTAGACAGGGCTGCTTTCGGCCCCCGATCTTGGGCAGGGGCAGTGGGCGGCCTGTGGCCCGGGCAGGAGCCTCTCTGCGTGTGAACCTGGGAATCATCTCTCCTGCGAACTTCGGTCACCTGGCAGGAAGCTACGATGCCCAGACCTATGGTTAGCTGTGCAGCGAGGTATACTGCGCGGACAGGTTCCACACACACTTCAACTAAGTGGGTGGCCTGAGTGGAAAAGTGAAAGTTTGGGCAGCTGTGCAGACAAAGAAGGTGCCCTATGGCCTGGGCCTAAATGCTTGTGACACTCCACTGGGCCTGCCGGGCTCTGAGGGCCCTGCCCTGGGCCCCCTGCTCCCCTGCCCTTTGTTCAGTCACAGAAGAGATGGCCACACCGACTCCCTCAGTGAGGGCAGTGTTCCAGCCTCCCTCAGCCCCGCCCTCTCTCCGCAGGTTACCATGGACTACAGATGCTGCATTCTGAGGCCAGGGCGTTCTGAGAATGCCAAGGGCAGACATGATGACCTTAAATGATTTCCTCTTGTGTCAGTTTTGGTAAACTGTAGGAGCTAGGAAATGGTCAACTTTACAAAATGTTCAAATTTACTGGCATTTCATATATTCTCTGCTATAACTTTGCCCTGATTCTTTCTATATATTCTTTAATTATGTTTGTGTTTTCCTTAATCAAAGTGTGTCTTTTAAATCTTTTCAAAGAATATTCTTTGGACTTACTACCTCACTTGAATTTTATACGTTTTCTGTGGTATTAAGTTCTGCTCATATCTTTATTTATCTTTTTTCTATGTTCTCAGTGTTTATTGTTTTGATCTTCTGATGTCAAGTAAAACACTTGGTTATTCATTTTCATCAATCATTTTACTTATAAAGATTTGAACTTTTAAAGATTCCAGCTCACTTTTAAGTTTCTAAGGGTCAGGTCCTCTACATTGTGGCTGGCCTAAGGCTTAGTTCACCATATAGCAATGTATATAATGACATTTTCCCCTCGACTTTCTGTGATTCCCTACATCTCACCTTTCTTTGCAGACAAGCCATTTGAAATACCCTTAACTTATTGCACAGCCAATAAGTCTTTGAAATAATGTCTATTTTTTAGAGAAATCTTCTTATATAATTAGGCAGAAAATGCCACCTGCCATAGTTTTCAAAACAACATAATTTCACTCTTCTCAATGCTTAATCTGTGGTATTAAACAACCTTTGAGTATTTAGGTTTATCAACGACATGTACTTTAAAAATGTTTTAGAGATCCTACCAGCCTTTGAAAACCTCCTTGTTCCTTGTTTCAGTTCCAGTTTTATGTATATTTTCTGCCTTGCACCTGATTATTCCAACATCAGATGGATGGCCTAGGGAATCTCATTCTGGTATTGATTGTTTTGCTGATTGTCTCACTTTGCAGCTGATTTCTTCAATATTGTGTAAATTTAGATCATGAGCTCATGTTTAGCTAAACAGCTGACCTTGTAAGAGGCTTAGGTGTGAACGCTGGTAAGCTTCAGCAGAAAGTCGGCAAAGATTTATTTGTGTCCCTCCAATGAGTTGCCCGCAAGGACCCCGTTTTCTACAAGTGTTGGTCCAATACTCCTTCGATTGGCAGTGGACTCAGACATGGCTGCTTTTCAGCCTTCGATCTGGGGCAGGGCCAGTGGGCGGCCTGTGGCCCGGGCAGGAGCCTCTCCGCATGTGTCCCAGGGACCCATTTGCCTGCGAACTTCGGTCACCTGGCAGGAAGCTACGATGCCCTGACCTATGGTGAGCTGTGCAGCGAGCTGTACTGCGCGGACAGGTTCCAAACACACTTCAAATAAGAGGGCGGCCTGAGTGGAAAGGTGAGAGTTTGGGCAGCTGTGCAGACAAAGAAGGCGCCCTTTGGCCTGGGCCTAAATGCTTGTGACACCCCACTGGGTCTGCCGGGCTCTGAGGGCCCTGCCCTGGGCCCCCTGCTCCCCTGCCCTTTGTTCAGTCACAGCAGAGATGGCCACACCCACTCCCTCAGTGAGGGCAGTCTTCCAAACTCCCTCAGCCACGCCCCTTCTCCGCAGGTTACCATGGACGACAGATGCTGCATTCTGAGGCCAGGGCGTTCCGAGAATGCCAAGGGCAGACATGATGACCTTAAATGATTTCCTCTTGTGTCAGTTTTGGTAAACTTTAGGAGCTAGGAAATGGTCCGCTTTACAGAAATGTTCAAATTTACTGGCATTTCATATATTCTCTGCTATAACATTGTCCTGATTCTTTCTGTATATTCTTTACTTATGTTTTTGTTTTCCTTAATCAAAGTGTGTCTTTAAAATCTTTTCAAAGAATATTCTTTGCACTTACTAAATCACCTGAATTTTATACGTTTTCTGTTGTATTAAGTTCTGCTCATATCTTTATTTATCTTTTTCCTATGTTCTCAGGGTTTATTGTTTTGATTTTCTGATGTCAAGTAAAACACTTGGTTATTCATTTTAATAAATCTTTTTACTTATAAAGATTTGAACTTTTAAAGATTCCAGCTTACTTGTACGTTTCTAAGGGTCCATTCCTCTACACTGTTGCCGGCCTAAGGCTTAGTTCACCATATAGCAATGTATATATTGACATATTATCCCCTCGGCTTTCTGTGATTCCCTACATCTCACCTTTCTTTGCAGACAAGCCATTTGAAATACCCTTAACTTATTTCACAGCCAATAATTCTTTGAAATAATGTGTATTTTTTAGAGAAATCATCTTATATAATTAGGCAGAAAATCTCACCTTCCATATTTTTCTAAACAGCATAATTTCACTCTTCTCACTGCTTAATTTGTTGTATTAAAGAACCTTTCAGTATTTAGCTTTATCAATGACATGTACTTTAAGAATGTTTTAGAGATCCTACCAGTCTTTGAAAACCTCCTTGTTCCTTGTTTCATTTCCAGGTTTATGTATATTTTCTGCCTAGCACCTGATTATTCCAACATCTGATGGGTGGCCTAAGGAATCTAATTCTGGTATTGATTGTTTTTGCTGATTGTCTCCCTTTGTAGCTGATTTCTTCAATATTGTGTAAATTTAGAACATGAGCTCATGTTTAGCTAAACAGCTGACCTTGTAAGAGGCTTAGGTGTGAACGCTCCTAAGTTTCAGCAAAAAGTCGGCAAAGATTTATTTGGTTCCCTCCAATGAGTTGCCCGCAAGGACCCCGTTTTCTAGAAGTGTTGGTCCAATACTCCCTCTAGGGGTAGGGGACTTAGACAGGGCTGCTTTCGGCCCCCGATCTTGGGCAGGGGCAGTGGGCGGCCTGTGGCCCGGGCAGGAGCCTCTCTGCGTGTGAACCTGGGAATCATCTCTCCTGCGAACTTCGGTCACCTGGCAGGAAGCTACGATGCCCAGACCTATGGTTAGCTGTGCAGCGAGGTATACTGCACGGACAGGTTCCACACACACTTCAACTAAGTGGGTGGCCTGAGTGGAAAAGTGAAAGTTTGGGCAGCTGTGCAGACAAAGAAGGTGCCCTATGGCCTGGGCCTAAATGCTTGTGACACTCCACTGGGCCTGCCGGGCTCTGAGGGCCCTGCCCTGGGCCCCCTGCTCCCCTGCCCTTTGTTCAGTCACAGCAGATATGGCCACACCCACTACCTCAGTGAGGGCAGTGTTCCAGCCTCCCTCAGCCCCGCCCACTCTCCGCAGGTTACCATGGACTACAGATGCTGCATTCTGAGGCCAGGGCGTTCTGAGAATGCCAAGGGCAGACATGATGACCTTAAATGATTTCCTCTTGTGTCAGTTTTGGTAAACTGTAGGAGCTAGGAAATGGTCAACTTTACAAAAATGTTCAAATTTACTGGCATTTCATATATTCTCTGCTATAACTTTGCCCTGCTTCTTTCTATATATTCTTTAATTATGTTTGTGTTTTCCTTAATCAAAGTGTGTCTTTTAAATCTTTTCAAAGAATATTCTTTGGACTTACTACCTCACTTGAATTTTATACGTTTTCTGTGGTATTAAGTTCTGCTCATATCTTTATTTATCTTTTTTCTATGTTCTCAGTGTTTATTGTTTTGATCTTCTGATGTCAAGTAAAACACTTGGTTATTCATTTTCATCAATCTTTTTACTTATAAATATTTGAACTTTTAAAGATTCCAGCTCACTTTTAAGTTTCTAAGGGTCAGGTCCTCTACATTGTGGCTGGCCTAAGGCTTAGTTCACCATATAGCAATGTATATAATGACATTTTCCCCTCGACTTTCTGTGATTCCCTACATCTCACCTTTCTTTGCAGACAAGCCATTTGAAATACACTTAACTTATTTCACAGCCAATAAGTCTTTGAAATAATGTCTATTTTTTAGAGAAATCTTCTTATATAATTAGGCAGAAAATGCCACCTGCCATAGTTTTCAAAACAACATAATTTCACTCTTCTCAATGCTTAATCTGTGGTATTAAACAACCTTTGAGTATTTAGGTTTATCAACGACATGTACTTTAAAAATGTTTTAGAGATCCTACCAGCCTTTGAAAACCTCCTTGTTCCTTGTTTCAGTTCCAGTTTTATGTATATTTTCTGCCTTGCACCTGATTATTCCAACATCAGATGGATGGCCTAGGGAATCTCATTCTGGTATTGATTGTTTTGCTGATTGTCTCACTTTGCAGCTGATTTCTTCAATATTGTGTAAATTTAGATCATGAGCTCATGTTTAGCTAAACAGCTGACCTTGTAAGAGGCTTAGGTGTGAACGCTGGTAAGCTTCAGCAGAAAGTCGGCAAAGATTTATTTGTGTCCCTCCAATGAGTTGCCCGCAAGGACCCCGTTTTCTACAAGTGTTGGTCCAATACTCCTTCGATTGGCAGTGGACTCAGACATGGCTGCTTTTCAGCCTTCGATCTGGGGCAGGGCCAGTGGGCGGCCTGTGTCCCGGGCAGGAGCCTCTCCGCATGTGTCCCAGGGACCCATTTGCCTGCGAACTTCGGTCACCTGGCAGGAAGCTACGATGCCCTGACCTATGGTGAGCTGTGCAGCGAGCTGTACTGCGCGGACAGGTTCCAAACACACTTCAAATAAGAGGGCGGCCTGAGTGGAAAGGTGAGAGTTTGGGCAGCTGTGCAGACAAAGAAGGCGCCCTTTGGCCTGGGCCTAAATGCTTGTGACACCCCACTGGGTCTGCCGGGCTCTGAGGGCCCTGCCCTGGGCCCCCTGCTCCCCTGCCCTTTGTTCAGTCACAGCAGAGATGGCCACACCCACTCCCTCAGTGAGGGCAGTCTTCCAAACTCCCTCAGCCACGCCCCTTCTCCGCAGGTTACCATGGACGACAGATGCTGCATTCTGAGGCCAGGGCGTTCCGAGAATGCCAAGGGCAGACATGATGACCTTAAATGATTTCCTCTTGTGTCAGTTTTGGTAAACTTTAGGAGCTAGGAAATGGTCCGCTTTACAGAAATGTTCAAATTTACTGGCATTTCATATATTCTCTGCTATAACATTGTCCTGATTCTTTCTGTATATTCTTTACTTATGTTTTTGTTTTCCTTAATCAAAGTGTGTCTTTAAAATCTTTTCAAAGAATATTCTTTGCACTTACTAAATCACCTGAATTTTATACGTTTTCTGTTGTATTAAGTTCTGCTCATATCTTTATTTATCTTTTTTCTATGTTCTCAGGGTTTATTGTTTTGATTTTCTGATGTCAAGTAAAACACTTGGTTATTCATTTTAATAAATCTTTTTACTTATAAAGATTTGAACTTTTAAAGATTCCAGCTTACTTGCACGTTTCTAAGGGTCCATTCCTCTACACTGTTGCCGGCCTAAGGCTTAGTTCACCATATAGCAATGTATATATTGACATATTATCCCCTCGGCTTTCTGTGATTCCCTACATCTCACCTTTCTTTGCAGACAAGCCATTTGAAATACCCTTAACTTATTTCACAGCCAATAATTCTTTGAAATAATGTGTATTTTTTAGAGAAATCATCTTATATAATTAGGCAGAAAATCTCACCTTCCATATTTTTCTAAACAGCATAATTTCACTCTTCTCACTGCTTAATTTGTTGTATTAAAGAACCTTTCAGTATTTAGCTTTATCAATGACATGTACTTTAAAAATATTTTAGAGATCCTACCAGTCTTTGAAAACCTCCTTGTTCCTTGTTTCATTTCCAGGTTTATGTATATTTTCTGCCTAGCACCTGATTATTCCAACATCTGATGGGTGGCCTAAGGAATCTAATTCTGGTATTGATTGTTTTTGCTGATTGTCTCCCTTTGTAGCTGATTTCTTCAATATTGTGTAAATTTACAACATGAGCTCATGTTTAGCTAAACAGCTGACCTTGTAAGAGGCTTAGGTGTGAACGCTCCTAAGTTTCAGCAAAAAGTCGGCAAAGATTTATTTGTGTCCCTCCAATGAGTTGCCCGCAAGGACCCCGTTTTCTAGAAGTGTTGGTCCAATACTCCCTCTAGGGGTAGGGGACTTAGACAGGGCTGCTTTCGGCCCCCGATCTTGGGCAGGGGCAGTGGGCGGCCTGTGGCCCGGGCAGGAGCCTCTCTGCGTGTGAACCTGGGAATCATCTCTCCTGCGAACTTCGGTCACCTGGCAGGAAGCTACGATGCCCAGACCTATGGTTAGCTGTGCAGCGAGGTATACTGCGCGGACAGGTTCCACACACACTTCAACTAAGTGGGTGGCCTGAGTGGAAAAGTGAAAGTTTGGGCAGCTGTGCAGACAAAGAAGGTGCCCTATGGCCTGGGCCTAAATGCTTGTGACACTCCACTGGGCCTGCCGGGCTCTGAGGGCCCTGCCCTGGGCCCCCTGCTCCCCTGCCCTTTGTTCAGTCACAGCAGAGATGGCCACACCCACTACCTCAGTGAGGGCAGTGTTCCAGCCTCCCTCAGCCCCGCCCACTCTCCGCAGGTTACCATGGACTACAGATGCTGCATTCTGAGGCCAGGGCGTTCTGAGAATGCCAAGGGCAGACATGATGACCTTAAATGATTTCCTCTTGTGTCAGTTTTGGTAAACTGTAGGAGCTAGGAAATGGTCAACTTTACAGAAATGTTCAAATTTACTGGCATTTCATATATTCTCTGCTATAACTTTGCCCTGATTCTTTCTATATATTCTTTAATTATGTTTGTGTTTTCCTTAATCAAAGTGTGTCTTTTAAATCTTTTCAAAGAATATTCTTTGGACTTACTACCTCACTTGAATTTTATACGTTTTCTGTGGTATTAAGTTCTGCTCATATCTTTATTTATCTTTTTTCTATGTTCTCAGTGTTTATTGTTTTGATCTTCTGATGTCAAGTAAAACACTTGGTTATTCATTTTCATCAATCTTTTTACTTATAAATATTTGAACTTTTAAAGATTCCAGCTCACTTTTAAGTTTCTAAGGGTCAGGTCCTCTACATTGTGGCTGGCCTAAGGCTTAGTTCACCATATAGCAATGTATATAATGACATTTTCCCCTCGACTTTCTGTGATTCCCTACATCTCACCTTTCTTTGCAGACAAGCCATTTGAAATACACTTAACTTATTTCACAGCCAATAAGTCTTTGAAATAATGTCTATTTTTTAGAGAAATCTTCTTATATAATTAGGCAGAAAATGCCACCTGCCATAGTTTTCAAAACAACATAATTTCACTCTTCTCAATGCTTAATCTGTGGTATTAAACAACCTTTGAGTATTTAGGTTTATCAACGACATGTACTTTAAAAATGTTTTAGAGATCCTACCAGCCTTTGAAAACCTCCTTGTTCCTTGTTTCAGTTCCAGTTTTATGTATATTTTCTGCCTTGCACCTGATTATTCCAACATCAGATGGATGGCCTAGGGAATCTCATTCTGGTATTGATTGTTTTGCTGATTGTCTCACTTTGCAGCTGATTTCTTCAATATTGTGTAAATTTAGATCATGAGCTCATGTTTAGCTAAAGAGCTGACCTTGTAAGAGGCTTAGGTGTGAACGCTGGTAAGCTTCAGCAGAAAGTCGGCAAATATTTATTTGTGTCCCTCCAATGAGTTGCCCGCAAGGACCCCGTTTTCTACAAGTGTTGGTCCAATACTCCTTCGATTGGCAGTGGACTCAGACATGGCTGCTTTTCAGCCTTCGATCTGGGGCAGGGCCAGTGGGCGGCCTGTGGCCCGGGCAGGAGCCTCTCCGCATGTGTCCCAGGGACCCATTTGCCTGCGAACTTCGGTCACCTGGCAGGAAGCTACGATGCCCTGACCTATGGTGAGCTGTGCAGCGAGCTGTACTGCGCGGACAGGTTCCAAACACACTTCAAATAAGAGGGCGGCCTGAGTGGAAAGGTGAGAGTTTGGGCAGCTGTGCAGACAAAGAAGGCGCCCTTTGGCCTGGGCCTAAATGCTTGTGACACCCCACTGGGTCTGCCGGGCTCTGAGGGCCCTGCCCTGGGCCCCCTGCTCCCCTGCCCTTTGTTCAGTCACAGCAGAGATGGCCACACCCACTCCCTCAGTGAGGGCAGTCTTCCAAACTCCCTCAGCCACGCCCCTTCTCCGCAGGTTACCATGGACGACAGATGCTGCATTCTGAGGCCAGGGCGTTCCGAGAATGCCAAGGGCAGACATGATGACCTTAAATGATTTCCTCTTGTGTCAGTTTTGGTAAACTTTAGGAGCTAGGAAATGGTCCGCTTTACAGAAATGTTCAAATTTACTGGCATTTCATATATTCTCTGCTATAACATTGTCCTGATTCTTTCTGTATATTCTTTACTTATGTTTTTGTTTTCCTTAATCAAAGTGTGTCTTTAAAATCTTTTCAAAGAATATTCTTTGCACTTACTAAATCACCTGAATTTTATACGTTTTCTGTTGTATTAAGTTCTGCTCATATCTTTATTTATCTTTTTTCTATGTTCTCAGGGTTTATTGTTTTGATTTTCTGATGTCAAGTAAAACACTTGGTTATTCATTTTAATAAATCTTTTTACTTATAAAGATTTGAACTTTTAAAGATTCCAGCTTACTTGCACGTTTCTAAGGGTCCATTCCTCTACACTGTTGCCGGCCTAAGGCTTAGTTCACCATATAGCAATGTATATATTGACATATTATCCCCTCGGCTTTCTGTGATTCCCTACATCTCACCTTTCTTTGCAGACAAGCCATTTGAAATACCCTTAACTTATTTCACAGCCAATAATTCTTTGAAATAATGTGTATTTTTTAGAGAAATCATCTTATATAATTAGGCAGAAAATCTCACCTTCCATAGTTTTCTAAACAGCATAATTTCACTCTTCTCACTGCTTAATTTGTTGTATTAAAGAACCTTTCAGTATTTAGCTTTATCAATGACATGTACTTTAAAAATGTTTTAGAGATCCTACCAGTCTTTGAAAACCTCCTTGTTCCTTGTTTCATTTCCAGGTTTATGTATATTTTCTGCCTAGCACCTGATTATTCCAACATCTGATGGGTGGCCTAATGAATCTAATTCTGGTATTGATTGTTTTTGCTGATTGTCTCCCTTTGTAGCTGATTTCTTCAATATTGTGTAAATTTAGAACATGAGCTCATGTTTAGCTAAACAGCTGACCTTGTAAGAGGCTTAGGTGTGAACGCTCCTAAGTTTCAGCAAAAAGTCGGCAAAGATTTATTTGTGTCCCTCCAATGAGTTGCCCGCAAGGACCCCGTTTTCTAGAAGTGTTGGTCCAATACTCCCTCTAGGGGTAGGGGACTTAGACAGGGCTGCTTTCGGCCCCCGATCTTGGGCAGGGGCAGTGGGCGGCCTGTGGCCCGGGCAGGAGCCTCTCTGCGTGTGAACCTGGGAATCATCTCTCCTGCGAACTTCGGTCACCTGGCAGGAAGCTACGATGCCCAGACCTATGGTTAGCTGTGCAGCGAGGTATACTGCACGGACAGGTTCCACACACACTTCAACTAAGTGGGTGGCCTGAGTGGAAAAGTGAAAGTTTGGGCAGCTGTGCAGACAAAGAAGGTGCCCTATGGCCTGGGCCTAAATGCTTGTGACACTCCACTGGGCCTGCCGGGCTCTGAGGGCCCTGCCCTGGGCCCCCTGCTCCCCTGCCCTTTGTTCAGTCACAGAAGAGATGGCCACACCGACTCCCTCAGTGAGGGCAGTGTTCCAGCCTCCCTCAGCCCCGCCCACTCTCCGCAGGTTACCATGGACTACAGATGCTGCATTCTGAGGCCAGGGCGTTCTGAGAATGCCAAGGGCAGACATGATGACCTTAAATGATTTCCTCTTGTGTCAGTTTTGGTAAACTGTAGGAGCTAGGAAATGGTCAACTTTACAAAATGTTCAAATTTACTGGCATTTCATATATTCTCTGCTATAACTTTGCCCTGATTCTTTCTATATATTCTTTAATTATGTTTGTGTTTTCCTTAATCAAAGTGTGTCTTTTAAATCTTTTCAAAGAATATTCTTTGGACTTACTACCTCACTTGAATTTTATACGTTTTCTGTGGTATTAAGTTCTGCTCATATCTTTATTTATCTTTTTTCTATGTTCTCAGTGTTTATTGTTTTGATCTTCTGATGTCAAGTAAAACACTTGGTTATTCATTTTCATCAATCATTTTACTTATAAAGATTTGAACTTTTAAAGATTCCAGCTCACTTTTAAGTTTCTAAGGGTCAGGTCCTCTACATTGTGGCTGGCCTAAGGCTTAGTTCACCATATAGCAATGTATATAATGACATTTTCCCCTCGACTTTCTGTGATTCCCTACATCTCACCTTTCTTTGCAGACAAGCCATTTGAAATACACTTAACTTATTTCACAGCCAATAAGTCTTTGAAATAATGTCTATTTTTTAGAGAAATCTTCTTATATAATTAGGCAGAAAATGCCACCTGCCATAGTTTTCAAAACAACATAATTTCACTCTTCTCAATGCTTAATCTGTGGTATTAAACAACCTTTGAGTATTTAGGTTTATCAACGACATGTACTTTAAAAATGTTTTAGAGATCCTACCAGCCTTTGAAAACCTCCTTGTTCCTTGTTTCAGTTCCAGTTTTATGTATATTTTCTGCCTTGCACCTGATTATTCCAACATCAGATGGATGGCCTAGGGAATCTCATTCTGGTATTGATTGTTTTGCTGATTGTCTCACTTTGCAGCTGATTTCTTCAATATTGTGTAAATTTAGATCATGAGCTCATGTTTAGCTAAAGAGCTGACCTTGTAAGAGGCTTAGGTGTGAACGCTGGTAAGCTTCAGCAGAAAGTCGGCAAAGATTTATTTGTGTCCCTCCAATGAGTTGCCCGCAAGGACCCCGTTTTCTACAAGTGTTGGTCCAATACTCCTTCGATTGGCAGTGGACTCAGACATGGCTGCTTTTCAGCCTTCGATCTGGGGCAGGGCCAGTGGGCGGCCTGTGGCCCGGGCAGGAGCCTCTCCGCATGTGTCCCAGGGACCCATTTGCCTGCGAACTTCGGTCACCTGGCAGGAAGCTACGATGCCCTGACCTATGGTGAGCTGTGCAGCGAGCTGTACTGCGCGGACAGGTTCCAAACACACTTCAAATAAGAGGGCAGCCTGAGTGGAAAGGTGAGAGTTTGGGCAGCTGTGCAGACAAAGAAGGCGCCCTTTGGCCTGGGCCTAAATGCTTGTGACACCCCACTGGGTCTGCCGGGCTCTGAGGGCCCTGCCCTGGGCCCCCTGCTCCCCTGCCCTTTGTTCAGTCACAGCAGAGATGGCCACACCCACTCCCTCAGTGAGGGCAGTCTTCCAAACTCCCTCAGCCACGCCCCTTCTCCGCAGGTTACCATGGACGACAGATGCTGCATTCTGAGGCCAGGGCGTTCCGAGAATGTCAACGGCAGACATGATGACCTTAAATGATTTCCTCTTGTGTCAGTTTTGGTAAACTTTAGGAGCTAGGAAATGGTCCGCTTTACAGAAATGTTCAAATTTACTGGCATTTCATATATTCTCTGCTATAACATTGTCCTGATTCTTTCTGTATATTCTTTACTTATGTTTTTGTTTTCCTTAATCAAAGTGTGTCTTTAAAATCTTTTCAAAGAATATTCTTTGCACTTACTAAATCACCTGAATTTTATACGTTTTCTGTTGTATTAAGTTCTGCTCATATCTTTATTTATCTTTTTTCTATGTTCTCAGGGTTTATTGTTTTGATTTTCTGATGTCAAGTAAAACACTTGGTTATTCATTTTAATAAATCTTTTTACTTATAAAGATTTGAACTTTTAAAGATTCCAGCTTACTTGTACGTTTCTAAGGGTCCATTCCTCTACACTGTTGCCGGCCTAAGGCTTAGTTCACCATATAGCAATGTATATATTGACATATTATCCCCTCGGCTTTCTGTGATTCCCTACATCTCACCTTTCTTTGCAGACAAGCCATTTGAAATACCCTTAACTTATTTCACAGCCAATAATTCTTTGAAATAATGTGTATTTTTTAGAGAAATCATCTTATATAATTAGGCAGAAAATCTCACCTTCCATATTTTTCTAAACAGCATAATTTCACTCTTCTCACTGCTTAATTTGTTGTATTAAAGAACCTTTCAGTATTTAGCTTTATCAATGACATGTACTTTAAAAATGTTTTAGAGATCCTACCAGTCTTTGAAAACCTCCTTGTTCCTTGTTTCATTTCCAGGTTTATGTATATTTTCTGCCTAGCACCTGATTATTCCAACATCTGATGGGTGGCCTAAGGAATCTAATTCTGGTATTGATTGTTTTTGCTGATTGTCTCCCTTTGTAGCTGATTTCTTCAATATTGTGTAAATTTAGAACATGAGCTCATGTTTAGCTAAACAGCTGACCTTGTAAGAGGCTTAGGTGTGAACGCTCCTAAGTTTCAGCAAAAAGTCGGCAAAGATTTATTTGTGTCCCTCCAATGAGTTGCCCGCAAGGACCCCGTTTTCTAGAAGTGTTGGTCCAATACTCCCTCTAGGGGTAGGGGACTTAGACAGGGCTGCTTTCGGCCCCAGATCTTGGGCAGGGGCAGTGGGCGGCCTGTGGCCCGGGCAGGAGCCTCTCTGCGTGTGAACCTGGGAATCATCTCTCCTGCGAACTTCGGTCACCTGGCAGGAAGCTACGATGCCCAGACCTATGGTTAGCTGTGCAGCGAGGTATACTGCACGGACAGGTTCCACACACACTTCAACTAAGTGGGTGGCCTGAGTGGAAAAGTGAAAGTTTGGGCAGCTGTGCAGACAAAGAAGGTGCCCTATGGCCTGGGCCTAAATGCTTGTGACACTCCACTGGGCCTGCCGGGCTCTGAGGGCCCTGCCCTGGGCCCCCTGCTCCCCTGCCCTTTGTTCAGTCACAGCAGATATGGTCACACCCACTACCTCAGTGAGGGCAGTGTTCCAGCCTCCCTCAGCCCCGCCCACTCTCCGCAGGTTACCATGGACTACAGATGCTGCATTCTGAGGCCAGGGCGTTCTGAGAATGCCAAGGGCAGACATGATGACCTTAAATGATTTCCTCTTGTGTCAGTTTTGGTAAACTGTAGGAGCTAGGAAATGGTCAACTTTACAAAAATGTTCAAATTTACTGGCATTTCATATATTCTCTGCTATAACTTTGCCCTGCTTCTTTCTATATATTCTTTAATTATGTTTGTGTTTTCCTTAATCAAAGTGTGTCTTTTAAATCTTTTCAAAGAATATTCTTTGGACTTACTACCTCACTTGAATTTTATACGTTTTCTGTGGTATTAAGTTCTGCTCATATCTTTATTTATCTTTTTTCTATGTTCTCAGTGTTTATTGTTTTGATCTTCTGATGTCAAGTAAAACACTTGGTTATTCATTTTCATCAATCTTTTTACTTATAAATATTTGAACTTTTAAAGATTCCAGCTCACTTTTAAGTTTCTAAGGGTCAGGTCCTCTACATTGTGGCTGGCCTAAGGCTTAGTTCACCATATAGCAATGTATATAATGACATTTTCCCCTCGACTTTCTGTGATTCCCTACATCTCACCTTTCTTTGCAGACAAGCCATTTGAAATACACTTAACTTATTTCACAGCCAATAAGTCTTTGAAATAATGTCTATTTTTTAGAGAAATCTTCTTATATAATTAGGCAGAAAATGCCACCTGCCATAGTTTTCAAAACAACATAATTTCACTCTTCTCAATGCTTAATCTGTGGTATTAAACAACCTTTGAGTATTTAGGTTTATCAACGACATGTACTTTAAAAATGTTTTAGAGATCCTACCAGCCTTTGAAAACCTCCTTGTTCCTTGTTTCAGTTCCAGTTTTATGTATATTTTCTGCCTTGCACCTGATTATTCCAACATCAGATGGATGGCCTAGGGAATCTCATTCTGGTATTGATTGTTTTGCTGATTGTCTCACTTTGCAGCTGATTTCTTCAATATTGTGTAAATTTAGATCATGAGCTCATGTTTAGCTAAACAGCTGACCTTGTAAGAGGCTTAGGTGTGAACGCTGGTAAGCTTCAGCAGAAAGTCGGCAAAGATTTATTTGTGTCCCTCCAATGAGTTGCCCGCAAGGACCCCGTTTTCTACAAGTGTTGGTCCAATACTCCTTCGATTGGCAGTGGACTCAGACATGGCTGCTTTTCAGCCTTCGATCTGGGGCAGGGCCAGTGGGCGGCCTGTGGCCCGGGCAGGAGCCTCTCCGCATGTGTCCCAGGGACCCATTTGCCTGCGAACTTCGGTCACCTGGCAGGAAGCTACGATGCCCTGACCTATGGTGAGCTGTGCAGCGAGCTGTACTGCGCGGACAGGTTCCAAACACACTTCAAATAAGAGGGCGGCCTGAGTGGAAAGGTGAGAGTTTGGGCAGCTGTGCAGACAAAGAAGGCGCCCTTTGGCCTGGGCCTAAATGCTTGTGACACCCCACTGGGTCTGCCGGGCTCTGAGGGCCCTGCCCTGGGCCCCCTGCTCCCCTGCCCTTTGTTCAGTCACAGCAGAGATGGCCACACCCACTCCCTCAGTGAGGGCAGTCTTCCAAACTCCCTCAGCCACGCCCCTTCTCCGCAGGTTACCATGGACGACAGATGCTGCATTCTGAGGCCAGGGCGTTCCGAGAATGTCAACGGCAGACATGATGACCTTAAATGATTTCCTCTTGTGTCAGTTTTGGTAAACTTTAGGAGCTAGGAAATGGTCCGCTTTACAGAAATGTTCAAATTTACTGGCATTTCATATATTCTCTGCTATAACATTGTCCTGATTCTTTCTGTATATTCTTTACTTATGTTTTTGTTTTCCTTAATCAAAGTGTGTCTTTAAAATCTTTTCAAAGAATATTCTTTGCACTTACTAAATCACCTGAATTTTATACGTTTTCTGTTGTATTAAGTTCTGCTCATATCTTTATTTATCTTTTTCCTATGTTCTCAGGGTTTATTGTTTTGATTTTCTGATGTCAAGTAAAACACTTGGTTATTCATTTTAATAAATCTTTTTACTTATAAAGATTTGAACTTTTAAAGATTCCAGCTTACTTGTACGTTTCTAAGGGTCCATTCCTCTACACTGTTGCCGGCCTAAGGCTTAGTTCACCATATAGCAATGTATATATTGACATATTATCCCCTCGGCTTTCTGTGATTCCCTACATCTCACCTTTCTTTGCAGACAAGCCATTTGAAATACCCTTAACTTATTTCACAGCCAATAATTCTTTGAAATAATGTGTATTTTTTAGAGAAATCATCTTATATAATTAGGCAGAAAATCTCACCTTCCATATTTTTCTAAACAGCATAATTTCACTCTTCTCACTGCTTAATTTGTTGTATTAAAGAACCTTTCAGTATTTAGCTTTATCAATGACATGTACTTTAAAAATGTTTTAGAGATCCTACCAGTCTTTGAAAACCTCCTTGTTCCTTGTTTCATTTCCAGGTTTATGTATATTTTCTGCCTAGCACCTGATTATTCCAACATCTGATGGGTGGCCTAAGGAATCTAATTCTGGTATTGATTGTTTTTGCTGATTGTCTCCCTTTGTAGCTGATTTCTTCAATATTGTGTAAATTTAGAACATGAGCTCATGTTTAGCTAAACAGCTGACCTTGTAAGAGGCTTAGGTGTGAACGCTCGTAAGTTTCAGCAAAAAGTCGGCAAAGATTTATTTGTGTCCCTCCAATGAGTTGCCCGCAAGGACCCCGTTTTCTAGAAGTGTTGGTCCAATACTCCCTCTAGGGGTAGGGGACTTAGACAGGGCTGCTTTCGGCCCCCGATCTTGGGCAGGGGCAGTGGGCGGCCTGTGGCCCGGGCAGGAGCCTCTCTGCGTGTGAACCTGGGAATCATCTCTCCTGCGAACTTCGGTCACCTGGCAGGAAGCTACGATGCCCAGACCTATGGTTAGCTGTGCAGCGAGGTATACTGCGCGGACAGGTTCCACACACACTTCAACTAAGTGGGTGGCCTGAGTGGAAAAGTGAAAGTTTGGGCAGCTGTGCAGACAAAGAAGGTGCCCTATGGCCTGGGCCTAAATGCTTGTGACACTCCACTGGGCCTGCCGGGCTCTGAGGGCACTGCCCTGGGCCCCCTGCTCCCCTGCCCTTTGTTCAGTCACAGCAGAGATGGCCACACCCACTACCTCAGTGAGGGCAGTGTTCCAGCCTCCCTCAGCCCCGCCCACTCTCCGCAGGTTACCATGGACTACAGATGCTGCATTCTGAGGCCAGGGCGTTCTGAGAATGCCAAGGGCAGACATGATGACCTTAAATGATTTCCTCTTGTGTCAGTTTTGGTAAACTGTAGGAGCTAGGAAATGGTCAACTTTACAGAAATGTTCAAATTTACTGGCATTTCATATATTCTCTGCGATAACTTTGCCCTGCTTCTTTCTATATATTCTTTAATTATGTTTGTGTTTTCCTTAATCAAAGTGTGTCTTTTAAATCTTTTCAAAGAATATTCTTTGGACTTACTACCTCACTTGAATTTTATACGTTTTCTGTGGTATTAAGTTCTGCTCATATCTTTATTTATCTTTTTTCTATGTTCTCAGTGTTTATTGTTTTGATCTTCTGATGTCAAGTAAAACACTTGGTTATTCATTTTCATCAATCTTTTTACTTATAAATATTTGAACTTTTAAAGATTCCAGCTCACTTTTAAGTTTCTAAGGGTCAGGTCCTCTACATTGTGGCTGGCCTAAGGCTTAGTTCACCATATAGCAATGTATATAATGACATTTTCCCCTCGACTTTCTGTGATTCCCTACATCTCACCTTTCTTTGCAGACAAGCCATTTGAAATACACTTAACTTATTTCACAGCCAATAAGTCTTTGAAATAATGTCTATTTTTTAGAGAAATCTTCTTATATAATTAGGCAGAAAATGCCACCTGCCATAGTTTTCAAAACAACATAATTTCACTCTTCTCAATGCTTAATCTGTGGTATTAAACAACCTTTGAGTATTTAGGTTTATCAACGACATGTACTTTAAAAATGTTTTAGAGATCCTACCAGCCTTTGAAAACCTCCTTGTTCCTTGTTTCAGTTCCAGTTTTATGTATATTTTCTGCCTTGCACCTGATTATTCCAACATCAGATGGATGGCCTAGGGAATCTCATTCTGGTATTGATTGTTTTGCTGATTGTCTCACTTTGCAGCTGATTTCTTCAATATTGTGTAAATTTAGATCATGAGCTCATGTTTAGCTAAACAGCTGACCTTGTAAGAGGCTTAGGTGTGAACGCTGGTAAGCTTCAGCAGAAAGTCGGCAAAGATTTATTTGTGTCCCTCCAATGAGTTGCCCGCAAGGACCCCGTTTTCTACAAGTGTTGGTCCAATACTCCTTCGATTGGCAGTGGACTCAGACATGGCTGCTTTTCAGCCTTCGATCTGGGGCAGGGCCAGTGGGCGGCCTGTGGCCCGGGCAGGAGCCTCTCCGCATGTGTCCCAGGGACCCATTTGCCTGCGAACTTCGGTCACCTGGCAGGAAGCTATGATGCCCTGACCTATGGTGAGCTGTGCAGCGAGCTGTACTGCGCGGACAGGTTCCAAACACACTTCAAATAAGAGGGCGGCCTGAGTGGAAAGGTGAGAGTTTGGGCAGCTGTGCAGACAAAGAAGGCGCCCTTTGGCCTGGGCCTAAATGCTTGTGACACCCCACTGGGTCTGCCGGGCTCTGAGGGCCCTGCCCTGGGCCCCCTGCTCCCCTGCCCTTTGTTCAGTCACAGCAGAGATGGCCACACCCACTCCCTCAGTGAGGGCAGTCTTCCAAACTCCCTCAGCCACGCCCCTTCTCCGCAGGTTACCATGGACGACAGATGCTGCATTCTGAGGCCAGGGCGTTCCGAGAATGTCAACGGCAGACATGATGACCTTAAATGATTTCCTCTTGTGTCAGTTTTGGTAAACTTTAGGAGCTAGGAAATGGTCCGCTTTACAGAAATGTTCAAATTTACTGGCATTTCATATATTCTCTGCTATAACATTGTCCTGATTCTTTCTGTATATTCTTTACTTATGTTTTTGTTTTCCTTAATCAAAGTGTGTCTTTAAAATCTTTTCAAAGAATATTCTTTGCACTTACTAAATCACCTGAATTTTATACGTTTTCTGTTGTATTAAGTTCTGCTCATATCTTTATTTATCTTTTTCCTATGTTCTCAGGGTTTATTGTTTTGATTTTCTGATGTCAAGTAAAACACTTGGTTATTCATTTTAATAAATCTTTTTACTTATAAAGATTTGAACTTTTAAAGATTCCAGCTTACTTGTACGTTTCTAAGGGTCCATTCCTCTACACTGTTGCCGGCCTAAGGCTTAGTTCACCATATAGCAATGTATATATTGACATATTATCCCCTCGGCTTTCTGTGATTCCCTACATCTCACCTTTCTTTGCAGACAAGCCATTTGAAATACCCTTAACTTATTTCACAGCCAATAATTCTTTGAAATAATGTGTATTTTTTAGAGAAATCATCTTATATAATTAGGCAGAAAATCTCACCTTCCATATTTTTCTAAACAGCATAATTTCACTCTTCTCACTGCTTAATTTGTTGTATTAAAGAACCTTTCAGTATTTAGCTTTATCAATGACATGTACTTTAAAAATGTTTTAGAGATCCTACCAGTCTTTGAAAACCTCCTTGTTCCTTGTTTCATTTCCAGGTTTATGTATATTTTCTGCCTAGCACCTGATTATTCCAACATCTGATGGGTGGCCTAAGGAATCTAATTCTGGTATTGATTGTTTTTGCTGATTGTCTCCCTTTGTAGCTGATTTCTTCAATATTGTGTAAATTTAGAACATGAGCTCATGTTTAGCTAAACAGCTGACCTTGTAAGAGGCTTAGGTGTGAACGCTCGTAAGTTTCAGCAAAAAGTCGGCAAAGATTTATTTGTGTCCCTCCAATGAGTTGCCCGCAAGGACCCCGTTTTCTAGAAGTGTTGGTCCAATACTCCCTCTAGGGGTAGGGGACTTAGACAGGGCTGCTTTCGGCCCCCGATCTTGGGCAGGGGCAGTGGGCGGCCTGTGGCCCGGGCAGGAGCCTCTCTGCGTGTGAACCTGGGAATCATCTCTCCTGCGAACTTCGGTCACCTGGCAGGAAGCTATGATGCCCAGACCTATGGTTAGCTGTGCAGCGAGGTATACTGCGCGGACAGGTTCCACACACACTTCAACTAAGTGGGTGGCCTGAGTGGAAAAGTGAAAGTTTGGGCAGCTGTGCAGACAAAGAAGGTGCCCTATGGCCTGGGCCTAAATGCTTGTGACACTCCACTGGGCCTGCCGGGCTCTGAGGGCACTGCCCTGGGCCCCCTGCTCCCCTGCCCTTTGTTCAGTCACAGCAGAGATGGCCACACCCACTACCTCAGTGAGGGCAGTGTTCCAGCCTCCCTCAGCCCCGCCCACTCTCCGCAGGTTACCATGGACTACAGATGCTGCATTCTGAGGCCAGGGCGTTCTGAGAATGCCAAGGGCAGACATGATGACCTTAAATGATTTCCTCTTGTGTCAGTTTTGGTAAACTGTAGGAGCTAGGAAATGGTCAACTTTACAGAAATGTTCAAATTTACTGGCATTTCATATATTCTCTGCGATAACTTTGCCCTGATTCTTTCTATATATTCTTTAATTATGTTTGTGTTTTCCTTAATCAAAGTGTGTCTTTTAAATCTTTTCAAAGAATATTCTTTGGACTTACTACCTCACTTGAATTTTATACGTTTTCTGTGGTATTAAGTTCTGCTCATATCTTTATTTATCTTTTTTCTATGTTCTCAGTGTTTATTGTTTTGATCTTCTGATGTCAAGTAAAACACTTGGTTATTCATTTTCATCAATCTTTTTACTTATAAATATTTGAACTTTTAAAGATTCCAGCTCACTTTTAAGTTTCTAAGGGTCAGGTCCTCTACATTGTGGCTGGCCTAAGGCTTAGTTCACCATATAGCAATGTATATAATGACATTTTCCCCTCGACTTTCTGTGATTCCCTACATCTCACCTTTCTTTGCAGACAAGCCATTTGAAATACACTTAACTTATTTCACAGCCAATAAGTCTTTGAAATAATGTCTATTTTTTAGAGAAATCTTCTTATATAATTAGGCAGAAAATGCCACCTGCCATAGTTTTCAAAACAACATAATTTCACTCTTCTCAATGCTTAATCTGTGGTATTAAACAACCTTTTAGTATTTAGGTTTATCAAAAACATGTACTTTAAAAATGTTTTAGAGATCCTACCAGCCTTTGAAAACCTCCTTGTTCCTTGTTTCAGTTCCAGTTTTATGTATATTTTCTGCCTTGCACCTGATTATTCCAACATCAGATGGATGGCCTAGGGAATCTCATTCTGGTATTGATTGTTTTGCTGATTGTCTCACTTTGCAGCTGATTTCTTCAATATTGTGTAAATTTAGATCATGAGCTCATGTTTAGCTAAACAGCTGACCTTGTAAGAGGCTTAGGTGTGAACGCTGGTAAGCTTCAGCAGAAAGTCGGCAAAGATTTATTTGTGTCCCTCCAATGAGTTGCCCGCAAGGACCCCGTTTTCTACAAGTGTTGGTCCAATACTCCTTCGATTGGCAGTGGACTCAGACATGGCTGCTTTTCAGCCTTCGATCTGGGGCAGGGCCAGTGGGCGGCCTGTGGCCCGGGCAGGAGCCTCTCCGCATGTGTCCCAGGGACCCATTTGCCTGCGAACTTCGGTCACCTGGCAGGAAGCTACGATGCCCTGACCTATGGTGAGCTGTGCAGCGAGCTGTACTGCGCGGACAGGTTCCAAACACACTTCAAATAAGAGGGCGGCCTGAGTGGAAAGGTGAGAGTTTGGGCAGCTGTGCAGACAAAGAAGGCGCCCTTTGGCCTGGGCCTAAATGCTTGTGACACCCCACTGGGTCTGCCGGGCTCTGAGGGCCCTGCCCTGGGCCCCCTGCTCCCCTGCCCTTTGTTCAGTCACAGCAGAGATGGCCACACCCACTCCCTCAGTGAGGGCAGTCTTCCAAACTCCCTCAGCCACGCCCCTTCTCCGCAGGTTACCATGGACGACAGATGCTGCATTCTGAGGCCAGGGCGTTCCGAGAATGTCAACGGCAGACATGATGACCTTAAATGATTTCCTCTTGTGTCAGTTTTGGTAAACTTTAGGAGCTAGGAAATGGTCCGCTTTACAGAAATGTTCAAATTTACTGGCATTTCATATATTCTCTGCTATAACATTGTCCTGATTCTTTCTGTATATTCTTTACTTATGTTTTTGTTTTCCTTAATCAAAGTGTGTCTTTAAAATCTTTTCAAAGAATATTCTTTGCACTTACTAAATCACCTGAATTTTATACGTTTTCTGTTGTATTAAGTTCTGCTCATATCTTTATTTATCTTTTTTCTATGTTCTCAGGGTTTATTGTTTTGATTTTCTGATGTCAAGTAAAACACTTGGTTATTCATTTTAATAAATCTTTTTACTTATAAAGATTTGAACTTTTAAAGATTCCAGCTTACTTGTACGTTTCTAAGGGTCCATTCCTCTACACTGTTGCCGGCCTAAGGCTTAGTTCACCATATAGCAATGTATATATTGACATATTATCCCCTCGGCTTTCTGTGATTCCCTACATCTCACCTTTCTTTGCAGACAAGCCATTTGAAATACCCTTAACTTATTTCACAGCCAATAATTCTTTGAAATAATGTGTATTTTTTAGAGAAATCATCTTATATAATTAGGCAGAAAATCTCACCTTCCATATTTTTCTAAACAGCATAATTTCACTCTTCTCACTGCTTAATTTGTTGTATTAAAGAACCTTTCAGTATTTAGCTTTATCAATGACATGTACTCTAAAAATGTTTTAGAGATCCTACCAGTCTTTGAAAACCTCCTTGTTCCTTGTTTCATTTCCAGGTTTATGTATATTTTCTGCCTAGCACCTGATTATTCCAACATCTGATGGGTGGCCTAAGGAATCTAATTCTGGTATTGATTGTTTTTGCTGATTGTCTCCCTTTGTAGCTGATTTCTTCAATATTGTGTAAATTTAGAACATGAGCTCATGTTTAGCTAAACAGCTGACCTTGTAAGAGGCTTAGGTGTGAACGCTCCTAAGTTTCAGCAAAAAGTCGGCAAAGATTTATTTGTGTCCCTCCAATGAGTTGCCCGCAAGGACCCCGTTTTCTAGAAGTGTTGGTCCAATACTCCCTCTAGGGGTAGGGGACTTAGACAGGGCTGCTTTCGGCCCCCGATCTTGGGCAGGGGCAGTGGGCGGCCTGTGGCCCGGGCAGGAGCCTCTCTGCGTGTGAACCTGGGAATCATCTCTCCTGCGAACTTCGGTCACCTGGCAGGAAGCTACGATGCCCAGACCTATGGTTAGCTGTGCAGCGAGGTATACTGCGCGGACAGGTTCCACACACACTTCAACTAAGTGGGTGGCCTGAGTGGAAAAGTGAAAGTTTGGGCAGCTGTGCAGACAAAGAAGGTGCCCTATGGCCTGGGCCTAAATGCTTGTGACACTCCACTGGGCCTGCCGGGCTCTGAGGGCCCTGCCCTGGGCCCCCTGCTCCCCTGCCCTTTGTTCAGTCACAGCAGAGATGGCCACACCCACTCCCTCAGTGAGGGCAGTGTTCCAGCCTCCCTCAGCCCCGCCCACTCTCCGCAGGTTACCATGGACTACAGATGCTGCATTCTGAGGCCAGGGCGTTCTGAGAATGCCAAGGGCAGACATGATGACCTTAAATGATTTCCTCTTGTGTCAGTTTTGGTAAACTGTAGGAGCTAGGAAATGGTCAACTTTACAGAAATGTTCAAATTTACTGGCATTTCCTATATTCTCTGCTATAACTTTGCCCTGATTCTTTCTATATATTCTTTCATTATGTTTGTGTTTTCCTTAATCAAAGTGTGTCTTTTAAATCTTTTCAAAGAATATTCTTTGGACTTACTACCTCACTTGAATTTTATACGTTTTCTGTGGTATTAAGTTCTGCTCATATCTTTATTTATCTTTTTTCTATGTTCTCAGTGTTTATTGTTTTGATCTTCTGATGTCAAGTAAAACACTTGGTTATTCATTTTCATCAATCTTTTTACTTATAAATATTTGAACTTTTAAAGATTCCAGCTCACTTTTAAGTTTCTAAGGGTCAGGTCCTCTACATTGTGGCTGGCCTAAGGCTTAGTTCACCATATAGCAATGTATATAATGACATTTTCCCCTCGACTTTCTGTGATTCCCTACATCTCACCTTTCTTTGCAGACAAGCCATTTGAAATACACTTAACTTATTTCACAGCCAATAAGTCTTTGAAATAATGTCTATTTTTTAGAGAAATCTTCTTATATAATTAGGCAGAAAATGCCACCTGCCATAGTTTTCAAAACAACATAATTTCACTCTTCTCAATGCTTAATCTGTGGTATTAAACAACCTTTGAGTATTTAGGTTTATCAACGACATGTACTTTAAAAATGTTTTAGAGATCCTACCAGCCTTTGAAAACCTCCTTGTTCCTTGTTTCAGTTCCAGTTTTATGTATATTTTCTGCCTTGCACCTGATTATTCCAACATCAGATGGATGGCCTAGGGAATCTCATTCTGGTATTGATTGTTTTGCTGATTGTCTCCCTTTGCAGCTGATTTCTTCAATATTGTGTAAATTTAGATCATGAGCTCATGTTTAGCTAAACAGCTGACCTTGTAAGAGGCTTAGGTGTGAACGCTGGTAAGCTTCAGCAGAAAGTCGGCAAAGATTTATTTGTGTCCCTCCAATGAGTTGCCCGCAAGGACCCCGTTTTCTACAAGTGTTGGTCCAATACTCCTTCGATTGGCAGTGGACTCAGACATGGCTGCTTTTCAGCCTTCGATCTGGGGCAGGGCCAGTGGGCGGCCTGTGGCCCGGGCAGGAGCCTCTCCGCATGTGTCCCAGGGACCCATTTGCCTGCGAACTTCGGTCACCTGGCAGGAAGCTACGATGCCCTGACCTATGGTGAGCTGTGCAGCGAGCTGTACTGTGCGGACAGGTTCCAAACACACTTCAAATAAGAGGGCGGCCTGAGTGGAAAGGTGAGAGTTTGGGCAGCTGTGCAGACAAAGAAGGCGCCCTTTGTCCTGGGCCTAAATGCTTGTGACACCCCACTGGGTCTGCCGGGCTCTGAGGGCCCTGCCCTGGGCCCCCTGCTCCCCTGCCCTTTGTTCAGTCACAGCAGAGATGGCCACACCCACTCCCTCAGTGAGGGCAGTCTTCCAAACTCCCTCAGCCACGCCCCTTCTCCGCAGGTTACCATGGACGACAGATGCTGCATTCTGAGGCCAGGGCGTTCCGAGAATGCCAAGGGCAGACATGATGACCTTAAATGATTTCCTCTTGTGTCAGTTTTGGTAAACTTTAGGAGCTAGGAAATGGTCCGCTTTACAGAAATGTTCAAATTTACTGGCATTTCATATATTCTCTGCTATAACATTGTCCTGATTCTTTCTGTATATTCTTTACTTATGTTTTTGTTTTCCTTAATCAAAGTGTGTCTTTAAAATCTTTTCAAAGAATATTCTTTGCACTTACTAAATCACCTGAATTTTATACGTTTTCTGTTGTATTAAGTTCTGCTCATATCTTTATTTATCTTTTTTCTATGTTCTCAGGGTTTATTGTTTTGATTTTCTGATGTCAAGTAAAACACTTGGTTATTCATTTTAATAAATCTTTTTACTTATAAAGATTTGAACTTTTAAAGATTCCAGCTTACTTGTACGTTTCTAAGGGTCCATTCCTCTACACTGTTGCCGGCCTAAGGCTTAGTTCACCATATAGCAATGTATATATTGACATATTATCCCCTCGGCTTTCTGTGAATCCCTACATCTCACCTTTCTTTGCAGACAAGCCATTTGAAATACCCTTAACTTATTTCACAGCAAATAATTCTTTGAAATAATGTGTATTTTTTAGAGAAATCATCTTATATAATTAGGCAGAAAATCTCACCTTCCATATTTTTCTAAACAGCATAATTTCACTCTTCTCACTGCTTAATTTGTTGTATTAAACAACCTTTCAGTATTTAGCTTTATCAATGACATGTACTTTAAAAATGTTTTAGAGATCCTACCAGTCTTTGAAAACCTCCTTGTTCCTTTTTTCATTTCCAGGTTTATGTATATTTTCTGCCTAGCACCTGATTATTCCAACATCTGATGGGTGGCCTAAGGAATCTAATTCTGGTATTGATTGTTTTTGCTGATTGTCTCCCTTTGTAGCTGATTTCTTCAATATTGTGTAAATTTAGAACATGAGCTCATGTTTAGCTAAACAGCTGACCTTGTAAGAGGCTTAGGTGTGAACGCTCGTAAGTTTCAGCAAAAAGTCGGCAAAGATTTATTTGTGTCCCTCCAATGAGTTGCCCGCAAGGACCCCGTTTTCTAGAAGTGTTGGTCCAATACTCCCTCTAGGGGTAGGGGACTTAGACAGGGCTGCTTTCGGCCCCCGATCTTGGGCAGGGGCAGTGGGCGGCCTGTGGCCCGGGCAGGAGCCTCTCTGCGTGTGAACCTGGGAATCATCTCTCCTGCGAACTTCGGTCACCTGGCAGGAAGCTACGATGCCCAGACCTATGGTTAGCTGTGCAGCGAGGTATACTGCGCGGACAGGTTCCACACACACTTCAACTAAGTGGGTGGCCTGAGTGGAAAAGTGAAAGTTTGGGCAGCTGTGCAGACAAAGAAGGTGCCCTATGGCCTGGGCCTAAATGCTTGTGACACTCCACTGGGCCTGCCGGGCTCTGAGGGCCCTGCCCTGGGCCACCTGCTCCCCTGCCCTTTGTTCAGTCACAGCAGAGATGGCCACACCCACTACCTCAGTGAGGGCAGGGTTCCAGCCTCCCTCAGCCCCGCCCACTCTCCGCAGGTCACCATGGACTACAGATGCTGCATTCTGAGGCCAGGGCGTTCTGAGAATGCCAAGGGCAGACATGATGACCTTAAATGATTTCCTCTTGTGTCAGTTTTGTTAAACTGTAGGAGCTAGGAAATGGTCAACTTTACAGAAATGTTCAAATTTACTGGCATTTCCTATATTCTCTGCTATAACTTTGCCCTGATTCTTTCTATATATTCTTTAATTATGTTTGTGTTTTCCTTAATCAAAGTGTGTCTTTTAAATCTTTTCAAAGAATATTCTTTGGACTTACTACCTCACTTGAATTTTATACGTTTTCTGTGGTATTAAGTTCTGCTCATATCTTTATTTATCTTTTTTCTATGTTCTCAGTGTTTATTGTTTTGATCTTCTGATGTCAAGTAAAACACTTGGTTATTCATTTTCATCAATCTTTTTACTTATAAATATTTGAACTTTTAAAGATTCCAGCTCACTTTTAAGTTTCTAAGGGTCAGGTCCTCTACATTGTGGCTGGCCTAAGGCTTAGTTCACCATATAGCAATGTATATAATGACATTTTCCCCTCGACTTTCTGTGATTCCCTACATCTCACCTTTCTTTGCAGACAAGCCATTTGAAATACACTTAACGTATTTCACAGCCAATAAGTCTTTGAAATAATGTCTATTTTTTAGAGAAATCTTCTTATATAATTAGGCAGAAAATGCCACCTGCCATAGTTTTCAAAACAACATAATTTCACTCTTCTCAATGCTTAATCTGTGGTATTAAACAACCTTTGAGTATTTAGGTTTATCAACGACATGTACTTTAAAAATGTTTTAGAGATCCTACCAGCCTTTGAAAACCTCCTTGTTCCTTGTTTCAGTTCCAGTTTTATGTATATTTTCTGCCTTGCACCTGATTATTCCAACATCAGATGGATGGCCTAGGGAATCTCATTCTGGTATTGATTGTTTTGCTGATTGTCTCCCTTTGCAGCTGATTTCTTCAATATTGTGTAAATTTAGATCATGAGCTCATGTTTAGCTAAACAGCTGACCTTGTAAGAGGCTTAGGTGTGAACGCTGGTAAGCTTCAGCAGAAAGTCGGCAAAGATTTATTTGTGTCCCTCCAATGAGTTGCCCGCAAGGACCCCGTTTTCTACAAGTGTTGGTCCAATACTCCTTCGATTGGCAGTGGACTCAGACATGGCTGCTTTTCAGCCTTCGATCTGGGGCAGGGCCAGTGGGCGGCCTGTGGCCCGGGCAGGAGCCTCTCCGCATGTGTCCCAGGGACCCATTTGCCTGCGAACTTCGGTCACCTGGCAGGAAGCTACGATGCCCTGACCTATGGTGAGCTGTGCAGCGAGCTGTACTGTGCGGACAGGTTCCAAACACACTTCAAATAAGAGGGCGGCCTGAGTGGAAAGGTGAGAGTTTGGGCAGCTGTGCAGACAAAGAAGGCGCCCTTTGTCCTGGGCCTAAATGCTTGTGACACCCCACTGGGTCTGCCGGGCTCTGAGGGCCCTGCCCTGGGCCCCCTGCTCCCCTGCCCTTTGTTCAGTCACAGCAGAGATGGCCACACCCACTCCCTCAGTGAGGGCAGTCTTCCAAACTCCCTCAGCCACGCCCCTTCTCCGCAGGTTACCATGGACGACAGATGCTGCATTCTGAGGCCAGGGCGTTCCGAGAATGCCAAGGGCAGACATGATGACCTTAAATGATTTCCTCTTGTGTCAGTTTTGGTAAACTTTAGGAGCTAGGAAATGGTCCGCTTTACAGAAATGTTCAAATTTACTGGCATTTCATATATTCTCTGCTATAACATTGTCCTGATTCTTTCTGTATATTCTTTACTTATGTTTTTGTTTTCCTTAATCAAAGTGTGTCCTTAAAATCTTTTCAAAGAATATTCTTTGCACTTACTAAATCACCTGAATTTTATACGTTTTCTGTTGTATTAAGTTCTGCTCATATCTTTATTTATCTTTTTTCTATGTTCTCAGGGTTTATTGTTTTGATTTTCTGATGTCAAGTAAAACACTTGGTTATTCATTTTAATAAATCTTTTTACTTATAAAGATTTGAACTTTTAAAGATTCCAGCTTACTTGTACGTTTCTAAGGGTCCATTCCTCTACACTGTTGCCGGCCTAAGGCTTAGTTCACCATATAGCAATGTATATATTGACATATTATCCCCTCGGCTTTCTGTGAATCCCTACATCTCACCTTTCTTTGCAGACAAGCCATTTGAAATACCCTTAACTTATTTCACAGCCAATAATTCTTTGAAATAATGTGTATTTTTTAGAGAAATCATCTTATATAATTAGGCAGAAAATCTCACCTTCCATATTTTTCTAAACAGCATAATTTCACTCTTCTCACTGCTTAATTTGTTGTATTAAACAACCTTTCAGTATTTAGCTTTATCAATGACATGTACTTTAAAAATGTTTTAGAGATCCTACCAGTCTTTGAAAACCTCCTTGTTCCTTTTTTCATTTCCAGGTTTATGTATATTTTCTGCCTAGCACCTGATTATTCCAACATCTGATGGGTGGCCTAAGGAATCTAATTCTGGTATTGATTGTTTTTGCTGATTGTCTCCCTTTGTAGCTGATTTCTTCAATATTGTGTAAATTTAGAACATGAGCTCATGTTTAGCTAAACAGCTGACCTTGTAAGAGGCTTAGGTGTGAACGCTCGTAAGTTTCAGCAAAAAGTCGGCAAAGATTTATTTGTGTCCCTCCAATGAGTTGCCCGCAAGGACCCCGTTTTCTAGAAGTGTTGGTCCAATACTCCCTCTAGGGGTAGGGGACTTAGACAGGGCTGCTTTCGGCCCCCGATCTTGGGCAGGGGCAGTGGGCGGCCTGTGGCCCGGGCAGGAGCCTCTCTGCGTGTGAACCTGGGAATCATCTCTCCTGCGAACTTCGGTCACCTGGCAGGAAGCTACGATGCCCAGACCTATGGTTAGCTGTGCAGCGAGGTATACTGCGCGGACAGGTTCCACACACACTTCAACTAAGTGGGTGGCCTGAGTGGAAAAGTGAAAGTTTGGGCAGCTGTGCAGACAAAGAAGGTGCCCTATGGCCTGGGCCTAAATGCTTGTGACACTCCACTGGGCCTGCCGGGCTCTGAGGGCCCTGCCCTGGGCCACCTGCTCCCCTGCCCTTTGTTCAGTCACAGCAGAGATGGCCACACCCACTACCTCAGTGAGGGCAGGGTTCCAGCCTCCCTCAGCCCCGCCCACTCTCCGCAGGTCACCATGGACTACAGATGCTGCATTCTGAGGCCAGGGCGTTCTGAGAATGCCAAGGGCAGACATGATGACCTTAAATGATTTCCTCTTGTGTCAGTTTTGTTAAACTGTAGGAGCTAGGAAATGGTCAACTTTACAGAAATGTTCAAATTTACTGGCATTTCCTATATTCTCTGCTATAACTTTGCCCTGATTCTTTCTATATATTCTTTAATTATGTTTGTGTTTTCCTTAATCAAAGTGTGTCTTTTAAATCTTTTCAAAGAATATTCTTTGGACTTACTACCTCACTTGAATTTTATACGTTTTCTGTGGTATTAAGTTCTGCTCATATCTTTATTTATCTTTTTTCTATGTTCTCAGTGTTTATTGTTTTGATCTTCTGATGTCAAGTAAAACACTTGGTTATTCATTTTCATCAATCTTTTTACTTATAAATATTTGAACTTTTAAAGATTCCAGCTCACTTTTAAGTTTCTAAGGGTCAGGTCCTCTACATTGTGGCTGGCCTAAGGCTTAGTTCACCATATAGCAATGTATATAATGACATTTTCCCCTCGACTTTCTGTGATTCCCTACATCTCACCTTTCTTTGCAGACAAGCCATTTGAAATACACTTAACGTATTTCACAGCCAATAAGTCTTTGAAATAATGTCTATTTTTTAGAGAAATCTTCTTATATAATTAGGCAGAAAATGCCACCTGCCATAGTTTTCAAAACAACATAATTTCACTCTTCTCAATGCTTAATCTGTGGTATTAAAAAACCTTTGAGTATTTAGGTTTATCAACGACATGTACTTTAAAAATGTTTTAGAGATCCTACCAGCCTTTGAAAACCTCCTTGTTCCTTGTTTCAGTTCCAGTTTTATGTATATTTTCTGCCTTGCACCTGATTATTCCAACATCAGATGGATGGCCTAGGGAATCTCATTCTGGTATTGATTGTTTTGCTGATTGTCTCACTTTGCAGCTGATTTCTTCAATATTGTGTAAATTTAGATCATGAGCTCATGTTTAGCTAAACAGCTGACCTTGTAAGAGGCTTAGGTGTGAACGCTGGTAAGCTTCAGCAGAAAGTCGGCAAAGATTTATTTGTGTCCCTCCAATGAGTTGCCCGCAAGGACCCCGTTTTCTACAAGTGTTGGTCCAATACTCTTTCGAGAGGCAGTGGACTCAGACATGGCTGCTTTTCAGCCTTCGATCTGGGGCAGGGCCAGTGGGCGGCCTGTGGCCCGGGCAAGAGCCTCTCCGCATGTGTCCCAGGGACCCATTTGCCTGCGAACTTCGGTCACCTGGAAGGAAGCTACGATGCCCTGACCTATGGTGAGCTGTGCAGCGAGGAGTACTGCGCGGACAGGTTCCAAACACACTTCAAATAAGAGGGCGGCCTGAGTGGAAAGGTGAGAGTTTGGGCAGCTGTGCAGACAAAGAAGGCGCCCTTTGGCCTGGGCCTAAATGCTTGTGACACCCCACTGGGTCTGCCGGGCTCTGAGGGTCCTGCCCTGGGCGCCCTGCTCCCCTGCCCTTTGTTCAGTCACAGCAGAGATGGCCACACCCACTCCCTCAGTGAGGGCAGTCTTCCAAACTCCCTCAGCCACGCCCCTTCTCCGCAGGTTACCATGGACTACAGATGCTTCATTCTGAGGCCAGGGCATTCCGAGAATGCCAAGGGCAGACATGATCACCTTAAATGATTTCCTCTTGTGTCAGTTTTGGTAAACTTTAGGAGCTAGGAAATGGTCCGCTTTACAGAAATGTTCAAATTTACTGGCATTTCATATATTCTCTGCTATAACATTGTCCTGATTCTTTCTATATATTCTGTAATTATGTTTGTGTTTTCCTTAATCAAAGTGTGTCTTTAAAACCTTATCAAAGAATATTCTTTGGACTTACTACCTCACCTGAATTTTATACGTTTTCTGTGGTATTAAGTTCTGCTCATATCTTTATTTATCTTTTTTCTATGTTCTCAGGGTTTATTGTTTTGTTCTTCTGATGTCAATTAAAACACTTGGTTATTCATTTTAATAAATCTTTTTACTTATAAAGATTTGAACTTTTAAAGATTCCAACTCACTTTTAAATTTCTAAGGGTCAAGTCCTCTACATTGTGGCTGGCCTAAGGCTTAGTTCACCATATAGCAATGTATATATTGACATTTTCCCCTCGACATTCTGTGATTCCCTACATCTCACCTTTCTTTGCAGACAAGCCATTTGAAATACACTTAAATTATTTCACAGCCAATAATTCTTTGAAATAATGTTTTTTTTTAGAGAAATCATCTTATATAATTAGGCAGAAAATCTCACCTTCCATATTTTTCTAAACAGCATAATTTCACTCTTCTCACTGCTTAATTTGTTGTATTAAACAACCTTTCAGTATTTAGCTTTATCAATGACATGTACTTTAAAAATGTTTTAGAGATCCTACCAGTCTTTGAAAACCTCCTTGTTCCTTGTTTCATTTCCAGGTTTATGTATATTTTCTGCCTAGCACCTGATTATTCCAACATCTGACGGGTGGCCTAAGGAATCTAATTCTGGTATTGATTGTTTTTGCTGATTGTCTCCCTTTGTAGCTGATTTCTTCATTATTGTGTAAATTTAGATCATGAGCTCATGTTTAGCTAAACAGCTGACCTTGTAAGAGGCTTAGGTGTGAACGCTCGAAAGTTTCAGCAAAGAGTCGGCAAAGATTTATTTGTGTCCCTCCAATGAGTTGACCACAAGGACCCCGTTTTCTAGAAGTGTTGGTCCAATACTCCTTCTAGGAGTAGGGGACTTAGACAGGGCTGCTTTCGGCCCCCGAACTTGGGCAGGGGCAGTGGGCGGCCTGTGGCCCGGGCAGGAGCCTCTCTGCGTGTGAACCTGAGAATCATCTCTCCTGCGAACTTCGGTCACCTGGCAGGAAGCTACGATGCCCAGACCTATGGTTAGCTGTGCAGCGAGGTATACTGCGCGGACAGGTTCCACACACACTTCAACTAAGTGGGTGGCCTGAGTGGAAAAGTGAGAGTTTGGGCAGCAGTGCAGACAAAGAAGGCGCCCTATGGCCTGGGCCTAAATGCTTGTGACACTCCACTGCGCCTGCCGGGCTCTGAGGGCCCTGCCCTGGGCCCCCTGCTCCCCTGCCCTTTGTTCAGTCACAGCAGAGATGGCCACACCCACTCCCTCAGTGAGGGCAGTGTTCCAGCCTCCCTCAGCCCCGCCCACTCTCCGCAGGTTACCATGGACTACAGATGCTGCATTCTGAGGCCAGGGCGTTCCGAGAATGCCAAGGGCAGACATGATGACCTTAAATGATTTCCTCTTGTGTCAGTTTTGGTAAACTGTAGGAGCTAGGAAATGGTCAACTTTACAGAAATGTTCAAATTTACTGGCATTTCATATATTCTCTGCTATAACATTGTCCTGATTCTTTCTATATATTATTTAATTATGTTTGTGTTTTCCTTAATCAAAGTGGGTCTTTTAAATCTTTTCAAAGAATATTCTTTGGACTTACTACCTCACCAGAATTTTATACGTTTTCTGTGGTATTAAGTTATGCTCATATCTTTATTTATCTTTTTTCTATGTTCTCAGGGTTTATTGTTTTGATCTTCTGATGTCAATTAAAACACTTGGTTATTCATTTTCATCAATCTTTTTACTTATAAAGATTTGAACTTTTAAACATTCCAGCTCACTTTTAAATTTCTAAGGGTCAGGTCCTCTACATTGTGGCTGGCCTAAGGCTTAGTTCACAATATAGCAATATATATATTGACATTTTCCCCTCGACTTTCTGTGATTCCCTACATCTCACCTTTCTTTGCAGACAAACCATTTGAAATACACTTAACTTATTTCACAGCCAATAAGTCTTTGAAATAATGTCTATTTTTTAGAGAAATCTTCTTATATAATTAGGCAGAAAATCTCACCTGCCAGAGTTTTCAAAACAGCATAATTTCACTCTTCTCAATGCTTAATCTGTGGTATTAAACAACCTTTGAGTATTTAGGTTTATCAACGACATGTACTTTAAAAATGATTTAGAGATCCTACCAGCCTTTGAAAACCTCCTTGTTCCTTGTTTCAGTTCCAGTTTTATGTATATTTTCTGCCTTGGACCTGATTATTCCAACATCAGATGGATGGCCTAGGGAATCTCATTCTGGTATTGATTGTTTTTGCTGATTGTCTCCCTTTGTAGCTGATTTCTTCAATATTGTGTAAATTTAGATCATGAGCTCATGTTTAGCTAAACAGCTGACCTTGTAAGAGGCTTAGGTGTGAACGCTGGTAAGCTTCAGCAGTAAGTCGGCAAAGATTTATTTGTGTCCCTCCAATGAGTTGCCCACAAGGACCCCGTTTTCTACAAGTGTTGGTCCAATACTCCTTCGAGAGGCAGTGGACTCAGACATGGCTGCTTTTCAGCCTTCGATCTGGGGCAGGGCCAGTGGGCGGCCTGTGGCCCGGGCAAGAGCCTCTCCGCATGTGTCCCAGGGACCCATTTGCCTGCGAACTTCTGTCACCTGGCAGGAAGCTATGATGCCCTGACCTATGGTGAGCTGTGCAGCGAGCTGTACTGCGCGGACAGGTTCCAAACACACTTCAAATAAGAGGGCGGCCTGCGTGGAAAGGTGTGAGTTTGGGCAGCTGTGCAGACAAAGAAGGTGCCCTTTGGCCTGGGCCTAAATGCTTGTGACACCCCACTGGGTCTGCCGGGCTCTGAGGGCCCTGCCCTGGGCCCCCTGCTCCCCTGCCCTTTGTTCAGTCACAGCAGAGATGGCCACACCCACTCCCACAGTGAGGGCAGTGTTCCAGCCTCCCTCAGCCACGCCCCCTCTCCGCAGGTTACCATGGACTACAGATGCTGCATTCTGAGGCCAGGGCGTTCCGAGAATGCCAAGGGCAGACATGATGACCTTAAATGATTTCCTCTTGTGTCAGTTTTGGTAAAGTTTAGGAGCTAGGAAATGGTCCGCTTTACAGAAATGTTCAAATTTACTGGCATTTCATATATTCTCTGCTATAACATTGTCCTGATTCTTTCTGTATATTCTTTACTTATGTTTTTGTTTTCCTTAATCAAAGTGTGTCTTTAAAATCTTTTCAAAGAATATTCTTTGCACTTACTAAATCACCTGAATTTTATACGTTTTCTGTTGTATTAAGTTCTGCTCATATCTTTATTTATCTTTTTTCTATGTTCTCAGGGTTTATTGTTTTGATTTTCTGATGTCAAGTAAAACACTTGGTTATTCATTTTAATAAATCTTTTTACTTATAAAGATTTGAACTTTTAAAGATTCCAGCTTACTTGTACGTTTCTAAGGGTCCATTCCTCTACACTGTTGCCGGCCTAAGGCTTAGTTCACCATATAGCAATGTATATATTGACATATTATCCCCTCGGCTTTCTGTGATTCCCTACATCTCACCTTTCTTTGCAGACAAGCCATTTGAAATACCCTTAACTTATTTCACAGCCAATAATTCTTTGAAATAATGTGTATTTTTTAGAGAAATCATCTTATATAATTAGGCAGAAAATCTCACCTTCCATAGTTTTCTAAACAGCATAATTTCACTCTTCTCACTGCTTAATTTGTTGTATTAAACCACCTTTGAGTATTTAGCTTTATCAATGACATGTACTTTAAAAATGTTTTAGAGATCCTACCAGTCTTTGAAAACATGCTTGTTCCATGTTTCATTTCCAAGTTTATGTATATTTTCTGCCTAGCACCTGATTATTCCAACATCTCAAGGATGGCCTAGGGTATCTAATTCTGGTATTGATTGTTTTTGCTGATTGTCTCCCTTTGTAGCTGATTTCTTCATTATTGTGTAAATTTAGATCATGAACTCATGTTTAGCTAAACAGCTGACCTTGTAAGAGGCTTAGGTGAGAACGCTCGTAAGTTTCAGCAAAAAGTCGGCAAAGATTTATTTGTGTCCCTCCAATGAGTTGCCGACAAGGACCCCGTTTTCTAGAAGTGTTGGTCCAATACTCCTTCTAGAAGTAGGGGACCTAGACAGGGCTGCTTTCGGCCCCCGATTTTGGGCAGGGGCAGTGGGCGGCCTGTGGCCCGGGCAGGAGCCTCTCTGCGTGTGAACCTGGGAATCATCTCTCCTGCGAACTTCGGTCTCCTGGCAGGAAGCTACGATGCCCAGACCTATGGTTAGCTGTGCAGCAAGGTATACTGCGTGGACAGGTTCCACACACACTTCAACTAAGTGGGTGGCCTGAGTGGAAAAGTGAGAGTTTGGGTAGCTGTGCAGACAAAGAAGGCGCCCTATGGCCTGGGCCTAAATGCTTGTGACACTGCACTGGGCCTGCCGGGCTCTGAGGGCCCTGCCCTGGGCCTCCTGCTCCCCTGCCCTTTGTTCAGTCACAGCAGAGATGGCCACACCGACTCCCTCAGTGAGGGCAGTGTTCCAGCCTCCCTCAGCCCCGCCCACTCTCCGCAGGTTACCATGGACTACAGATGCTGCATTCTGAGGCCAGGGCGTTCCGAGAATGCCAAGGGCAGACATGATGACCTTAAATGATTTCCTCTTGTGTCAGTTTAGGTAAACTGTAGGAGCTAGGAAATGGTCCACTTTACAGAAATGTTCCAATTTACTGGCATTTCATATATTCTCTGCTATAACATTGTCCTGATTCTTTCTATATGTTCTTTAATTATGTTTGTGTTTTCCTTAATCAAAGTGTGTCTTTTAAATCTTTTCAAAGAATATTCTTTGGACTTACTACCTCACCTGAATTTTATACGTTTTCTATGGTATTAAGTTCTGCTCATATCTATATTTATCTTTTTTCTATGTTCTCAGGGTTTATTGTTTTGATCTTCTGATGTCAATTAAAACACTTGGTTATTCATTTTCATCAAACTTTTTACTTATAAAGATTTGAACTTTTAAAGATTCCAGCTCACTTTTAAATTTCTAAGGGTCAGGTCCTCTACATTGTGGCTGGCCTTAGGCTTAGTTCACCATATAGCAATGTATATATTGACATTTTCCCCTCGAGTTTCTGTGATTCCCTACATCTCACCTTTCTTTGCAGACAAGCCATTTGAAATACACTTAACCTATTTCACAGCCAATAAGTCTTTGAAATAATGTCTATTTTTTAGAGAAATCTTCTTATATAATTAGGCAGAAAATCTCACCTGCCATAGTTTTCAAAACAGCATAATTTCACTCTTCTCAATGCTTAATCTGTGGTATTAAACAACCTTTGAGTATTTAGGTTTATCAACGACATGTACTTTAAAAATGTTTTAGAGATCCTACCAGCCTTTGAAAACCTCCTTGTTCCTTGTTTCAGTTCCAGTTTTATGTATATTTTCTGCCTTGCACCTGATTATTCCAACATCAGATGGATGGCCTAGGGAATCTCATTCTGGTATTGATTGTTTTTGCTGATTGTCTCCCTTTGTAGCTGATTTCTTCAATATTGTGTAAATTTAGATCATGAGCTCATGTTTAGCTAAACAGCTGACCTTGTAAGAGGCTTAGGTGTGAACGCTCGTAAGTTTCAGCAAAAAGTCGGCAAAGATTTATTTGTGTCCCTCCAATGAGTTGCCCACAAGGACCCCGTTTTCTAGAAGTGTTGGTCCAATACTCCTTCTAGGGGTAGGGGACTTAGACAGGGCTGCTTTCGGCCCCCGATCTTGGGCAGGGGCAGTGGGCGGCCTGTGGCCCGGGCAGGAGCCTCTCTGCGTGTGAACCTGGGAATCATCTCTCCTGCGAACTTCGGTCACCTGGCAGGAAGCTACGATGCCCAGACCTATGGTTAGCTGTGCAGCGAGGTATAAAGCGCGGACAGGTTCCACACACACTTCAACTAAGTGGGTGGCCTGAGTGGAAAAGTGAGAGTTTGGGTAGCTGTGCAGACAAAGAAGGCGCCCTATGGCCTGGGCCTAAATGCTTGTGACACTCCACTGGGCCTGCCGGGCTCTGAGGGCCCTGCCCTGGGCCCCCTGCTCCCCTGCCCTTTGTTCAGTCACAGCAGAGATGGCCACACCCACTCCCTCAGTGAGGGCAGTCTTCCAGCCTCCCTCAGCCCCGCCCACTCTCCGCAGGTTACCATGGACTACAGATGCTGCATTCTGAGGCCAGGGCGTTCCGAGAATGCCAAGGGCAGACATGATGACCTTAAATGGTTTCCTCTTGTGTCAGTTTTGGTAAACTGTAGGAGCTAGGAAATGGTCCACTTTACAGAAATGTTCCAATTTACTGGCATTTCATATATTCTCTGCTATAACATTGTCCTGATTCTTTCTATATATTCTTTAATTATGTTTGTGTTTTCCTTAATCAAAGTGTGTCTTTTAAATCTTTTCAAAGAATATTCTTTGGACTTACTACCTCACCTGAATTTTATACGTTTTCTGTGGTATTAAGTTCTGCTCATATCTTTATTTATCTTTTTTCTATGTTCTCAGGGTTTATTGTTTTGATCTTCTGATGTCAATTAAAACACTTGGTTATTCATTTTCATCAATCTTTTTACTTATAAAGATTTGAACTTTTAAAGATTCCAGCTCACTTTTAAATTTCTAAGGGTCAGGTCCTCTACATTGTGGCTGGCCTAAGGCTTAGTTCACCATAAAGCGATGTATATATTGACATTTTCCCCTCGACTTTCTGTGATTCAGTACATCTCACCTTTCTTTGCAGACAAGCCATTTGAAATACACTTAACTTATTTCACAGCCAATAAGTCTTTGAAATAATGTCTATTTTTTAGAGAAATATTCTTATATAATTAGGCAGAAAATCTCACCTGCCATAGTTTTCAAAACAACATAATTTCACTCTTCTCAAAGCTTAATCTGTGGTATTAAACAACCTTTGAGTATTTAGGTTTATCAACGACATGTACTTTAAAAATGTTTTAGAGATCCTACCAGCCTTTGAAAACCTCCTTGTTCCTTGTTTCAGTTCCAGTTTTATGTATATTTTCTGCCTTGCACCTGATTATTCCAACATCAGATGGATGGCCTTGGGAATCTCATTCTGGTATTGATTGTTTTTGCTGATTGTCTCCCTTTGCAGCTGATTTCTTCAATATTGTGTAAATTTAGATCATGAGCTCATGTTTAGCTAAACAGCTGACCTTGTAAGAGGCTTAGGTGTGAACGCTGGTAAGCTTCAGCAGAAAGTCGGCAAAGATTTATTTGTGTCCCTCCAATGAGTTGCCCGCAAGGACCCCGTTTTCTACAAGTGTTGGTCCAATACTCCTTCGAGAGGCAGTGGACTCAGACATGGCTGCTTTTCAGCCATCGATCTGGGGCAGGGCCAGTGGGCGGCCTGTGGCCCGGGGAAGAGCCTCTCCGCATGTGTCCCAGGGACCCATTTGCCTGCGAACTTCGGTCACCTGGCAGGAAGCTACGATGCCCTGACCTATGGTGAGCTGTGCAGCGAGGAGTACTGCGCGGACAGGTTCCAAACACACTTCAAATAAGAGGGCGGCCTGAGTGGAAAGGTGAGAGTTTGGGCAGCTGTGCAGACAAAGAAGGCGCCCTTTGGCCTGGGCCTAAATGCTTGTGACACCCCACTGGGTCTGCCGGGCTCTGAGGGCCCTGCCCTGGGCCCCCTGCTCCCCTGCCCTTTGTTCAGTCACAGCAGAGATGGCCACACCCACTCCCTCAGTGAGGGCAGTGTTCCAGCCTCCCTCAGCCACGCCCCCTCTCCGCAGGTTACCATGGACTACAGATGCTGCATTCTGAGGCCAGGGCGTTCCGAGAATGCCAAGGGCAGACATGATGACCTTAAACGATTTCCTCTTGTGTCAGTTTTGGTAAAGTTTAGGAGCTAGGAAATGGTCCGCTTTACAGAAATGTTCAAATTTACTGGCATTTCATATATTCTCTGCTATAACATTGTCCTGATTCTTTCGGTATATTCTTTACTTATGTTTTTGTTTTCCTTAATCAAAGTGTGTCTTTAAAATCTTTTCAAAGAATATTCTTTGGACTTACTAAATCACCTGAATTTTATACGTTTTCTGTTGTATTAAGTTCTGCTCATATCTTTATTTATCTTTTTTCTATGTTCTCAGGGTTTATTGTTTTGATTTTCTGATGTCAAGTAAAACACTTGGTTATTCATTTTAATAAATCTTTTTACTTATAAAGATTTGAACTTTTAAAGATTCCAGCTTACTTGTACGTTTCTAAGGGTCCATTCCTCTACACTGTTGCCGGCCTAAGGCTTAGTTCACCATATAGCAATGTATATATTGACATATTATCCCCTCGGCTTTCTGTGATTACCTACATCTCACCTTTCTTTGCAGACAAGCCATTTGAAATACCCTTAACTTATTTCACAGCCAATAATTCTTTGAAATAATGTGTATTTTTTAGAGAAATCATCTTATATAATTAGGCAGAAAATCTCACCTTCCATAGTTTTCTAAACAGCATAATTTCACTCTTCTCACTGCTTAATTTGTTGTATTAAACCACCTTTGAGTATTTAGCTTTATCAATGACATGTACTTTAAAAATGTTTTAGAGATCCTACCAGTCTTTGAAAACATGCTTGTTCCATGTTTCATTTCCAAGTTTATGTATATTTTCTGCCTAGCACCTGATTATTCCAACATCTCAAGGATGGCCTAGGGTATCTAATTCTGGTATTGATTGTTTTTGCTGATTGTCTCCCTTTGTAGCTGATTTCTTCATTATTGTGTAAATTTAGATCATGAGCTCATGTTTAGCTAAACAGCTGACCTTGTAAGAGGCTTAGGTGAGAACGCTCGTAAGTTTCAGCAAAAAGTCGGCAAAGATTTATTTGTGTCCCTCCAATGAGTTGCCCACAAGGACCCCGTTTTCTAGAAGTGTTGGTCCAATACTCCTTCTAGAAGTAGGGGACCTAGACAGGGCTGCTTTCGGCCCCCGATCTTGGGCAGGGGCAGTGGGCGGCCTGTGGCCCGGGCAGGAGCCTCTCTGCGTGTGAACCTGGGAATCATCTCTCCTGCGAACTTCGGTCTCCTGGCAGGAAGCTACGATGCCCAGACCTATGGTTAGCTGTGCAGGAAGGTATACTGCGTGGACAGGTTCCACACACACTTCAACTAAGTGGGTGGCCTGAGTGGAAAAGTGAGAGTTTGGGTAGCTGTGCAGACAAAGAAGGCGCCCTATGGCCTGGGCCTAAATGCTTGTGACACTGCACTGGGCCTGCCGGGCTCTGAGGGCCCTGCCCTGGGCCCCCTGCTCCCCTGCCCTTTGTTCAGTCACAGCAGAGATGGCCACACCGACTCCCTCAGTGAGGGCAGTGTTCCAGCCTCCCTCAGCCCCGCCCACTCTCCGCAGGTTACCATGGACTACAGATGCTGCATTCTGAGGCCAGGGCGTTCCGAGAATGCCAAGGGCAGACATGATGACCTTAAATGATTTCCTCTTGTGTCAGTTTAGGTAAACTGTAGGAGCTAGGAAATGGTCCACTTTACAGAAATGTTCCAATTTACTGGCATTTCATATATTCTCTGCTATAACATTGTCCTGATTCTTTCTATATGTTCTTTAATTATGTTTGTGTTTTCCTTAATCAAAGTGTGTCTTTTAAATCTTTTCAAAGAATATTCTTTGGACTTACTACCTCACCTGAATTTTATACGTTTTCTATGGTATTAAGTTCTGCTCATATCTTTATTTATCTTTTTTCTATGTTCTCAGGGTTTATTGTTTTGATCTTCTGATGTCAATTAAAACACTTGGTTATTCATTTTCATCAAACTTTTTACTTATAAAGATTTGAACTTTTAAAGATTCCAGCTCACTTTTAAATTTCTAAGGGTCAGGTCCTCTACATTGTGGCTGGCCTTAGGCTTAGTTCACCATATAGCAATGTATATATTGACATTTTCCCCTCGACTTTCTGTGATTCCCTACATCTCACCTTTCTTTGCAGACAAGCCATTTGAAATACACTTAACCTATTTCACAGCCAATAAGTCTTTGAAATAATGTCTATTTTTTAGAGAAATCTTCTATATAAGTAGGCAGAAAATCTCACCTGCCATAGTTTTCAAAACAGCATAATTTCACTCTTCTCAATGCTTAATCTGTGGTATTAAACAACCTTTGAGTATTTAGGTTTATCAACGACATGTACTTTAAAAATGTTTGAGAGATCCTACCAGCCTTTGAAAACCTCCTTGTTCCTTGTTTCAGTTCCAGTTTTATGTATATTTTCTGCCTTGCACCTGATTATTCCAACATCAGATGGATGGCCTAGGGAATCTCATTCTGGTATTGATTGTTTTTGCTGATTGTCTCCCTTTGTAGCTGATTTCTTCAATATTGTGTAAATTTAGATCATGAGCTCATGTTTAGCTAAACAGCTGACCTTGTAAGAGGCTTAGGTGTGAACGCTGGTAAGCTTCAGCAGAAAGTCGGCAAAGATTTATTTGTGTCTCTCCAAAGAGTTGCCCGCAAGGACCACGTTTTCTACAAGTGTTGGTCCAATACTCCTTCGAGAGGCAGTGGACTCAGACATGGCTGCTTTTCAGCCTTCGATCTGGGGCAGGGCCAGTGGGCGGCCTGTGGCCCGGGCAAGAGCCTCTCCGCATGTGTCCCAGGGACCCATTTGCCTGTGAACTTCGGTCACCTGGCAGGAAGCTACGATGCCCTAACCTATGGTGAGCTGTGCAGCGAGGAGTACTGCGCGGACAGGTTCCAAACACACTTCAAATAAGAGGGCGGCCTGAGTGGAAAGGTGAGAGTTTGGGCAGCTGTGCAGACAAAGAAGGCGCACTTTGGCCTGGGCCTAAACGCTTGTGACACCCCACTGGGTCTGCCGGGCTCTGAGGGCCCTGCCCTGGGCCCCCTGCTCCCCTGCCCTTTGTTCAGTCACAGCAGAGATGGCCACACCCACTCCCTCAGTGAGGGCAGTCTTCCAAGCTCCCTCAGCCACGCCCCCTCTCCGCAGGTTACCATGGACTACAGATGCTGCATTCTGAGGCCAGGGCGTTCCGAGAATGCCAAGGGCAGACATGATGACCTTAAATGATTTCCTCTTGTGTCAGTTTTGGTAAAGTTTAGGAGCTAGGAAATGGTCCGCTTTACAGAAATGTTCAAATTTACTGGCATTTCATATATTCTCTGCTATAACATTGTCCTGATTCTTTCTGTATATTCTTTACTTATGTTTTTGTTTTCCTTAATCAAAGTGTGTCTTTTAAATCTTTTCAAAGAATATTCTTTGGACTTACTAAATCACCTGAATTTTACACGTTTTCTGTTGTATTAAGTTCTGCTCATATCTTTATTTATCTTTTTTCTATGTTCTCAGGGTTTATTGTTTTGATTTTCTGATGTCAAGTAAAACACTTGGTTATTCATTTTAATAAATCTTTTTACTTATAAAGATTTGAACTTTTAAAGATTCCAGCTTTCTTGTACGTTTCTAAGGGTCCATTCCTCTACACTGTTGCCGGCCTAAGGCTTAGTTCACCATATAGCAATGTATATATTGACATATTATCCCCTCGGCTTTCTGTGATTCCCTACATCTCACCTTTCTTTGCAGACAATCCATTTGAAATACCCTTAACTTATTTCACAGCCAATAATTCTTTGAAATAATGTGTATTTTTTAGAGAAATCATCTTATATAATTAGGCAGAAAATCTCACCTTCCATAGTTTTCTAAACAGCATAATTTCACTCTTCTCACTGCTTAATTTGTTGTATTAAACCACCTTTGAGTATTTAGCTTTATCAATGACATGTACTTTAAAAATGTTTTAGAGATCCTACCAGTCTTTGAAAATATGCTTGTTCCTTGTTTCATTTCCAGGTTTATGTATATTTTCTGCCTAGCACCTGATTATTCCAACATCTCAAGAATGGCCTAGGGAATCTAATTCTGGTATTGATTGTTTTTGCTGATTGTCTCGCTTTGTAGCTGATTTCTTCATTATTGTGTAAATTTAGATCATGAGCTCATGTTTAGCTAAACAGCTGACCTTGTAAGAGGCTTAGGTGTGAACGCTCGTAAGATTCAGCAAAAAGTCGGCAAAGATTTATTTGTGTCCCTCCAATAAGTTGCCCACAAGGACCCCGTTTTCTAGAAGTGTTGGTCCAATACTCACTCTAGGGATAGGGGATTTAGACAGGGCTGCTTTCGGCCCCCGATCTTGGGCAGGGGCAGTGGGCGGCCTGTGGCCCGGGCAGGAGCCTCTCTGCGTGTGAACCTGGGAATCATCTTTCCTGCGAACTTCGGTCACCTCCAGGAAGCTACGATGCACAGACCTATGGTTAGCTGTGCAGCGAGGTATACTGCACGGACGGGTTCCACACACACTTCAACTAAGTGGGAGGCCTGAGTGGAAAAGTGAGAATTGGGTAGCTGTGCAGACAAAGAAGGCGCCCTATGGCCTGGGCCTAAATGCTTGTGACACTCCACTGGGCCTGCCGAGCTCTGAGGGCCCTGCCCTGGGCCCCCTGCTCCCCTGCCCTTTGTTCAGTCACAGCAGAGATGGCCACACCGACTCCCTCAGTGAGGGCAGTGTTCCAGCCTCCCTCAGCCCCACCCACTCTCCGCAGGTTACCATGAACTACAGATGCTGCATTCTGAGGCCAGGTTGTTCCGAGAATGCCAAGGGCAGACATGATGACCTTAAATGATTTCCTCTTGTGTCAGTTTTGGTAAACTGTAGGAGCTAGGAAATGGTCCACTTTTCAGAAATGTTCAAATTTACTGGCATATCATATATTCTCTGCTATAACATTGTCCTGATTCTTTCTATATATTCTTTAATTATATTTGTGTTTCCTTAATCAAAGTGTGTCTTTTAAATCTTTTCAAAGAATATTCTTTGGACTTACTACCTCACCTGAATTTTATACGTTTTCTGTGGTATTAAGTTCTGCTCATATCTTTATTTATCGTTTTTCTATGTTCTCAGTGTTTATTGTTTTGATCTTCTGATGTCAATTAAAACACTTGGTTATTCATTTTCATCAATCTTTTTACTTATAAAGATTTGAACTTTTAAAGATTCCAGCTCACTTTTAAATTTCTAAGGGTCAGGTTCTCTACATTGTGGCTGGCCTAAGGCTTAGTTCACCATATAGCAATGTATATATTGACATTTTCCCCTCGACTTTCTGTGATTCCCTACATCTCACCTTTCTTTGCAGACAAGACATTTGAAATACACTTAACTTATTTCACAGCCAATAAGTCTTTGAAATAATGTCTATTTTTTAGAGAAAGCTTCTTATATAATTAGGCAGAAAATCTCACCTGCCAGAGTTTTCAAAACGGCATAATTTCACTCTTCTCAATGCTTAATCTGTGGTATTAAACAACCTTTGAGTATTTAGGTTTATCAACGACATGTACTTTAAAAATGTTTTAGAGATCCTACCAGCCTTTGAAAACCTCCTTGTTCCTTGTTTCAGTTCCAGTTTTATGTATATTTTCTGCCTTGCACCTGATTATTCCAACATCAGATGGATGGCCTAGGGAATCTCATTCTGGTATTGATTGTTTTTGCTGATTGTCTCAATTTGTAGCTGATTTCTTCAATATTGTGTAAATTTAGATCATGAGCTCATGTTTAGCTAAACAGCTGACCTTGTAAGAGGCTTAGGTGTGAACGCTGGTAAGCTTCAGCAGGAAGTCGGCAAAGATTTATTTGTGTCCCTCCAATGAGTTGCCCGCAAGGAGCCCGTTTTCTACAAGTGTTGGTCCAATACTCCTACGAGAGGCAGTAGACTCAGACATGGCTGCTTTTCAGCCTTCGATCTGGGGCAGGGCCAGTGGGCGGCCTGTGGCCCGGGCAGGAGCCTCTCCGCATGTGTCCCAGGGACCCATTTGCCTGCGAACTTCGGTCACCTGGCAGGAAGCTACGATGCCCTGACCTATGGTGAGCTGTGCAGCGAGGAGTACTGCGCGGACAGGTTCCAAACACATTTCAAATAAGAGGGCGGCCTGAGTGGAAAGGTGAGAGTTTGGGCAGCTGTGCAGACAAAGAAGGCGCCCTTTGGCCTGGGCCTAAATGCTTGTGACACCCCACTGGGTCTGCCGGGCTCTGAGGGCCCTGCCCTGGGCTCCCTGCTCCCCTGCACTTTGTTCAGTCTCAGCAGAGATGGCCACACCCACTCCCTCAGTGAGGGCAGTCTTCCAACCTCCCTCAGCCACGCCCCCTCTCCGCAGGTTACCATGGACTACAGATGCTGCATTCTGAGGCCAGGGCGTTCCGAGAATGCCAAGGGCAGACATGATGACCTTAAATGATTTCCTCTTGTGTCAGTTTTGGTAAAGTTTAGGAGCTAGGAAATGGTCCGCTTTACAGAAATGTTCAAATTTACTGGCATTTCATATATTCTCTGCTATAACATTGTCCTGATTCTTTCTGTATATTCTTTACTTATGTTTTTGTTTTCCTTAATCAAAGTGTGTCTTTTAAATCTTTTCAAAGAATATTCTTTGGACTTACTAAATCACCTGAATTTTATACGTTTTCTGTTGTATTAAGTTCTGCTCATATCTTTATTTATCTTTTTTCTATGTTCTCAGGGTTTATTGTTTTGATTTTCTGATGTCAAGTAAAACACTTGGTTATTCATTTTAATAAATCTTTTTACTTATAAAGATTTGAACTTTTAAAGATTCCAGCTTACTTGTACGTTTCTAAGAGTCCATTCCTCTACACTGTTGCCGGCCTAAGGCTTAGTACACCATATAGCAATGTATATATTGACATATTATCCCCTCGGCTTTCTGTGATTCCCTACATCTCACCTTTCTTTGCAGACAAGCCATTTGAAATACCCTTATCTTATTTCACAGCCAATAATTCTTTGAAATAATGTGTATTTTTTAGAGAAATCATCTTATATAATTAGGCAGAAAATCTCACCTGCCATAGTTTTCAAAACAGCATAATTTCACTCTTCTCAATGCTTAATCTGTGGTATTAAACAACCTTTGAGTATTTAGGTTTATCAACGACATGTACTTTAAAAATGTTTTAGAGATCCTACCAGTCTTTGAAAACATGCTTGTTCCTTGTTTCATTTCCAGGTTTATGTATATTTTCTGCCTAGCACCTGATTATTCCAACATCAGATGGATGGCCTAGGGAATCTCATTCTGGTATTGATTGTTTTTGCTGATTGTCTCCCTTTGTAGATGATTTCTTCAATATTGTGTAAATTTAGATCATGAGCTCATGTTTAGCTAAACAGCTGACCTTGTAAGAGGCTTAGGTGTGAACGCTGGTAAGCTTCAGCAGAAAGTCGGCAAAGATATATTTGTGTCCCTCCAATGAGTTGCCCGCAAGGACCACGTTTTCTACAAGTGTTGGTCCAATACTCCTTCGAGAGGCAGTGGACTCAGACATGGCTGCTTTTCAGCCTTCGATCTGGGGCAGGGCCAGTGGGCGGCCTGTGGCCCAGGCAGGAGCCTCTCCGCATGTGTCCCAGGGACCCATTTGCCTGCGAACTTCGGTCACCTGGCAGGAAGCTACGATGCCCTGACCTATGGTGAGCTGGGCAGCGAGGAGTACTGCGCGGACAGGTTCCAAACACACTTCAAATAAGAGGGCGGCCTGAGTGGAAAGGTGAGAGTTTGGGCAGCTGTGCAGACAAAGAAGGCGCCCTTTGTCCTGGGCCTAAATGCTTGTGACACCCCACTGGGTCTGCCGGGCTCTGAGGGCCCTGCCCTGGGCCCCCTGCTCCCCTGCCCTTTGTTCAGTCACAGCAGAGATGGCCACACCCACTCCCTCAGTGAGGGCAGTCTTCCAACCTCCCTCAGCCACGCCCCCTCTCTGCAGGTTACCATGGACTACAGATGCTGCATTCTGAGGCCAGGGCGTTCCGAGAATGCCAAGGGCAGACATGATGACCTTAAATGATTTCCTCTTGTGTCAGTTTTGGTAAACTTTAGGAGCTAGGAAATGGTCCGCTTTACAGAAATGTTCAAATTTACTGGCATTTCATATATTCTCTGCTATAACATTGTCCTGATTCTTTCTGTATATTCTTTACTTATGTTTTTGTTTTCCTTAATCAAAGTGTGTCTTTTAAATCTTTTCAAAGAATATTCTTTGCACTTACTAAATCACCTGAATTTTGTACGTTTTCTGTTGTATTAAGTTCTGCTCATATCTTTATTTATCTTTTTTCTATGTTCTCAGGGTTTATTGTTTTGATTTTCTGATGTCAAGTAAAACACTTGGTTATTCATTTTAATAAATCTTTTTACTTATAAAGATTTGAACTTTTAAAGATTCCAGCTTACTTGTACGTTTCTAAGGGTCCATTCCTCTACACTGTTGCCGGCCTAAGGCTTAGTTCACCATATAGCAATGTATATATTGACATATTATCCCCTCGGCTTTCTGTGATTCCCTACATCTCACCTTTCTTTGCAGACAAGCCATTTGAAATACCCTTAACTTATTTCACAGCCAATAATTCTTTGAAATAATGTGTATTTTTTAGAGAAATCATCTTATATAATTAGGCAGAAAATCTCACCTTCCATAGTTTTCTAAACAGCATAATTTCACTCTTCTCACTGCTTAATTTGTTGTATTAAACAACCTTTGAGTATTTAGCTTTATCAATGACATGTACTTTAAAAATGTTTTAGAGATTCTACCAGTCTTTGAAAACATGCTTGTTCCTTGTTTCATTTCAAGGTTTATGTATATTTTCTGCCTAGGACCTGATTATTCCAACATCTCAAGGATGGCCTAGGGAATCTAATTCTGGTATTGATTGTTTTTGCTGATTGTCTCCCTTTGTAGCTGATTTCTTCATTATTGTGTAAATTTAGATCATGAGCTCATGTTTAGCTAAACAGCTGACCTTGTAAGAGGCTTAGGTGTGAACGCTCGTAAGTTTCAGCAAAAAGTCGGCAAAGATTTATTTGTGTCCCTCCAATGAGTTGCCCACAAGGACCCCGTTTTCTAGAAGTGTTGGTCCAATACACCCTCTAGGGGTAGGGGACTTAGACAGGGCTGCTTTCGGCCCCCGATCTTGGGCAGGGGCAGTGGGCGGCCTGTGGCCCGGGCAGGAGCCTCTCTGCGTGTGAACCTGGGAATAATCTCTCCTGCGAACTTCGGTCACCTGGCAGGAAGCTACGATGCCCAGACCTATGGTTAGCTGTGCAGCGAGGTATACTGCGCAGACAGGTTCCACACACACTTCAACTAAGTGGGTGGCCTGAGTGGAAAAGTGAGAGTTTGGGTAGCTGTGCAGACAAAGAAGGCGACCTATGGCCTAGGCCTAAATGCTTGTGACACTCCACTGGGCCTGCCGGGCTCTGAGGGCCCTGCCCTGGGCCCCCTGCTCCCCTGCCCTTTGTTCAGTCACAGCAGAGATGGCCACACCGACTCCCTCAGTGAGGGCAGTGTTCCAGCCTCCCTCAGGCCCGCCCACTCTCCGCAGGTTACCATGGACTACAGATGCTGCATTCTGAGGCCAGGGCGTTCCGAGAATGCCAAGGGCAGACATGATGACCTTAAATGATTTCCTCTTGTGTCAGTTTTGGTAAACTGTAGGAGCTAGGAAATGGTCCACTTTTCAGAAATGTTCCAATTTACTGGCATTTCATATATTCTCTGCTATAACATTGTCCTGATTCTTTCTATATATTCTTTAATTATATTTGTGTTTTCCTTAATCAAAGTGTGTCTTTTAAATCTTTTCAAAGAATATTCTTTGGACTTACTAACTCACCTGAATTTTATACGTTTTCTGTGTTATTAAGTTCTGCTCATATCTTTATTTATCTTTTTTCTATGTTCTCAGGGTTTATTGTTTTGATCTTCTGATGTCAATTAAAACACTTGGTTATTCATTTTCATCAATCTTTTTACTTATAAAGATTTGAACTTTTAAAGATTCCAGCTCACTTTTAAATTTCTAAGGGTCAGGTCCTCTACATTGTGGCTGGCCTAAGGCTTAGTTCACCATATAGCAATGTATATATTGACATTTTCCCCTCGAGTTTCTGTGATTCCCTACATCTCACCTTTCTTTGCAGACAAGCCATTTGAAATACACTTAACTTATTTCACAGCCAATAAGTCTTTGAAATAATGTCTATTTTTTAGAGAAATCTTCTTATATAATTAGGCAGAAAATCTCACCTGCCATAGTTTTCAAAACAGCATAATTTCACTCCTCTCAATGCTTAATCTGTGGTATTAAACAACCTTTGAGTATTTAGGTTTATCAACGACATGTACTTTAAAAATGTTTGAGAGATCCTACCAGCCTTTGAAAACCTCCTTGTTCCTTGTTTCAGTTCCAGTTTTATGTATATTTTCTGCCTTGCACCTGATTATTCCAACATCAGATGGATGGCCTAGGGAATCTCATTCTGGTATTGATTGTTTTTGCTGATTGTCTCCCTTTGTAGCTGATTTCTTCAATATTGTGTAAATTTAGATCATGAGCTCATGTTTAGCTAAACAGCTGACCTTGTAAGAGGCTTAGGTGTGAACGCTGGTAAGCTTCAGCAGAAAGTCGGCAAAGATTTATTTGTGTCCCTCCAATGAGTTGCCCGCAAGGACCCCGTTTTCTACAAGTGTTGGTCCAATACTCCTTCGAGAGGCAGTGGACTCAGACATGGCTGCTTTTCAGCCTTCGATCTGGGGCAGGGCCAGTGGGCGGCCTGTGGCCCGGGCAAGAGCCTCTCCGCATGTGTCCCAGGGACCCATTTGCCTGCGAACTTCGGTCACCTGGCAGGAAGCTACAATGCCCTGACCTATGGTGAGCTGTGCAGCCAGGAGTACTGCGCGGACAGGTTCCAAACACACTTCAAATAAGAGGGCGGCCTGAGTGGAAAGGTGAGAGTTTGGGCAGCTGTGCAGACAAAGAAGGCGCCCTTTGTCCTGGGCCTAAATGCTTGTGACACCCCACTGGGTCTGCCGGGCTCTGAGGTCCCTGCCCTGGGCCCCCTGCTCCCCTGCCCTTTGTTCAGTCACAGCAGAGATGGCCACACCCACTCCCTCAGTGAGGGCAGTCTTCCAAGCTCCCTCAGCCACGCCCCCTCTCCGCAGGTTACCATGGACTACAGATGCTGCATTCTGAGGCCAGGGCGTTCCGAGAATGCCAAGGGCAGACATGATGACCTTAAATGATTTCCTCTTGTGTCAATTTTGGTAAACTGTAGGAGCTAGGAATTGGTCCGCTTTACAGAAATGTTCAAATTTACTGGCATTTCATATATTCTCTGCTATAACGTTGTCCTGATTCTTTCTGTATATTCTTTTTTTTTTTTTTTTTTTTTTTTTTTTGCTGTATGCGGGCCTCTCTCACTGTTGTGGCCTCTCCCGTTGCGGAGCACAGGCTCCGGACGCGCAGGCTCAGCGGCCATGGCTCACTGGCCCAGTCGCTCCGCGGCATGTGGGATCCTCCCGGACCGGGGCACGAACCCGTGTCCCCTGCATTGGCAGGCGGACTCCCAACCACTGCGCCACCAGGGAAGCCCTCTGTATATTCTTTACTTATGTTTTTGTTTTCCTTAATCAAAGTGTGTCTTTTAAATCTTTTCAAAGAATATTCTTTGGACTTACTAAATCACCTGAATTTTATACGTTTTCTGTTGTATTAAGTTCTGCTCATATCTTTATTTATCTTTTTTCTATGTTCTCAGGGTTTATTGTGTTGATTTTCTGATGTCAAGTAAAACACTTGGTTATTCATTTTAATAAATCTTTTTACTTATAAAGATTTGAACTTTTAAAGATTCCAGCTTACTTGTACGTTTCTAAGGGTCCATTCCTCTACACTGTTGCCGGCCTAAGGCTTAGTTCACCATATAGCAATGTATATATTGACATATTATCCCCTCGGCTTTCTGTGATTCCCTACATCTCACCTTTCTTTGCAGACAAGCCATTTGAAATATCCTTAACTTATTTCACAGCCAATAATTCTTTGAAATAAAGTGTATTTTTTAGAGAAATCATCTTATATAATTAGGCAGAAAATCTCACCTTCCATAGTTTTCTAAACAGCATAATTTCACTCTTCTCACTGCTTAATTTGTTGTATTAAACAACCTTTGAGTATTTAGCTTTATCAATGACATGTACTTTAAAAATGTTTTAGAGATCCTACCAGTCTTTGAAAACATGCTTGTTCCTTGTTTCATTTCCAGGTTTATGTATATTTTCTGCCTAGCACCTGATTATTCCAACATCTCAAGGATGGCCTAGGGAATCTAATTCTGGTATTGATTGTTTTTGCTGATTGTCTCCCTTTGTAGCTGATATCTTCATTATTGTGTAAATTTAGATCATGAGCTCATGTTTAGCTAAACAGCTGACCTTGTAAGAGGCTTAGGTGTGAACGCTCGTAAGTTTCAGCAAAAAGTCGGCAAAGATTTATTTGTGTCCCTCCAATGAGTTGCCCACAAGGACCCCGTTTTCTAGAAGTGTTGGTCCAATACTCCCTCTAGGAGTAGGGGACTTAGACAGGGCTGCTTTCGGCCCCCGATTTGGGCAGGGGCAGTGGGCGGCCTGTGGCCCGGGCAGGAGCCTCTCTGCGTGTGAACCTGGGAATCATCTCTCCTGCGAACTTCGGTCAACTGGCAGGAAGCTACGATGCCCAGACCTATGGTTAGCTGTGCAGCGAGGTATACTGCGTGGACAGGTTCCACACACACTTCAACTAAGTGGGTGGCCTGATGGGAAAAGTGAGAGTTTGGGTAGCTGTGCAGACAAAGAAGGCGCCCTATGGCCTGGGCCTAAATGCTTGTGACACTCCACTGGGCCTGCCGGGCTCTGAGGGCCCTGCCCTGGGCCCCCTGCTCCCCTGCCCTTTGTTCAGTCACAGCAGAGATGGCCACACCGACTCCCTCAGTGAGGGTAGTGTTCCAGCCTCCCTCAGCCCCGCCCACTCTCTGCAGGTTACCATGGACTACAGATGCTGCATTCTGAGGCCAGGGCGTTCCGAGAATGCCAAGGGCAGACATGATGACCTTAAATGATTTCCTCTTGTGTCAGTTTTGGTAAACTGTAGGAGCTAGGAAATGGTCCACTTTACAGAAATGTTCAAATTTACTGGCATTTCATATATTCTCTGCTATAACATTGTCCTGATTCTTTCTATATATTCTTTAATTATGTTTGTGTTTTCCTTAATCAAAGTGTGTCTTTTAAATCTTTTCAAAGAATATTCTTTGGACTTACTACCTCACCTGAATTTTATACGTTTTCTGTGGTATTAAGTTCTGCTCATATCTTTATTTATCTTTTTTCTATGTTCTCAGGGTTTATTGTTTTGATCTTCTGATGTCAATTAAAACACTTGGTTATTCATTTTCATCAATATTTTTACTTATAAAGATTTGAACTTTTAAAGATTCCAGCTTACTTGTACGTTTCTAAGGGTCCATTCCTCTACACTGTTGCCGGCCTAAGGCTTAGTTCACCATATAGCAATGTATATATTGACATATTATCCCCTCGCCTTTCTGTGATTCCCTACATCTCACCTTTCTTTGCAGACAAGCCATTTGAAATACCCGTAACTTATTTCACAGCCAATAATTCTTTGAAATAAAGTGTATTTTTTAGAGAAAACATCTTATATAATTAGGCAGAAAATCTCACCTTCCATAGTTTTCTAAACAGCATAATTTCACTCTTCTCACTGCTTAATTTGTTGTATTAAACAACCTTTGAGTATTTAGCTTTATCAATGACATGTACTTTAAAAATGTTTTAGAGATCCTACCAGTCTTTGAAAACATGCTTGTTCCTTGTTTCATTTCCAGGTTTATGTATATTTTCTGCCTAGCACCTGATTATTCCAACATCTCAAGGATGGCCTAGGGAATCTAATTCTGGTATTGATTGTTTTTGCTGATTGTCTCCCTTTGTAGCTGATATCTTCATTATTGTGTAAATTTAGATCATGAGCTCATGTTTAGCTAAACAGCTGACCTTGTAAGAGGCTTAGGTGTGAACGCTCGTAAGTTTCAGCAAAAAGTCGGCAAAGATTTATTTGTGTCCCTCCAATGATTTGCCCACAAGTACCCCGTTTTCTAGAAGTGTTGGTCCAATACTCCCTCTAGGGGTAGGGGACTTAGACAGGGCTGCTTTCCGCCCCCGATATTGGGCAGGGGCAGTGGGCGGCCTGTGGCCCGGGCAGGAGCCTCTCTGCGTGTGAACCAGGGAATCATCTCTCCTGCGAAATTCGGGCACCTGGCAGGAAGCTACGATGCCCAGACCTATGGTTAGCTGTGCAGCGAGGTATACTGCGCGGACAGGTTCCACACACACTTCAACTAAGTGGGCGGCCTGAGTGGAAAAGTGAGAGTTTGGGCAGCTGTGCAGACAAAGAAGGCGCCCTTTGGCCTGGGCCTAAATGCTTGTGACACCCCACTGGGCCTGCCGGGCTCTGAGGGCCCTGCCCTGGGCCCCCTGCTCCCCTGCCCTTTGTTCAGTCACAGCAGAGATGGCCACACACACTCCCTCAGTGAGGGCAGTGTTCCAGCCTCTCTCAGCCCCGCCCACTCTCCGGAGGTTACCATGGAATACAGATGCTGCATTCTGAGGCCAGGGCGTTCCGAGAATGCCAAGGGCAGACATGATGACCTTGAATGATTTCCTCTTGTGTCAGTTTTGGTAAACTGTAGGAGCTAGGAAATGGTCAACTTTACAGAAATGTTCAAATTTACTGGCATTTCATATATTCTCTGCTAAAACATTGTCCTGATTCTTTCTCTATATTCTTTAATTATGTTTGTGTTTTCCTTAATTAAAGTGTGTCTTATAAATCTTTTCAAAGAATATTCCTTGGACTTACTACCTCACCTGAATTTTATAAGTTTTCTGTGGTATTAAGTTCTGCTCATATCTTTATTTATCTTTTTTCTATGTTCTCAGGGTTTATTGTTTTGATCTTCTGATGTCAATTAAAACACTTGGTTATTCATTTTCATCAATCTTTTTACTTATAAGGATTTGAACTTTTAAAGATTCCAGCTCACTTTTAAGTTTCTATGGGTCAGGTCCTCTACATTGTGGCTGGCCTAAGGCTTAGTTCACCATATAGCAATGTATATATTGACATTTTCCCCTCGACTTTCTGTGATTCCCTACATCTCACCTTTCTTTGCAGACAAGCCATTTGAAATACACTTAACTTATTTCACAGCCAATTAGTCTTTGAAATAATGTCTATTTTTTTTTTTTTTTTTTTTTTTTTTTTTTTTTTTTTTTTTTTTTGCGGTAGGCGGGCCTCTCACTGTTGTGGCCTCTCCCCTTGCGGAGCACAGGCTCCGGACGCGCAGGCTCAGCATCCATGGCTCACGGGCCTAGCCGCTCTGCGGCATGTGGAGTCTTCCCAGACCGGGGCACGAACCCGTGTCCCCTGCATCGGCAGGCGGACTCTCAACCACTGCGCCACCAGGGAAGCCCTAATGTCTATTTTTTAGAGAAATCTTCTTATAAAATTAGGCAGAAAATCTCACCTGCCATAGTTTTCAAAACAGCATAATTTCACTCTTCTCAATGCTTAATCTGTGGTATTAAACATCCTTTGAGTATTTAGGTTTATCAACGACATGTACTTTAAAAAATGTTTTAGACATCCTACCCGCCTTTGAAAACCTCCTTGTTCCTTGTTTCAGTTCCAGTTTTATGTATATTTTCTGCCTTGCACCTGATTATTCCAACATCAGATGGATGGCCTAGGGAATCTCATTCTGGTATGGATTGTTTTTGCTGATTGTCTCCCTTTGTAGCTGATTTCTTCAATATTGTGTAAATTTAGTTCATGAGCTCATGTTTAGCTAAACAGCTGACCTTGTAAGAGGCTTAGGTGTGAACGCTGGTAAGCTTCAGCAGAAAGTCGGCAAAGATTTATTTGTGTCCCTCCAATGAGTTGCCCGCAAGGACCCCGTTTTCTACAAGTGTTGGTCCAATACTCCTTCGAGAGGCAGTGGACTCAGACATGGCTGCTTTTCAGCCTTCGATCTGGGGCAGGGCCAGTGGGTGGCCTGTGTCCCGGGGAAGAGCCTCTCCGCATGTGTCCCAGGGACCCATTTGCCTGCGAACTTCAGTCACCTGGCAGGAAGGTACGATGCCCTGACCTAAGGTTAGCTGTGCAGTGAGGTGTACTGCGCGGACAGGTTCCAAACACACTTCAAATAAGAGGGAGGCCTGAGTGGAAAGGTGAGAGTTTGGGCAGCTGTGCAGACAAAGAAGGCGCCCTTTGGCCTGGGCCTAAATGCTTGTGACACCCCACTGGGTCTGCCGGGCTCTGAGGGCCCTGCCCTGGGCCCCCTGCTCCCCTGCCCTTTGTTCAGTCAGAGCAGAGATGGCCACACCCACTCCCTCATTGAGGGCAGTCTTCCAACCTCCCTCTACCACGCCCCCTCTCCACAGGTTACCATGGACTACAGATGCTGCATTCTGAGGCCAGGGCGTTCCGAGTATGCCAAGGGCAGACATGATGCCCTTAAATGATTTCCTCTTGTGTCAGTTTTGGTAAACTGTAGGAGCTAGGAAATGGTCCACTTGACAGAAATGTTCAAATTTACTGGCATTTCATACATTCTCTGCTATAACATTGTCCTGATTCTTTCTATATATTCTTTAATTATGTTTGTGTTTTCCTTAATCAAAGTGTGTCTTTTAAATCTTTTCAAAGAATATTCTTTGGACTTACTACCTCACCTGAATTTTATACGTTTTCTGTGGTATTAAGTTCTGCTCATATCTTTATTTATCTTTTTTCTATGTTCTCAGGGTTTATTGTTTTGATCTTCTGATGTCAATTAAAACACTTGGTTATTCATTTTCATCAATCTTTTTACTTATAAAGATTTGAACTTTTAAAGATTCCAGCTCACTTTTAAGTTTCTAAGGGTCAGGTCCTCTACATTGTGGCTGGCCTAAGGCTTAGTTCACCATATAGCAATGTATATATTGACATTTTCCCCTCGAGTTTCTGTGATTCCCTACATCTCACCTTTCTTTGCAGACAAGCCATTTGAAATACACTTAACTTATTTCACAGCCAATAGGTCTTTGAAATAATGTCTATTTTTTAGAGAAATCTTCATATATAATTAGGCAGATAATCGCACCTGCCATAGTTTTCAAAACAGCATAATTTCACTCTTCTCAATGCTTAATCTGTGGTATTAAACGACCTTTGAGTATTTAGGTTTATCAACGACATGTACATTAAAAATGTTTTAGAGATCCTACCAGACTTTGAAAACCTCCTTGTTCCTTGTTTCAGTTCCAGTTTTATGTATATTTTCTGCCTTGCACCTGATTATTCCAACATCAGATGGATGGCCTAGGGAATCTCATTCTGGTATTGATTGTTTTTGCTGATTGTCTCCCTTCGTAGCTGATTTCTTCAATATTGTGTAAATTTAGATCATGAGCTCATGTTTAGCTAAACAGCTGACCTTGTAAGAGGCTTAGGTGTGAACGCTGGTAAGCTTCAGCAGAAAGTCGGCAAAGATTTATTTGTGTCCCTCCAATGAGTTACTCGCAAGGACCCCGTTTTCTACAAGTGTTGGTCCAATACTCCTTCGAGAGGCAGTGGACTCAGACATGGCTGCTTTTCAGCCTTCGATCTGGGGCAGGGTCAGTGGGTGGACTGTGGCCCGGGGAAGAGCCTCTCCGCATGTGTCCCAGGGACCCATTTGCCTGCGAACTTCGGTCACCTGGCAGGAAGGTACGATGCCCTGACCTATGGTTAGCTGTGCAGCGAAGTGTACTGCGCGGACAGGTTCCAAACACACTTCAAATAAGAGGGAGGCCTGAGTGGAAAGGTGAGAGTTTGGGCAGCTGTGCAGACAAAGAAGGCGCACTTTGGCCTGGGCCTAAATGCTTGTGACACCCCACTGGGTCTGCCGGGCTCTGAGGGCCCTGCCCTGGGCACCCTGCTCCCCTGCCCTTTGTTCAGTCACAGCAGAGATGGCCACACCCACTCCCTCAGTGAGGGCAGTCTTCCAAGCTCCCTCAGCCACGCCCCCTCTCCGCAGGTTACCATGGACTACAGATGCTGCATTCTGAGGCCAGGGCGTTCCGAGAATGCCAAGGGCAGACATGATGACCTTAAATGATTTCCTCTTGTGTCAGTTTTGGTAAAGTTTAGGAGCTAGGAAATGGTCCGCTTTACAGAAATGTTCAAATTTACTGGCATTTCATATATTCTCTGCTATAACATTGTCCTGATTCTTTCTGTATATTCTTTACTTATGTTTTTGTTTTCCTTTATCAAAATGTGTCTTTTAAATCTTTTCAAAGAATATTCTTTGGACTTACTAAATCACCTGAATTTTATACGTTTTCTGTTGTATTAAGTTCTGCTCATATCTTTATTTATCTTTTTTCTATGTTCTCAGGGTTTATTGTTTTGATTTTCTGATGTCAAGTAAAACACTTGGTTATTCATTTTAATAAATCTTTTACTTATAAAGATTTGAACTTTTAAAGATTCCAGCTTACTTGTACGTTTCTAAGGGTCCATTCTTCTACACTGTTGCCGGCCTAAGGCTTAGTTCACCATATAGCAATGTATATATTGACATATTATCCCCTCGGCTTTCTGTGATTCCCTACATCTCACTTTTCTTTGCAGACAAGCCATTTGAAATACCCTTAACTTATTTCACAGCCAATAAGTCTTTGAAATAATGTGTATTTTTTAGAGAAATCATCGTATATAATTAGGCAGAAAATATCACCTTCCATAGTTTTCTAAACAGCATAATTTCACTCTTCTCACTGCTTAATTTGTTGTATTAAACAACATTTGAGTATTTAGCTTTATCAATGACATGTACTTTAAAAATGTTTTAGAGATCCTACCAGTCTTTGAAAACCTCCTTGTCCCTTGTTTCATTTCCAGATTTATGTATATTTTCTGCCTAGGACCTGATTATTCCAACATCTCAAGGATGGCCTAGTGAATCTAATTCTGGTATTGATTGTTTTTGCTGATTGTCTCCCTTTTATAGCTGATTTCTTCATTATTGTGTAAATTTAGATCTTGAGCTCATGTTTAGCTAAACAGCTGACCTTGTAAGAGGCTTAGGTGTGAACGCTCATAAGTTTCAGGAAAAAGTCGGCAAAGATTTATTTGTGTCCCTCCAATGAGTTGGCCACAAGGACCCCGTTTTCTAGAAGTGTTGGTCCAATACTCCCTCTAGTGGTAGGGGTCATAGACAGGCCTGCTTTCCGCTCCTGATCTTGGGCAGGGACAGTGGGCGGCCTGCGGCCCGGGCAGGAGCCTCTCTGCGTGTGAACCTGGGAATCATCTCTCCTGCGATCTTCGGTCACCTGGCAGGAAGCTACAATGCCCAGACCTATGGTTAGCTGTGCAGCAAGGTATACTGCGCGAACAGGTTCAACACACACTTCAACTAAGTGGGTGGCCTGAGTGGAAAAGTGAGAGTTTGGGCAGCTGTGCAGACAAAGAATGCGCCCTATGGCCTGGGCCTTAATGCTTGTGACACCCCACTGGGCCTGCCGGGCTCTGAGGGCCCTGCCCTGGGCCCCCTGCTCCCCTGCCCTTTGTTCAGTCACAGCAGACATGGCCACACCCACTCCCTCTGTGAGGGCAGTGTTCCAGCCTCCCTCATCCCCACCCACTCTCCGCAGGTTACCATGGACTACAGATGCTGCATTCTGAGGCCAGGGTGTTCCGAGAATGCCAAGGGCAGACATGATGACCTTAAATGATTGCCTCTTGTGTCAGTTTTGGTAAACTGTAGGAGCTAGGAAATGGTCCACTTTACAGAAATGTTCAAATTTACTGGCATTTCATATATTCTCTGCTATAACATTGTCCTGATTCTTTCTATATATTCTTTAATTATGTTTGTGTTTTCCTTAATCAAAGTGTGTCTTTTAAATCTTTTCAAAGAATATTCTTTGGACTTACTACCTCACCTGAATTTTATACGTTTTCTGTGGTATTAAGTTCTGCTCATATCTTTATTTATCTTTTTTCTATGTTCTCAGGGTTTATTGTTTTGATCTTCTGATGTCTATTAAAACACTTGGTTATTCATTTTCATCAATCTTTTTACTTATAAAGATTTGAACTTTTAAAGATTCCAGCTCACTTTTAAGTTTCTAAGGGTCAGGTCCTCTACATTGTGGCTGGCCTAAGGCTTAGTTCACCATATAGCAATGTATATATTGACATTTTCCCCTCGACTTTCTGTGATTCCCTACATCTCACCTTTCTTTGCAGACAAGCCATTTGAAATACACTTAACTTATTTCACAGCCAATAAGTCTGTGAAATAATGTCTATTTTTTAGAGAAATCTTCTTATATAATTAGGCAGAAAATCTCACCTGCCATAGTTTTCAAAACAGCATAATTTCACTCTTCTCAATGCTTAATCTGTGGTATTAAACAACCTTTGAGTATTTAGGTTTATCAACGACATGTACTTTAAAAATGTTTGAGAGATCCTACCAGCCTTTGAAAACCTCCTTGTTCCTTGTTTCAGTTCCAGTTTTATGTATATTTTCTGCCTTGCACCTTATTATTCCAACATCAGATGGATGGCCTAGGGAATCTCATTCTGGTATTGATTGTTTTTGCTGATTGTCTCACTTTGTAGCTGATTTCTTCAATATTGTGTAAATTTAGATCATTAGCTCATGTTTAGCTAAACAGCTGACCTTGTAAGAGGCTTAGTTGTGAACGCTGGTAAGCTTCAGCAGAAAGTCGGCAAAGATTTATTTGTGTCCCTCCAATGAGTTGCCCGCAAGGACCCCGTTTTCTACAAGTGTTGGTCCAATACTCCTTCGATTGGCAGTGGACTCAGACATGGCTGCTATTCAGCCTTTGATCTGGGGCAGGGCCAGTGGGTGGACTGTGGCCCGGGGAAGAGCCTCTCCGCATGTGTCCCAGGGACCCATTTGCCTGCGAACTTCGGTCACCTGGCAGGAAGGCACGATGCCCTGTCCTATGGTTAGCTGTTCAGCGAGGTGTACTGTGTGGACAGGTTCCAAACACACTTAAAATAAGAGGGCGGCCTGAGTGGAAAGGTGAGTGTTTGGGCAGCTGTGCAGACAAAGAAGGCGCCCTTTGGCCTGGGCCTAAATGCTTGTGACACCCCACTGGGTCTGCCGGGCTCTGAGGGCCCTGCCCTGGGCCCCCTGCTCCCCTGCACTTTGTTCAGACACAGCAGAGATGGCCACACCCACTCCTTCAGTGAGGGCAGTCTTCCAAGCTCCCTCAGCCACGCCTCCTCTCCGCAGGTTACCATGGACTACAGATGCTGCATTCTGAGGCCAGGGCGTTCCGAGAATGCCAAGGGCAGACATGATGACCTTAAATGATTTCCTCTTGTGTCAGTTTTGGTAAACTGTTGGAGCTAGGAAATGGTCAACTTTACAGAAATGTTCAAATTTACTGGCATTTCATATATTCTCTGCTATAACATTTTCCTGATTCTTTCTATATATTCTTTAATTATGTTTCTGTTTTCCTTAATCAAAGTGTGTCTTTTAAATCTTTTCAAATTATATTCTTTGGACTTACTACCTCACCAGAATTTTATACGTTTTCTGTGGTATTAAGTTCTGCTCATATCTTTATTTATCTTTTTTCTATGTTCTCAGGGTTTATTGTTTTGATCTTCTGATGTCAATTAAAACACTTGGTTATTCATTTTCATCAATCTTTTTACTTATAAAGATTTGAACTTTTAAAGATTCCAGCTCACTTTTAAGTTTCTAAGGGTCAGGTCCTCTACATTGCGGCTGGCCTAAGGCTTAGTTCACCATATAGCAATGTATATATTGACATTTTCCCCTCGACTTTCTGTGATTCCCTACATCACACCTTTCTTTGCAGACAAGCCATTTGAAATACACTTAACTTATTTCACAGCCAATAAGTCTTTGAAATAATGTCTATTTTTTAGAGAAATCTTCTTATATAATTAGGCAGAAAATCTCACCTGCCATAGTTTTCAAAACAGCATAATTTCACTCTTCTCAATGCTTAATCTGTGGTATTAAACAACCTTTGAGTATTTAGGTTTATCAACGACATGTACTTTAAAAATGTTTGAGAGATCCTACCAGCCTTTGAAAACCTCCTTGTACCTTGTTTCAGTTCAAGTTTTATGTATATTTTCTGCCTTGCACCTGATTATTCCAACATCAGATGGATGGCCTAGGGAATCTCATTCTGGTATTGATTGTTTTTGCTGATTGTCTCACTTTGTAGCTGATTTCTTCAATATTGTGTAAATTTAGATCATGAGCTCATGTTTAGCTAAACAGCTGACCTTGTAAGAGGCTTAGGTGTGAACGCTGGTAAGCTTCAGCAGAAAGTCGGCAAAGATTTATTTGTGTCCCTCCAATGAGTTGCCCGCAAGGACCCCGTTTTCTACAAGTGTTGGTCCAATACTCCTTCGAGAGGCAGTGGACTCAGACATGGCTGCTTTTCAGCCTTCGATCTGGGGCAGGGCCAGTGGGTGGACTGAGGCCCGGGGAAGAGCCTCTCCGCATGTGTCCCAGGGACCCATTTGCCTGCGAACTTCTGTCACCTGGCAGGAAGGCACGATGCCCTGTCCTATGGTTAGCTGTGCAGCGAGGTGTACTGCGCGGATAGGTTCCAAACACACTTCAAATAAGAGGGCGGCCTGAGTGGAAAGGTGAGAGTTTGGGCAGCTGTGCAGACAAAGAAGGCGCCCTTTGGCCTGGGCCTAAATGCTTGTGACACCCCACTGGGTCTGCCGGGCTCTGAGGGCCCTGCCCTGGGCCCCCTGCTCCCCTGCACTTTGTTCAGTCACAGCAGAGATGGCCACACCCACTCCTTCAGTGAGGGCAGTCTTCCAAGCTCCCTCAGCCACGCCCCCTCTCCGCAGGTTACCATGGACTACAGATGCTGCATTCTGAGGCCAGGGCGTTCCGAGAATGCCAAGGGCAGACATGATGACCTTAAATGATTTACTCTTGTGTCAGTTTTGGTAAACTGTAGGAGCTAGGAAATGGTCAACTTTACAGAAATGTTCAAATTTACTGGCATTTCATATATTCTCTGCTATAACATTGTCCTGATTCTTTCTATATATTCTTTAATTATGTTTGTATTTTCCTTAATCAAAGTGTGTCTTTTAAATCTTTTCAAAGAATATTCTTTGGACTTACTACCTCACCAGAATTTTATACGTTTTCTGTGGTATTAAGTTCTGCTCATATCTTTATTTATCTTTTTTCTATGTTCTCAGGGTTTATTGTTTTGATCTTCTGATGTCAATTAAAACACTTGGTTATTCATTTTCATCAATCTTTTTACTTATAAAGATTTGAACGTTTAAAGATTCCAGCTCACTTTTAAGTTTCTAAGGGTCAGGTCCTCTACATTGTGGATGGCCTAAGGCTTAGTTCACCATATAGCAATGTATATATTGATATTTTCCCCTCGACTTTCTGTGATTCCCTACATCTCACCTTTCTTTGCAGACAAGCCATTTGAAATACACTTAACTTATTTCAGTGCCAATAAGTCTTTGAAATAATGTCTATTTTTTAGAGAAATCTTCTTATATAATTAGGCAGAAAATCTCACCTGCCAGAGTTTTCAAAACAGCATAATTTCACTCTTCTCAATGCTTAATCTGTGGTATTAAACAACCTTTGAGTATTTAGGTTTATCAACGACATGTACTTTAAAAATGTTTGAGAGAGCCTACCAGCCTTTGAAAACCGAATTGTTCCTTGTTTCAGTTCCAGTTTTATGTATATTTTCTGCCTTGCACCTGATTATTCCAACATCAGATGGATGGCCTAGGGAATCTCATTCTGGTATTGATTGTTTTGCTGATTGTCTCACTTTGCAGCTGATTTCTTCAATATTGTGTAAATTTAGATCATGAGCTCATGTTTAGCTAAACAGCTGACCTTGTAAGAGGCTTAGGTGTGAACGCTGGTAAGCTTCAGCAGAAAGTCGGCAAAGATTTATTTGTGTCCCTCCAATGAGTTGCCCGCAAGGACCCCGTTTTCTACAAGTGTTGGTCCAATACTCCTTGGATTTGCAGGGACTCAGAAATGGCTGCTTTTCAGCCTTCGATCTGGGGCAGGGCCAGTGGGCGGCCTGTGGCCCGGGCAGGAGCCTCTCCGCATGTGTCCCAGGGACCCATTTGCCTGCGAACTTCGGTCACCTGGCAGGAAGCTACGATGCCCTGACCTATGGTGAGCTGTGCAGCGAGCTGTACTGCGCGGACAGGTTCCTAACACACTTCAAATAAGAGGGCGGCCTGAGTGGAAAGGTGAGAGTTTCGGCAGCTGTGCAGACAAAGAAGGCGCCCTTTGTCCTGGGCCTAAATGCTTGTGACACCCCACTGGGTCTGCCGGGCACTGAGGGCCCTGCCCTGGGCCCCCTGCTCCCCTGCCCTTTGTTCAGTCACAGCAGAGATGGCCACACCCAATCCCTCAGTGAGGGCAGTCTTCCAAACTCCCTCAGCCACGCCCCTTCTCCGCAGGTTACCATGGACGACAGATGCTGCATTCTGAGGCCAGGGCGTTCCGAGAATGCCAAGGGCAGACATGATGACCTTAAATGATTTCCTCTTGTGTCAGTTTTGGTAAACTTTAGGAGCTAGGAAATGGTCCGCTTTACAGAAATGTTCAAATTTACTGGCATTTCATATATTCTCTGCTATAACATTGTCCTGATTCTTTCTGTATATTCTTTACTTATGTTTTTGTTTTCCTTAATCAAAGTGTGTCTTTAAAATCTTTTCAAAGAATATTCTTTGCACTTACTAAATCACCTGAATTTTATACGTTTTCTGTTGTATTAAGTTCCTCTCATATCTTTATTTATCTTTTTTCTATGTTCTCAGGGTTTATTGTTTTGATTTTCTGATGTCAAGTAAAACACTTGGTTATTCATTTTAATAAATCTTTTTACTTATAAAGATTTGAACTTTTAAAGATTCCAGCTTACTTGTACGTTTCTAAGGGTCCATTCCTCTACACTGTTGCCGGCCTAAGGCTTAGTTCACCATATAGCAATGTATATATTGACATATTATCCCCTCGGCTTTCTGTGATTCCCTACATCTCACCTTTCTTTGCAGACAAGCCATTTGAAATACCCTTAACTTATTTCACAGCCAATAATTCTTTGAAATAATGTGTATTTTTTAGAGAAATCATCTTAGATAATTAGGCAGAAAATCTCACCTTCCATATTTTTCTAAACAGCATAATTTCACTCTTCTCACTGCTTAATTTGTTGTATTAAAGAACCTTTCATTATTTAGCTTTATCAATGACATGTACTTTAAAAATGTTTTAGAGATCCTACCAGTCTTTGAAAACCTCCTTGTTCCTTGTTTCATTTCCAGGTTTATGTATATTTTCTGCCTAGCACCTGATTATTCCAACATCTGATGGGTGGCCTAAGGAATCTAATTCTGGTATTGATTGTTTTTTCTGATTGTCTCCCTTTGTAGCTGATTTCTTCAATATTGTGTAAATTTAGAACATGAGCTCATGTTTAGCTAAACAGCTGACCTTGTAAGAGGCTTAGGTGTGAACGCTCGTAAGGTTCAGCAAAAAGTCGGCAAAGATTTATTTGTGTCCCTCCAATGAGTTGCCCACAAGGACCCCGTTTTCTAGAAGTGTTGGTCCAATACTCCCTCTAGGGGTAGGGGACTTAGACAGGGCTGCTTTCGGCCCCCGATCTTGGGCAGGGGCAGTGGGCGGCCTGTGGCCCGGGCAGGAGCCTCTCTGCATGTGAACCTGGGAATCATCTCTCCTGCGAACTTCGGTCACCTGGCAGGAAGCTACGATGCCCAGACCTATGGTTAGCTGTGCAGCGAGGTATACTGCGCGGACAGGTTCCACACACACTTCAACTAAGTGGGTGGCCTGAGTGGAAAAGTGAAAGTTTGGGCAGCTGTGCAGACAAAGAAGGTGCCCTATGGCCTGGGCCTAAATGCTTGTGACACTCCACTGGGCCTGCCGGGCTCTGAGGGCCCTGCCCTGGGCCCCCTGCTCCCCTGCCCTTTGTTCAGTCACAGCAGAGATGGCCACACCGACTCCCTCAGTGAGGGCAGTGTTCCAGCCTCCCTCAGCCCCGCCCACTCTCCGCAGGTTACCATGGACTACAGATGCTGCATTCTGAGGCCAGGGCGTTCTGAGAATGCCAAGGGCAGACATGATGACCTTAAATGATTTCCTCTTGTGTCAGTTTTGGTAAACTGTAGGAGCTAGGAAATGGTCAACTTTACAGAAATGTTCAAATTTACTGGCATTTCATATATTCTCTGCTATAACTTTGCCCTGATTCTTTCTATATATTCTTTAATTATGTTTGTGTTTTCCTTAATCAAAGTGTGTCTTTTAAATCTTTTCAAAGAATATTCTTTGGACTTACTACCTCACTTGAATTTTATACGTTTTCTGTGGTATTAAGTTCTGCTCATATCTTTATTTATCTTTTTTCTATGTTCTCAGTGTTTATTGTTTTGATTTTCTGATGTCAAGTAAAACACTTGGTTATTCATTTTCATCAATCTTTTTACTTATAAATATTTGAACTTTTAAAGATTCCAGCTCACTTTTAAGTTTCTAAGGGTCAGGTCCTCTACATTGTGGCTGGCCTAAGGCTTAGTTCACCATATAGCAATGTATATAATGACATTTTCCCCTCGACTTTCTGTGATTCCCTACATCTCACCTTTCTTTGCAGACAAGCCATTTGAAATACACTTAACTTATTTCACAGCCAATAAGTCTTTGAAATAATGTCTATTTTTTAGAGAAATCTTCTTATATAATTAGGCAGAAAATGCCACCTGCCATAGTTTTCAAAACAACATAATTTCACTCTTCTCAATGCTTAATCTGTGGTATTAAACAACCTTTGAGTATTTAGGTTTATCAACGACATGTACTTTAAAAATGTTTTAGAGATCCTACCAGCCTTTGAAAACCTCCTTGTTCCTTGTTTCAGTTCCAGTTTTATGTATATGTTCTGCCTTGCACCTGATTATTCCAACATCAGATGGATGGCCTAGGGAATCTCATTCTGGTATTGATTGTTTTGCTGATTGTCTCACTTTGCAGCTGATTTCTTCAATATTGTGTAAATTTAGATCATGAGCTCATGTTTAGCTAAACAGCTGACCTTGTAAGAGGCTTAGGTGTGAACGCTGGTAAGCTTCAGCAGAAAGTCGGCAAAGATTTATTTGTGTCCCTCCAATGAGTTGCCCGCAAGGACCCCGTTTTCTACAAGTGTTGGTCCAATACTCCTTCGATTGGCAGTGGACTCAGACATGGCTGCTTTTCAGCCTTCGATCTGGGGCAGGGCCAGTGGGCGGCCTGTGGCCCGGGCAGGAGCCTCTCCGCATGTGTCCCAGGGACCCATTTGCCTGCGAACTTCGGTCACCTGGCAGGAAGCTACGATGCCCTGACCTATGGTGAGCTGTGCAGCGAGCTGTACTGCGCGGACAGGTTCCAAACACACTTCAAATAAGAGGGCGGCCTGAGTGGAAAGGTGAGAGTTTGGGCAGCTGTGCAGACAAAGAAGGCGCCCTTTGTCCTGGGCCTAAATGCTTGTGACACCCCACTGGGTCTGCCGGGCTCTGAGGGCCCTGCCCTGGGCCCCCTGCTCCCCTGCCCTTTTTTCAGTCACAGCAGAGATGGCCACACCCACTCCCTCAGTGAGGGAAGTCTTCCAAACTCCCTCAGCCACGCCCCTTCTCCGCAGGTTACCATGGACGACAGATGCTGCATTCTGAGGCCAGGGCGTTCCGAGAATGCCAAGGGCAGACATGATGACCTTAAATGATTTCCTCTTGTGTCAGTTTTGGTAAACTTTAGGAGCTAGGAAATGGTCCGCTTTACAGAAATGTTCAAATTTACTGGCATTTCATATATTCTCTGCTATAACATTGTCCTGATTCTTTCTGTATATTCTTTACTTATGTTTTTGTTTTCCTTAATCAAAGTGTGTCTTTAAAATCTTTTCAAAGAATATTCTTTGCACTTACTAAATCACCTGAATTTTATACGTTTTCTGTTGTATTAAGTTCTGCTCATATCTTTATTTATCTTTTTTCTATGTTCTCAGGGTTTATTGTTTTGATTTTCTGATGTCAAGTAAAACACTTGGTTATTCATTTTAATAAATCTTTTACTTATAAAGATTTGAACTTTTAAAGATTCCAGCTTACTTGTACGTTTCTAAGGGTCCATTCTTCTACACTGTTGCCGGCCTAAGGCTTAGTTCACCATATAGCAATGTATATATTGACATATTATCCCCTCGGCTTTCTGTGATTCCCTACATCTCACTTTTCTTTGCAGACAAGCCATTTGAAATACCCTTAACTTATTTCACAGCCAATAAGTCTTTGAAATAATGTGTATTTTTTAGAGAAATCATCGTATATAATTAGGCAGAAAATCTCACCTTCCATAGTTTTCTAAACAGCATAATTTCACTCTTCTCACTGCTTAATTTGTTGTATTAAACAACATTTGAGTATTTAGCTTTATCAATGACATGTACTTTAAAAATGTTTTAGAGATCCTACCAGTCTTTGAAAACCTCCTTGTTCCTTGTTTCATTTCCAGATTTATGTATATTTTCTGCCTAGGACCTGATTATTCCAACATCTCAAGGATGGCCTAGTGAATCTAATTCTGGTATTGAGTGTTTTTGCTGATTGTCTCCCTTTTATAGCTGATTTCTTCATTATTGTGTAAATTTAGATCTTGAGCTCATGTTTAGCTAAACAGCTGACCTTGTAAGAGGCTTAGGTGTGAACGCTCATAAGTTTCAGGAAAAAGTCGGCAAATATTTATTTGTGTCCCTCCAATGAGTTGGCCACAAGGACCCCGTTTTCTAGAAGTGTTGGTCCAATACTCCCTCTAGTGGTAGGGGACATAGACAGGCCTGCTTTCCGCTCCTGATCTTGGGCAGGGACAGTGGGCGGCCTGCGGCCCGGGCAGGAGCCTCTCTGCGTGTGAACCTGGGAATCATCTCTCCTGCGATCTTCGGTCACCTGGCAGGAAGCTACAATGCCCAGACCTATGGTTAGCTGTGCAGCAAGGTATACTGCGCGAACAGGTTCAACACACACTTCAACTAAGTGGGTGGCCTGAGTGGAAAAGTGAGAGTTTGGGCAGCTGTGCAGACAAAGAATGCGCCCTATGGCCTGGGCCTTAATGCTTGTGACACCCCACTGGGCCTGCCGGGCTCTGAGGGCCCTGCCCTGGGCCCCCTGCTCCCCTGCCCTTTGTTCAGTCACAGCAGACATGGCCACACCCACTCCCTCTGTGAGGGCAGTGTTCCAGCCTCCCTCATCCCCACCCACTCTCCGCAGTTTACCATGGACTACAGATGCTGCATTCTGAGGCCAGGGCGTTCCGAGAATGCCAAGGGCAGACATGATGACCTTAAATGATTGCCTCTTGTGTCAGTTTTGGGAAACTGTAGGAGCTAGGAAATGGTCAACTTTACAGAAATGTTCAAATTTACTGGCATTTCATATATTCTCTGCTATAACTTTGCCATGATTCTTTCTATATATTCTTTAATTATGTTTGTGTTTTCCTTAATCAAAGTGTGTCTTTTAAATCTTTTCAAAGAATATTCTTTGGACTTACTACCTCACCTGAATTTTATACGTTTTCTGTGGTATTAAGTTCTGCTCATATCTTTATTTATCTTTTTTCTATGTTCTCAGGGTTTATTGTTTTGATCTTCTGATGTCAATTAAAACACTTGGTTATTCATTTTCATCAATCTTTTTACTTATAAAGATTTGAACTTTTAAAGATTCCAGCTCACTTTTAAGTTTCTAAGGGTCAGGTCCTCTACATTGTGGCTGGCCTAAGGCTTAGTTCACCATATAGCAATGTATATATTGACATTTTCCCCTCGACTTTCTGTGATTCCCTACATCTCACCTTTCTTTGCAGACAAGCCATTTGAAATACACTTAACTTATTTCACAGCCAATAAGTCTGTGAAATAATGTCTATTTTTTAGAGAAATCTTCTTATATAATTAGGCAGAAAATCTCACCTGCCATAGTTTTCAAAACAGCATAATTTCACTCTTCTCAATGCTTAATCTGTGTTATTAAACAACCTTTGAGTATTTAGGTTTATCAACGACATGTACTTTAAAAATGTTTGAGAGATCCTACCAGCCTTTGAAAACCTCCTTGTTCCTTGTTTCAGTTCCAGTTTTATGTATATTTTCTGCCTTGCACCTTATTATTCCAACATCAGATGGATGGCCTAGGGAATCTCATTCTGGTATTGATTGTTTTTGCTGATTGTCTCACTTTGTAGCTGATTTCTTCAATATTGTGTAAATTTAGATCATGAGCTCATGTTTAGCTAAACAGCTGACCTTGTAAGAGGCTTAGTTGTGAACGCTGGTAAGCTTCAGCAGAAAGTCGGCAAAGATTTATTTGTGTCCCTCCAATGAGTTGCCCGCAAGGACCCCGTTTTCTACAAGTGTTGGTCCAATACTCCTTCGATTGGCAGTGGACTCAGACATGGCTGCTTTTCAGCCTTCGATCTGGGGCAGGGCCAGTGGGTGGACTGTGGCCCGGGGAAGAGCCTCTCCGCATGTGTCCCAGGGACCCATTTGCCTGCGAACTTCGGTGACCTGGCAGGAAGGCACGATGCCCTGTCCTATGGTTAGCTGTTCAGCGAGGTGTACTGTGTGGACAGGTTCCAAACACACTTCAAATAAGAGGGCGGCCTGAGTGGAAAGGTGAGTGTTTGGGCAGCTGTGCAGACAAAGAAGGCGCCCTTTGGCCTGGGCCTAAATGCTTGTGACACCCCACTGGGTCTGCCGGGCTCTGAGGGCCCTGCCCTGGGCCCCCTGCTCCCCTGCACTTTGTTCAGACACAGCAGAGATGGCCACACCCACTCCTTCAGTGAGGGCAGTCTTCCAAGCTCCCTCAGCCACGCCCCCTCTCCGCAGGTTACCATGGACTACAGATGCTGCATTCTGAGGCCAGGGCGTTCCGAGAATGCCAAGGGCAGACATGATGACCTTAAATGATTTCCTCTTGTGTCAGTTTTGGTAAACTGTAGGAGCTAGGAAATGGTCAACTTTACAGAAATGTTCAAATTTACTGGCATTTCATATATTCTCTGCTATAACATTGTCCTGATTCTTTCTATATATTCTTTAATTATGTTTGTGTTTTCCTTAATCAAAGTGTGTCTTTTAAATCTTTTCAAAGAATATTCTTTGGACTTACTACCTCACCTGAATTTTATACGTTTTCTGTGGTATTAAGTTCTGCTCATATCTTTATTTATCTTTTTTCTATGTTCTCAGGGTTTATTGTTTTGATCTTCTGATGTCAATTAAAACACTTGGTTATTCATTTTCATCAATCTTTTTACTTATAAAGATTTGAACTTTTAAAGATTCCAGCTCACTTTTAAGTTTCTAAGGGTCAGGTCCTCTACATTGCGGCTGGCCTAAGGCTTAGTTCACCATATAGCAATGTATATATTGACATTTTCCCCTCGACTTTCTGTGATTCCCTACATCTCACCTTTCTTTGCAGACAAGCCATTTGAAATACACTTAACTTATTTCACAGCCAATAAGTCTTTGAAATAATGTCTATTTTTTAGAGAAATCTTCTTATATAATTAGGCAGAAAATCTCACCTGCCATAGTTTTCAAAACAGCATAATTTCACTCTTCTCAATGCTTAATCTGTGGTATTAAACAACCTTTGAGTATTTAGGTTTATCAACGACATGTACTTTAAAAATGTTTGAGAGATCCTACCAGCCGTTGAAAACCTCCTTGTACCTTGTTTCAGTTCAAGTTTTATGTATATTTTCTGCCTTGCACCTGATTATTCCAACATCAGATGGATGGCCTAGGGAATCTCATTCTGGTATTGATTGTTTTTGCTGATTGTCTCACTTTGTAGCTGATTTCTTCAATATTGTGTAAATTTAGATCATGAGCTCATGTTTAGCTAAACAGCTGACCTTGTAAGAGGCTTAGGTGTGAACGCTGGTAAGCTTCAGCAGAAAGTCGGCAAAGATTTATTTGTGTCCCTCCAATGAGTTGCCCGCAAGGACCCCGTTTTCTACAAGTGTTGGTCCAATACTCCTTCGAGAGGCAGTGGACTCAGACATGGCTGCTTTTCAGCCTTCGATCTGGGGCAGGGCCAGTGGGTGGACTGAGGCCCGGGGAAGAGCCTCTCCGCATGTGTCCCAGGGACCCATTTGCCTGCGAACTTCTGTCACCTGGCAGGAAGGCACGATGCCCTGTCCTATGGTTAGCTGTGCAGCGAGGTATACTGCGCGGATAGGTTCCAAACACACTTCAAATAAGAGGGCCGCCTGAGTGGAAAGGTGAGAGTTTGGGCAGCTGTGCAGACAAAGAAGGCGCCCTTTGGCCTGGGCCTAAATGCTTGTGACACCCCACTGGGTCTGCCGGGCTCTGAGGGCCTTGCCCTGGGCCCCCTGCTCCCCTGCACTTTGTTCAGTCACAGCAGAGATGGCCACACCCACTCCTTCAGTGAGGGCAGTCTTCCAAGCTCCCTCAGCCACGCCCCCTCTCCGCAGGTTACCATGGACTACAGATGCTGCATTCTGAGGCCAGGGCGTTCCGAGAATGCCAAGGGCAGACATGATGACCTTAAATGATTTCCTCTTGTGTCAGTTTTGGTAAACTGTAGGAGCTAGGAAATGGTCAACTTTACAGAAATGTTCAAATTTACTGGCATTTCATATATTCTCTGCTATAACATTGTCCTGATTCTTTCTATATATTCTTTAATTATGTTTGTATTTTCCTTAATCAAAGTGTGTCTTTTAAATCTTTTCAAAGAATATTCTTTGGACTTACTACCTCACCAGAATTTTATACGTTTTCTGTGGTATTAAGTTCTGCTCATATCTTTATTTATCTTTTTTCTATGTTCTCAGGGTTTATTGTTTTGATCTTCTGATGTCAATTAAAACACTTGGTTATTCATTTTCATCAATCTTTTTACTTATAAAGATTTGAACGTTTAAAGATTCCAGCTCACTTTTAAGTTTCTAAAGGTCAGGTCCTCTACATTGTGGATGGCCTAAGGCTTAGTTCACCATATAGCAATGTATATATTGACATTTTCCCCTCGACTTTCTGTGATTCCCTACATCTCACCTTTCTTTGCAGACAAGCCATTTGAAATACACTTAACTTATTTCAGTGCCAATAAGTCTTTGAAATAATGTCTATTTTTTAGAGAAATCTTCTTATATAATTAGGCAGAAAATCTCACCTGCCAGAGTTTTCAAAACAGCATAATTTCACTCTTCTCAATGCTTAATCTGTGGTATTAAACAACCTTTGAGTATTTAGGTTTATCAACGACATGTACTTTAAAAATGTTTGAGAGAGCCTACCAGCCTTTGAAAACCTCCTTGTTCCTTGTTTCAGTTCCAGTTTTATGTATATTTTCTGCCTTGCACCTGATTATTCCAACATCAGATGGATGGCCTAGGGAATCTCATTCTGGTATTGATTGTTTTGCTGATTGTCTCACTTTGCAGCTGATTTCTTCAATATTGTGTAAATTTAGATAATGAGCTCATGTTTAGCTAAACAGCTGACCTTGTAAGAGGCTTAGGTGTGAACGCTGGTAAGCTTCAGCAGAAAGTCGGCAAAGATTTATTTGTGTCCCTCCAATGAGTTGCCCGCAAGGACCCCGTTTTCTACAAGTGTTGGTCCAATACTCCTTGGATTTGCAGGGACTCAGAAATGGCTGCTTTTCAGCCTTCGATCTGGGGCAGGGCCAGTGGGCGGCCTGTGGCCCAGGCCGGAGCCTCTCCGCATGTGTCCCAGGGACCCATTTGCCTGCGAACTTCGGTCACCTGGCAGGAAGCTACGATGCCCTGACCTATGGTGAGCTGTGCAGCGAGCTGTACTGCGCGGACAGGTTCCTAACACACTTCAAATAAGAGGGCGGCCTGAGTGGAAAGGTGAGAGTTTCGGCAGCTGTGCAGACAAAGAAGGCGCCCTTTGTCCTGGGCCTAAATGCTTGTGACACCCCACTGGGTCTGCCGGGCTCTGAGGGCCCTGCCCTGGGCCCCCTGCTCCCCTGCCCTTTGTTCAGTCACAGCAGAGATGGCCACACCCACTCCCTCAGTGAGGGCAGTCTTCCAAACTCCCTCAGCCACGCCCCTTCTCCGCAGGTTACCATGGACGACAGATGCTGCATTCTGAGGCCAGGGCGTTCCGAGAATGCCAAGGGCAGACATGATGACCTTAAATGATTTCCTCTTGTGTCAGTTTTGGTAAACTTTAGGAGCTAGGAAATGGTCCGCTTTACAGAAATGTTCAAATTTACTGGCATTTCATATATTCTCTGCTATAACATTGTCCTGATTCTTTCTGTATATTCTTTACTTATGTTTTTGTTTTCCTTAATCAAAGTGTGTCTTTAAAATCTTTTCAAAGAATATTCTTTGCACTTACTAAATCACCTGAATTTTATACGTTTTCTGTTGTATTAAGTTCCTCTCATACCTTTATTTATCTTTTTTCTATGTTCTCAGGGTTTATTGTTTTGATTTTCTGATGTCAAGTAAAACACTTGGTTATTCATTTTAATAAATCTTTTTACTTATAAAGATTTGAACTTTTAAAGATTCCAGCTTACTTGTACGTTTCTAAGGGTCCATTCCTCTACACTGTTGCCGGCCTAAGGCTTAGTTCACCATATAGCAATGTATATATTGACATATTATCCCCTCGGCTTTCTGTGATTCCCTACATCTCACCTTTCTTTGCAGACAAGCCATTTGAAATACACTTAACTTATTTCACAGCCAATAATTCTTTGAAATAATGTGTATTTTTTAGAGAAATCATCTTATATAATTAGGCAGAAAATCTCACCTTCCATATTTTTCTAAACAGCATAATTTCACTCTTCTCACTGCTTAATTTGTTGTATTAAAGAACCTTTCATTATTTAGCTTTATCAATGACATGTACTTTAAAAATGTTTTAGAGATCCTACCAGTCTTTGAAAACCTCCTTGTTCCTTGTTTCATTTCCAGGTTTATGTATATTTTCTGCCTAGCACCTGATTATTCCAACATCTGATGGGTGGCCTAAGGAATCTAATTCTGGTATTGATTGTTTTTGCTGATTGTCTCCCTTTGTAGCTGATTTCTTCAATATTGTGTAAATTTAGAACATGAGCTCATGTTTAGCTAAACAGCTGACCTTGTAAGAGGCTTAGGTGTGAACGCTCGTAAGGTTCAGCAAAAAGTCGGCAAAGATTTATTTGTGTCCCTCCAATGAGTTGCCCACAAGGACCCCGTTTTCTAGAAGTGTTGGTCCAATACTCCCTCTAGGGGTAGGGGACTTAGACAGGGCTGCTTTCGGCCCCCGATCTTGGGCAGGGGGAGTGGGCGGCCTGTGGCCCGGGCAGGAGCCTCTCTGCATGTGAACCTGGGAATCATCTCTCCTGCGAACTTCGGTCACCTGGCAGGAAGCTACGATGCCCAGACCTATGGTTAGCTGTGCAGCGAGGTATACTGCGCGGACAGGTTCCACACACACTTCAACTAAGTGGGTGGCCTGAGTGGAAAAGTGAAAGTTTGGGCAGCTGTGCAGACAAAGAAGGTGCCCTATGGCCTGGGCCTAAATGCTTGTGACACTCCACTGGGCCTGCCGGGCTCTGAGGGCCCTGCCCTGGGCCCCCTGCTCCCCTGCCCTTTGTTCAGTCACAGCAGAGATGGCCACACCGACTCCCTCAGTGAGGGCAGTGTTCCAGCCTCCCTCAGCCCCGCCCACTCTCCGCAGGTTACCATGGACTACAGATGCTGCATTCTGAGGCCAGGGCGTTCTGAGAATGCCAAGGGCAGACATGATGACCTTAAATGATTTCCTCTTGTGTCAGTTTTGGTAAACTGTAGGAGCTAGGAAATGGTCAACTTTACAGAAATGTTCAAATTTACTGGCATTTCATATATTCTCTGCTATAACTTTGCCCTGATTCTTTCTATATATTCTTTAATTATGTTTGTGTTTTCCTTAATCAAAGTGTGTCTTTTAAATCTTTTCCAAGAATATTCTTTGGACTTTCTACCTCACTTGAATTTTATACGTTTTCTGTGGTATTAAGTTCTGCTCATATCTTTATTTATCTTTTTTCTATGTTCTCAGTGTTTATTGTTTTGATCTTCTGATGTCAAGTAAAACACTTGGTTATTCATTTTCATCAATCTTTTTACTTATAAATATTTGAACTTTTAAAGATTCCAGCTCACTTTTAAGTTTCTAAGGGTCAGGTCCTCTACATTGTGGCTGGCCTAAGGCTTAGTTCACCATATAGCAATGTATATAATGACATTTTCCCCTCGACTTTCTGTGATTCCCTACATCTCACCTTTCTTTGCAGACAAGCCATTTGAAATACACTTAACTTATTTCACAGCCAATAAGTCTTTGAAATAATGTCTATTTTTTAGAGAAATCTTCTTATATAATTAGGCAGAATGCCACCTGCCATAGTTTTCAAAACAACATAATTTTACTCTTCTCATTGCTTAATCTGTGGTATTAAACAACCTTTGAGTATTTAGGTTTATCAACGACATGTACTTTAAAAATGTTTTAGAGATCCTACCAGCCTTTGAAAACCTCCTTGTTCCTTGTTTCAGTTCCAGTTTTATGTATATGTTCTGCCTTGCACCTGATTATTCCAACATCAGATGGATGGCCTAGGGAATCTCATTCTGGTATTGATTGTTTTGCTGATTGTCTCATTTTGCAGCTGATTTCTTCAATATTGTGTAAATTTAGATCATGAGGTCATGTTTAGCTAAACAGCTGACCTTGTAAGAGGCTTAGGTGTGAACGCTGGTAAGCTTCAGCAGAAAGTCGACAAAGATTTATTTGTGTCCCTCCAATGAGTTGCCCGCAAGGACCCCGTTTTCTACAAGTGTTGGTCCAATACTCCTTCGATTGGCAGTGGACTCAGACATGGCTGCTTTTCAGCCTTCGATCTGGGGCAGGGCCAGTGGGCGGCCTGTGGCCCGGGCAGGAGCCTCTCCGCATGTGTCCCAGGGACCCATTTGCCTGCGAACTTCGGTCACCTGGCAGGAAGCTACGATGCCCTGACCTATGGTGAGCTGTGCAGCGAGGAGTACTGCGCAGACAGGTTCCAAACACACTTCAAATAAGAGGGCGGCCTGAGTGAAAAGGTGAGAGCTTGGGCAGCTGTGCAGACAAAGAAGGCGCCCTTTGTCCTGGGCCTAAATGCTTGTGACACCCCACTGGGTCTGCCGGGCTCTGAGGGCCCTGCCCTGGGCCCCCTGCTCCCCTGCCCTTTGTTCAGTCACAGCAGAGATGGCCACACCCACTCCCTCAGTGAGGGCAGTCTTCCAAACTCCCTCAGCCACGCCCCTTCTCCGCAGGTTACCATGGACTACAGATGCTGCATTCTGAGGCCAGGGCGTTCCGAGAATGCCAAGGGCAGACATGATGACCTTAAATGATTTCCTCTTGTGTCAGTTTTGGTAAACTTTAGGAGCTAGGAAATGGTCCGCTTTACAGAAATGTTCAAATTTACTGGCATTTCATATATTCTCTGCTATAACATTGTCCTGATTCTTTCTGTATATTCTTTACTTATGTTTTTGTTTTCCTTAATCAAAGTGTGTCTTTAAAATCTTTTCAAAGAATATTCTTTGCACTTAGTAAATCACCTGAATTTTATACGTTTTCTGTTGTATTAAGTTCTGCTCATATCTTTATTTATCTTTTTTCTATGTTCTCAGGGTTTATTGTTTTGATTTTCTGATGTCAAGTAAAACACTTGGTTATTCATTTTAATAAATCTTTTACTTATAAAGATTTGAACTTTTAAAGATTCCAGCTTACTTGTACGTTTCTAAGGGTCCATTCCTCTACACTGTTGCCGGCCTAAGGCTTAGTTCACCATATAGCAATGTATATATTGACATATTATCCCCTCGGCTTTCTGTGATTCCCTACATCTCACCTTTCTTTGCAGACAAGCCATTTGAAATACCCTTAACTTATTTCACAGCCAATAATTCTTTGAAATAATGTGTATTTTTTAGAGAAATCATCTTATATAATTAGGCAGAAAATCTCACCTTCCATATTTTTCTAAACAGCATAATTTCACTCTTCTCACTGCTTAATTTGTTGTATTAAAGAACCTTTCATTATTTAGCTTTATCAATGACATGTACTTTAAAAATGTTTTAGAGATCCTACCAGTCTTTGAAAACCTCCTTGTTCCTTGTTTCATTTCCAGGTTTATGTATATTTTCTGCCTAGCACCTGATTATTCCAACATCTGATGGGTGGCCTAAGGAATCTAATTCTGGTATTGATTGTTTTTGCTGATTGTCTCCCTTTGTAGCTGATTTCTTCAATATTGTGTAAATTTAGAACATGAGCTCATGTTTAGCTAAACAGCTGACCTTGTAAGAGGCTTAGGTGTGAACGCTCGTAAGTTTCAGCAAAAAGTCGGCAAGATTAATTTGTGTCCCTCCAATGAGTTGCCCACAAGGACCCCGTTTTCTAGAAGTGTTGGTCCAATACTCCCTCTAGGGGTACGGGACTTAGACAGGGCTGCTTTCGGCCCCCGATCTTGGGCAGGGGCAGTGGGCGGCCTGTGGCCCGGGCAGGAGCCTCTCTGCGTGTGAACCTGGGAATCATCTCTCCTGCGAACTTCGGTCACCTGGCAGGAAGCTACGATGCCCAGACCTATGGTTAGCTGTGCAGCGAGGTATACTGCGCGGACAGGTTCCACACACAGTTCAACTAAGTGGGTGGCCTGAGTGGAAAAGTGAAAGTTTGGGCAGCTGTGCAGACAAAGAAGGTGCCCTATGGCCAGGGCCTAAATGCTTGTGACACTCCACTGGGCCTGCCGGGCTCTGAGGGCCCTGCCCTGGGCCCCCTGCTCCCCTGCCCTTTGTTCAGTCACAGCAGAGATGGCCACACCGACTCCCTCAGTGAGGGCAGTGTTCCAGCCTCCCTCAGCCCCGCCCACTCTCCGCAGGTTACCATGGACTACAGATGCTGCATTCTGAGGCCAGGGCGTTCTGAGAATGCCAAGGGCAGACATGATGACCTTAAATGATTTCCTCTTGTGTCAGTTTTGGTAAACTGTAGGAGCTAGGAAATGGTCAACTTTACAGAAATGCTCAAATTTACTGGCATTTCATATATTCTCTGCTATAACTTTGCCCTGATTCTTTCTATATATTCTTTAATTATGTTTGTGTTTTCCTTAATCAAAGTGTGTCTTTTAAATCTTTTCAAAGAATATTCTTTGGACTTACTACCTCACTTGAATTTTATACGTTTTCTGTGGTATTAAGTTCTGCTCATATCTTTATTTATCTTTTTTCTATGTTCTCAGTGTTTATTGTTTTGATCTTCTGATGTCAAGTAAAACACTTGGTTATTCATTTTCATCAATCTTTTTACTTATAAATATTTGAACTTTTAAAGATTCCAGCTCACTTTTAAGTTTCTAAGGGTCAGGTCCTCTACATTGTGGCTGGCCTAAGGCTTAGTTCACCATATAGCAATGTATATAATGACATTTTCCCCTCGACTTTCTGTGATTCCCTACATCTCACCTTTCTTTGCAGACAAGCCATTTGAAATACACTTAACTTATTTCACAGCCAATAAGTCTTTGAAATAATGTCTATTTTTTAGAGAAATCTTCTTATATAATTAGGCAGAAAATGCCACCTGCCATAGTTTTCAAAACAACATAATTTCACTCTTCTCAATGCTTAATCTGTGGTATTAAACAACCTTTGAGTATTTAGGTTTATCAACGACATGTACTTTAAAAATGTTTTAGAGATCCTACCAGCCTTTGAAAACCTCCTTGTTCCTTATTTCAGTTCCAGTTTTATGTATATTTTCTGCCTTGCACCTGATTATTCCAACATCAGATGGATGGCCTAGGGAATCTCATTCTGGTATTGATTGTTTTGCTGATTGTCTCACTTTGCAGCTGATTTATTCAATATTGTGTAAATTTAGATCATGAGCTCATGTTTAGCTAAACAGCTGACCTTGTAAGAGGCTTAGGTGTGAACGCTGGTAAGCTTCAGCAGAAAGTCGGCAAAGATTTATTTGTGTCCCTCCAATGAGTTGCCCGCAAGGACCCCGTTTTCTACAAGTGTTGGTCCAATACTCCTTCGATTGGCAGTGGACTCAGTCATGGCTGCTTTTCAGCCTTCGATCTGGGGCAGGGCCAGTGGGCGGCCTGTGGCCCGGGCAGGAGCCTCTCCGCCTGTGTCCCAGGGACCCATTTGCCTGCGAACTTCGGTCACCTGGCAGGAAGCTACGATGCCCTGACCTATGGTGAGCTGTGCAGCGAGCTGTACTGCGCGGACAGGTTCCAAACACACTTCAAATAAGAGGGCGGCCTGAGTGGAAAGGTGAGAGTTTGGGCAGCTGTGCAGACAAAGAAGGCGCCCTTTGGCCTGGGCCTAAATGCTTGTGACACCCAACTGGGTCTGCCGGGCTCTGAGGGCCCTCCCCTGGGCCCCCTGCTCCCCTGCCCTTTGTTCAGTCACAGCAGAGATGGCCACACCCACTCCCTCAGTGAGGGCAGTCTTCCAAACTCCCTCAGCCACGCCCCTTCTCCGCAGGTTACCATGGACGACAGATGCTGCATTCTGAGGCCAGGGCGTTCCGAGAATGCCAAGGGCAGACATGATGACCTTAAATGATTTCCTCTTGTGTCAGTTTTGGTAAACTTTAGGAGCTAGGAAATGGTCCGCTTTACAGAAATGTTCAAATTTACTGGCATTTCATATATTCTCTGCTATAACATTGTCCTGATTCTTTCTGTATATTCTTTACTTATGTTTTTGTTTTCCTTAATCAAAGTGTGTCTTTAAAATCTTTTCAAAGAATATTCTTTGCACTTACTAAATCACCTGAATTTTATACGTTTTCTGTTGTATTAAGTTCTGCTCATATCTTTATTTATCTTTTTTCTATGTTCTCAGGGTTTATTGTTTTGATTTTCTGATGTCAAGTAAAACACTTGGTTATTCATTTTAATAAATCTTTTTACTTATAAAGATTTGAACTTTTAAAGATTCCAGCTTACTTGTACGTTTCTAAGGGTCCATTCCTCTACACTGTTGCCGGCCTAAGGCTTAGTTCACCATATAGCAATGTATATATTGACATATTATCCCCTCGGCTTTCTGTGATTCCCTACATCTCACCTTTCTTTGCAGACAAGCCATTTGAAATACCCTTAACTTATTTCACAGCCAATAATTCTTTGAAATAATGTGTATTTTTTAGAGAAATCATCTTATATAATTAGGCAGAAAATCTCACCTTCCATATTTTTCTAAACAGCATAATTTCACTCTTCTCACTGCTTAATTTGTTGTATTAAAGAACCTTTCAGTATTTAGCTTTATCAATGACATGTACTTTAAAAATGTTTTAGAGATCCTACCAGTCTTTGAAAACCTCCTTGTTCCTTGTTTCATTTCCAGGTTTATGTATATTTTCTGCCTAGCACCTGATTATTCCAACATCTGATGGGTGGCCTAAGGAATCTAATTCTGGTATTGATTGTTTTTGCTGATTGTCTCCCTTTGTAGCTGATTTCTTCAATATTGTGTAAATTTAGCACATGAGCTCATGTTTAGCTAAACAGCTGACCTTGTAAGAGGCTTAGGTGTGAACGCTCGTAAGTTTCAGCAAAAAGTCGGCAAAGATTTATTTGTGTCCCTCCAATGAGTTGCCCACAAGGACCCCGTTTTCTAGAAGTGTTGGTCCAATACTCCCTCTAGGGGTAGGGGACTTAGACAGGGCTGCTTTCGGCCCCCGATCTCGGGCAGGGGCAGTGGGCGGCCTGTGGCCCGGGCAGGAGCCTCTCTGCGTGTGAACCTGGGAATCATCTCTCCTGCGAACTTCGGTCACCTGGCAGGAAGCTACGATGCCCAGACCTATGGTTAGCTGTGCAGCGAGGTATACTGCGCGGACAGGTTCCACACACACTTCAACTAAGTGGGTGGCCTGAGTGGAAAAGTGAAAGTTTGGGCAGCTGTGCAGACAAAGAAGGTGCCCTATGGCCTGGGCCTAAATGCTTGTGACACTCCACTGGGCCTGCCGGGCTCTGAGGGCCCTGCCCTGGGCCCCCTGCTCCCCTGCCCTTTGTTCAGTCACAGCAGAGATGGCCACACCGACTCCCTCAGTGAGGGCAGTGTTCCAGCCTCCCTCAGCCCCGCCCACTCTCCGCAGGTTACCATGGACTACAGATGCTGCATTCTGAGGCCAGGGCGTTCTGAGAATGCCAAGGGCAGACATGATGACCTTAAATGATTGCCTCTTGTGTCAGTTTTGGTAAACTGTAGGGGCTAGGAAATGGTCAACTTTACAGAAATGCTCAAATTTACTGGCATTTCATATATTCTCTGCTATAACTTTGCCCTGATTCTTTCTATATATTCTTTAATTATGTTTGTGTTTTCCTTAATCAAAGTGTGTCTTTTAAATCTTTTCAAAGAATATTCTTTGGACTTACTACCTCACTTGAATTTTATACGTTTTCTGTGGTATTAAGTTCTGCTCATATCTTTATTTATCTTTTTTCTATGTTCTCAGTGTTTATTGTTTTGATCTTCTGATGTCAAGTAAAACACTTGGTTATTCATTTTCATCAATCTTTTTACTTATAAATATTTGAACTTTTAAAGATTCCAGCTCACTTTTAAGTTTCTAAGGGTCAGGTCCTCTACATTGTGGCTGGCCTAAGGCTTAGTTCACCATATAGCAATGTATATAATGACATTTTCCCCTCGACTTTCTGTGATTCCCTACATCTCACCTTTCTTTGCAGACAAGCCATTTGAAATACACTTAACTTATTTCACAGCCAATAAGTCTTTGAAATAATGTCTATTTTTTAGAGAAATCTTCTTATATAATTAGGCAGAAAATGCCACCTGCCATAGTTTTCAAAACAACATAATTTCACTCTTCTCAATGCTTAATCTGTGGTATTAAACAACCTTTGAGTATTTAGGTTTATCAACGACATGTACTTTAAAAATGTTTTAGAGATCCTACCAGCCTTTGAAAACCTCCTTGTTCCTTGTTTCAGTTCCAGTTTTATGTATATGTTCTGCCTTGCACCTGATTATTCCAACATCAGATGGATGGCCTAGGGAATCTCATTCTGGTATTGATTGTTTTGCTGATTGTCTCACTTTGCAGCTGATTTCTTCAATATTGTGTAAATTTAGATCATGAGCTCCTGTTTAGCTAAACAGCTGACCTTGTAAGAGGCTTAGGTGTGAACGCTGGTAAGCTTCAGCAGAAAGTCGGCAAAGATTTATTTGTGTCCCTCCAATGAGTTGCCCGCAAGGACCACGTTTTCTACAAGTGTTGGTCCAATACTCCTTCGATTGGCAGTGGACTCAGACATGGCTGCTTTTCAGCCTTCGATCTGGGGCAGGGCCAGTGGGCGGCCTGTGGCCCGGGCAGGAGCCTCTCCGCATGTGTCCCAGGGACCCATTTGCCTGCGAACTTCGGTCACCTGGCAGGAAGCTACGATGCCCTGACCTATGGTGAGCTGTGCAGCGAGCTGTACTGCGCGGACAGGTTCCAAACACACTTCAAATAAGAGGGCGGCCTGAGTGGAAAGGTGAGAGTTTGGGCAGCTGTGCAGACAAAGAAGGCGCCCTTTGGCCTGGGCCTAAATGCTTGTGACACCCAACTGGGTCTGCCGGGCTCTGAGGGCCCTCCCCTGGGCCCCCTGCTCCCCTGCCCTTTGTTCAGTCACAGCAGAGATGGCCACACCCACTCCCTCAGTGAGGGCAGTCTTCCAAACTCCCTCAGCCACGCCCCTTCTCCGCAGGTTACCATGGACGACAGATGCTGCATTCTGAGGCCAGGGCGTTCCGAGAATGCCAAGGACAGACATGATGACCTTAAATGATTTCCTCTTGTGTCAGTTTTGGTAAACTTTAGGAGCTAGGAAATGGTCCGCTTTACAGAAATGTTCAAATTTACTGGCATTTCATATATTCTCTGCTATAACATTGTCCTGATTCTTTCTGTATATTCTTTACTTATGTTTTTGTTTTCCTTAATCAAAGTGTGTCTTTAAAATCTTTTCAAAGAATATTCTTTGCACTTACTAAATCACCTGAATTTTATACGTTTTCTGTTGTATTAAGTTCTGCTCATATCTTTATTTATCTTTTTTCTATGTTCTCAGGGTTTATTGTTTTGATTTTCTGATGTCAAGTAAAACACTTGGTTATTGATTTTAATAAATCTTTTTACTTATAAAGATTTGAACTTTTAAAGATTCCAGCTTACTTGTACGTTTCTAAGGGTCCATTCCTCTACACTGTTGCCGGCCTAAGGCTTAGTTCCCCATATAGCAATGTATATATAGACATATTATCCCCTCGGCTTTCTGTGATTCCCTACATCTCACCTTTCTTTGCAGACAAGCCATTTGAAATACCCTTAACTTATTTCACAGCCAATAATTCTTTGAAATAATGTGTATTTTTTAGAGAAATCATCTTATATAATTAGGCAGAAAATCTCACCTTCCATATTTTTCTAAACAGCATAATTTCACTCTTCTCACTGCTTAATTTGTTGTATTAAAGAACCTTTCAGTATTTAGCTTTATCAATGACATGTACTTTAAAAATGTTTTAGAGATCCTACCAGTCTTTGAAAACCTCCTTGTTCCTTGTTTCATTTCCAGGTTTATGTATATTTTCTGCCTAGCACCTGATTATTCCAACATCTGATGGGTGGCCTAAGGAATCTAATTCTGGTATTGATTGTTTTTGCTGATTGTCTCCCTTTGTAGCTGATTTCTTCAATATTGTGTAAATTTAGCACATGAGCTCATGTTTAGCTAAACAGCTGACCTTGTAAGAGGCTTAGGTGTGAACGCTCGTAAGTTTCAGCAAAAAGTCGGCAAAGATTTAATTGTGTCCCTCCAATGAGTTGCCCACAAGGACCCCGTTTTCTAGAAGTGTTGGTCCAATACTCCCTCTAGGGGTAGGGGACTTAGACAGGGCTGCTTTCGGCCCCCGATCTCGGGCAGGGGCAGTGGGCGGCCTGTGGCCCGGGCAGGAGCCTCTCTGCGTGTGAACCTGGGAATCATCTCTCCTGCGAACTTCGGTCACCTGGCAGGAAGCTACGATGCCCAGACCTATGGTTAGCTGTGCAGCGAGGTATACTGCGCGGACAGGTTCCACACACACTTCAACTAAGTGGGTGGCCTGAGTGGAAAAGTGAAAGTTTGGGCAGCTGTGCAGACAAAGAAGGTGCCCTATGGCCTGGGCCTAAATGCTTGTGACACTCCACTGGGCCTGCCGGGCTCTGAGGGCCCTGCCCTGGGCCCCCTGCTCCCCTGCCCTTTGTTCAGTCACAGCAGAGATGGCCACACCGACTCCCTCAGTGAGGGCAGTGTTCCAGCCTCCCTCAGCCCCGCCCACTCTCCGCAGGTTACCATGGACTACAGATGCTGCATTCTGAGGCCAGGGCGTTCTGAGAATGCCAAGGGCAGACATGATGACCTTAAATGATTGCCTCTTGTGTCAGTTTTGGTAAACTGTAGGAGCTAGGAAATGGTCAACTTTACAGAAATGCTCAAATTTACTGGCATTTCATATATTCTCTGCTATAACTTTGCCCTGATTCTTTCTATATATTCTTTAATTATGTTTGTGTTTTCCTTAATCAAAGTGTGTCTTTTAAATCTTTTCAAAGAATATTCTTTGGACTTACTACCTCACTTGAATTTTATACGTTTTCTGTGGTATTAAGTTCTGCTCATATCTTTATTTATCTTTTTTCTATGTTCTCAGTGTTTATTGTTTTGATCTTCTGATGTCAAGTAAAACACTTGGTTATTCATTTTCATCAATCTTTTTACTTATAAATATTTGAACTTTTAAAGATTCCAGCTCACTTTTAAGTTTCTAAGGGTCAGGTCCTCTACATTGTGGCTGGCCTAAGGCTTAGTTCACCATATAGCAATGTATATAATGACATTTTCCCCTCGACTTTCTGTGATTCCCTACATCTCACCTTTCTTTGCAGACAAGCCATTTGAAATACACTTAACTTATTTCACAGCCAATAAGTCTTTGAAATAATGTCTATTTTTTAGAGAAATCTTCTTATATAATTAGGCAGAAAATGCCACCTGCCATAGTTTTCAAAACAACATAATTTCACTCTTCTCAATGCTTAATCTGTGGTATTAAACAACCTTTGAGTATTTAGGTTTATCAACGACATGTACTTTAAAAATGTTTTAGAGATCCTACCAGCCTTTGAAAACCTCCTTGTTCCTTGTTTCAGTTCCAGTTTTATGTATATGTTCTGCCTTGCACCTGATTATTCCAACATCAGATGGATGGCCTAGGGAATCTCATTCTGGTATTGATTGTTTTGCTGATTGTCTCACTTTGCAGCTGATTTCTTCAATATTGTGTAAATTTAGATCATGAGCTCCTGTTTAGCTAAACAGCTGACCTTGTAAGAGGCTTAGGTGTGAACGCTGGTAAGCTTCAGCAGAAAGTCGGCAAAGATTTATTTGTGTCCCTCCAATGAGTTGCCCGCAAGGACCCCGTTTTCTACAAGTGTTGGTCCAATACTCCTTCGATTGGCAGTGGACTCAGACATGGCTGCTTTTCAGCCTTCGATCTGGGGCAGGGCCAGTGGGCGGCCTGTGGCCCGGGCAGGAGCCTCTCCGCATGTGTCCCAGGGACCCATTTGCCTGCGAACTTCGGTCACCTGGCAGGAAGCTACGATGGCCTGACCTATGGTGAGCTGTGCAGCGAGCTGTACTGCGCGGACAGGTTCCTAACACACTTCAAATAAGAGGGCGGCCTGAGTGGAAAGGTGAGAGTTTCGGCAGCTGTGCAGACAAAGAAGGCGCCCTTTGTCCTGGGCCTAAATGCTTGTGACACCCCACTGGGTCTGCCGGGCTCTGAGGGCCCTGCCCTGGGCCCCCTGCTCCCCTGCCCTTTGTTCAGTCACAGCAGAGATGGCCACACCCACTCCCTCAGTGAGGGCAGTCTTCCAAACTCCCTCAGCCACGCCCCTTATCCGCAGGTTACCATGGACGACAGATGCTGCATTCTGAGGCCAGGGCGTTCCGAGAATGCCAAGGGCAGACATGATGACCTTAAATGATTTCCTCTTGTGTCAGTTTTGGTAAACTTTAGGAGCTAGGAAATGGTCCGCTTTACAGAAATGTTCAAATTTACTGGCATTTCATATATTCTCTGCTATAACATTGTCCTGATTCTTTCTGTATATTCTTTACTTATGTTTTTGTTTTCCTTAATCAAAGTGTGTCTTTAAAATCTTTTCAAAGAATATTCTTTGCACTTACTAAATCACCTGAATTTTATACGTTTTCTGTTGTATTAAGTTCTGCTCATATCTTTATTTATCTTTTTTCTATGTTCTCAGGGTTTATTGTTTTGATTTTCTGATGTCAAGTAAAACACTTGGTTATTGATTTTAATAAATCTTTTTACTTATAAAGATTTGAACTTTTAAAGATTCCAGCTTACTTGTACGTTTCTAAGGGTCCATTCCTCTACACTGTTGCCGGCCTAATGCTTAGTTCCCCATATAGCAATGTATATATAGACATATTATACCCTCGGCTTTCTGTGATTCCCTACATCTCACCTTTCTTTGCAGACAAGCCATTTGAAATACCCTTAACTTATTTCACAGCCAATAATTCTTTGAAATAATGTGTATTTTTTAGAGAAATCATCTTATATAATTAGGCAGAAAATCTCACCTTCCATATTTTTCTAAACAGCATAATTTCACTCTTCTCACTGCTTAATTTGTTGTATTAAAGAACCTTTCAGTATTTAGCTTTATCAATGACATGTACTTTAAAAATGTTTTAGAGATCCTACCAGTCTTTGAAAACCTCCTTGTTCCTTGTTTCATTTCCAGGTTTATGTATATTTTCTGCCTAGCACCTGATTATTCCAACATCTGATGGGTGGCCTAAGGAATCTAATTCTGGTATTGATTGTTTTTGCTGATTGTCTCCCTTTGTAGCTGATTTCTTCAATATTGTGTAAATTTAGCACATGAGCTCATGTTTAGCTAAACAGCTGACCTTGTAAGAGGCTTAGGTGTGAACGCTCGTAAGTTTCAGCAAAAAGTCGGCAAAGATTTAATTGTGTCCCTCCAATGAGTTGCCCACAAGGACCCCGTTTTCTAGAAGTGTTGGTCCAATACTCCCTCTAGGGGTAGGGGACTTAGACAGGGCTGCTTTCGGCCCCCGATCTCGGGCAGGGGCAGTGGGCGGCCTGTGGCCCGGGCAGGAGCCTCTCTGCGTGTGAACCTGGGAATCATCTCTCCTGCGAACTTCGGTCACCTGGCAGGAAGCTACGATGCCCAGACCTATGGTTAGCTGTGCAGCGAGGTATACTGCGCGGACAGGTTCCACACACACTTCAACTAAGTGGGTGGCCTGAGTGGAAAAGTGAAAGTTTGGGCAGCTGTGCAGACAAAGAAGGTGCCCTATGGCCTGGGCCTAAATGCTTGTGACACTCCACTGGGCCTGCCGGGCTCTGAGGGCCCTGCCCTGGGCCCCCTGCTCCCCTGCCCTTTGTTCAGTCACAGCAGAGATGGCCACACCGACTCCCTCAGTGAGGGCAGTGTTCCAGCCTCCCTCAGCCCCGCCCACTCTCCGCAGGTTACCATGGACTACAGATGCTGCATTCTGAGGCCAGGGCGTTCTGAGAATGCCAAGGGCAGACATGATGACCTTAAATGATTTCCTCTTGTGTCAGTTTTGGTAAACTGTAGGAGCTAGGAAATGGTCAACTTTACAGAAATGTTCAAATTTACTGGCATTTCATATATTCTCTGCTATAACTTTGCCCTGATTCTTTCTATATGTTCTTTAAATATGTTTGTGTTTTCCTTAATCAAAGTGTGTCTTTTAAATCTTTTCAAAGAATATTCTTTGGACTTACTACCTCACTTGAATTTTATACGTTTTCTGTGGTATTAAGTTCTGCTCATATCTTTATTTATCTTTTTTCTATGTTCTCAGTGTTTATTGTTTTGATCTTCTGATGTCAATTAAAACACTTGGTTATTCATTTTCATCAATCTTTTTTCTTATAAAGATTTGAACTTTTAAAGATTCCAGCTCACTTTTAAGTTTCTAAGGGTCAGGTCCTCTACATTGTGGCTGGCCTAAGGCTTAGTTCACCATATAGCAATGTATATAATGACATTTTCCCCTCGACTTTCTGTGATTCCCTACATCTCACCTTTCTTTGCAGACAAGCCATTTGAAATACACTTAACTTATTTCACAGCCAATAAGTCTTTGAAATAATGTCTATTTTTTAGAGAAATCTTCTTATATAATTAGGCAGAAAATGCCACCTGCCATAGTTTTCAAAACAACATAATTTCACGCTTCTCAATGCTTAATCTGTGGTATTAAACAACCTTTGAGTATTTAGGTTTATCAACGACATGTACTTTAAAAATGTTTTAGAGATCCTACCAGCCTTTGAAAACCTCCTTGTTCCTTGTTTCAGTTCCAGTTTTATGTATATGTTCTGCCTTGCACCTGATTATTCCAACATCAGATGGATGGCCTAGGGAATCTCATTCTGGTATTGATTGTTTTGCTGATTGTCTCACTTTGCAGCTGATTTCTTCAATATTGTGTAAATTTAGATCATGAGCTCCTGTTTAGCTAAACAGCTGACCTTGTAAGAGGCTTAGGTGTGAACGCTGGTAAGCTTCAGCAGAAAGTCGGCAAAGATTTATTTGTGTCCCTCCAATGAGTTGCCCGCAAGGACCCCGTTTTCTACAAGTGTTGGTCCAATACTCCTTCGATTGGCAGTGGACTCAGACATGGCTGCTTTTCAGCCTTCGATCTGGGGCAGGGCCAGTGGGCGGCCTGTGGCCCGGGCAGGAGCCTCTCCGCATGTGTCCCAGGGACCCATTTGCCTGCGAACTTCGGTCACCTGGCAGGAAGCTACGATGCCCTGACCTATGGTGAGCTGTGCAGTGAGCTGTACTGCGCGGACAGGTTCCAAACACACTTCAAATAAGAGGGCTGCCTGAGTGGAAAGGTGAGAGTTTGGGCAGCTGTGCAGACAAAGAAGGCGCCCTTTGTCCTGGGCCTAAATGCTTGTGACACCCCACTGGGTCTGCCGGGCTCTGAGGGCCCTGCCCTGGGCCCCCTGCTCCCCTGCCCTTTGTTCAGTCACAGCAGAGATGGCCACACCCACTCCCTCAGTGAGGGCAGTCTTCCAAACTCCCTCAGCCACGCCCCTTCTCCGCAGGTTACCATGGACGACAGATGCTGCATTCTGAGGCCAGGGCGTTCCGAGAATGCCAAGGGCAGACATGATGACCTTAAATGATTTCCTCTTGTGTCAGTTTTGGTAAACTTTAGAAGCTAGGAAATGGTCCGCTTTACAGAAATGTTCAAATTTACTGGCATTTCATATATTCTCTGCTATAACATTGTCCTGATTCTTTCTGTATATTCTTTACTTATGTTTTTGTTTTCCTTAATCAAAGTGTGTCTTTAAAATCTTTTCAAAGAATATTCTTTGCACTTACTAAATCACCTGAATTTTATACGTTTTCTGTTGTATTAAGTTCTGCTCATATCTTTATTTATCTTTTTTCTATGTTCTCAGGGTTTATTGTTTTGATTTTCTGATGTCAAGTAAAACACTTGGTTATTCATTTTAATAAATCTTTTTACTTATAAAGATTTGAACTTTTAAAGATTCCAGCTTACTTGTACGTTTCTAAGGGTCCATTCCTCTACACTGTTGCCGGCCTAAGGCTTAGTTCACCATATAGCAATGTATATATTGACATATTATCCCCTCGGCTTTCTGTGATTCCCTACATCTCACCTTTCTTTGCAGACAAGCCATTTGAAATACCCTTAACTTATTTCACAGCCAATAATTCTTTGAAATAATGTGTATTTTTTAGAGAAATCATCTTATATAATTAGGCAGAAAATCTCACCTTCCATATTTTTCTAAACAGCATAATTTCACTCTTCTCACTGCTTAATTTGTTGTATTAAAGAACCTTTCAGTATTTAGCTTTATCAATGACATGTACTTTAAAAATGTTTTAGAGATCCTACCAGTCTTTGAAAACCTCCTTGTTCCTTGTTTCATTTCCACGTTTATGCATATTTTCTGCCTAGCACCTGATTATTCCAACATCTGATGGGTGGCCTAAGGAATCTAATTCTGGTATTGATTGTTTTTGCTGATTGTCTCCCTTTGTAGCTGATTTCTTCAATATTGTGTAAATTTAGAACATGAGCTCATGTTTAGCTAAACAGCTGACCTTGTAAGAGGCTTAGGTGTGAACGCTCGTAAGTTTCAGCAAAAAGTCGGCAAAGATTTATTTGTGTCCCTCCAATGAGTTGCCCACAAGGACCCCGTTATCTAGAAGTGTTGGTCCAATACTCCCTCTAGGGGTAGGGGACTTAGACAGGGCTGCTTTCGGCCCCCGATCTTGGGCAGGGGCAGTGGGCGGCCTGTGGCCCGGGCAGGAGCCTCTCTGCGTGTGAACCTGGGAATCATCTCTCCTGCGAACTTCGGTCACCTGGCAGGAAGCTACGATGCCCAGACCTATGGTTAGCTGTGCAGCGAGGTATACTGCGCGGACAGGTTCCACACACACTTCAACTAAGTGGGTGGCCTGAGTGGAAAAGTGAAAGTTTGGGCAGCTGTGCAGACAAAGAAGGTGCCCTATGGCCTGGGCCTAAATGCTTGTGACACTCCACTGGGCCTGCCGGGCTCTGAGGGCCCTGCCCTGGGCCCCCTGCTCCCCTGCCCTTTGTTCAGTCACAGCAGAGATGGCCACACCCACTCCCTCAGTGAGGGCAGTGTTCCAGCCTCCCTCAGCCCCGCCCACTCTCCGCAGGTTACCATGGACTACAGATGCTGCATTCTGAGGCCAGGGCGTTCTGAGAATGCCAAGGGCAGACATGATGACCTTAAATGATTTCCTCTTGTGTCAGTTTTGGTAAACTGTAGGAGCTAGGAAATGGTCAACTTTACAGAAATGCTCAAATTTACTGGCATTTCATATATTCTCTGCTATAACTTTGCCCTGATTCTTTCTATATATTCTTTAATTATGTTTGTGTTTTCCTTAATCAAAGTGTGTCTTTTAAATCTTTTCAAAGAATATTCTTTGGACTTACTACCTCACTTGAATTTTATACGTTTTCTGTGGTATTAAGTTCTGCTCATATCTTTATTTATCTTTTTTCTATGTTCTCAGTGTTTATTGTTTTGATCTTCTGATGTCAAGTAAAACACTTGGTTATTCATTTTCATCAATCTTTTTACTTATAAATATTTGAACTTTTAAAGATTCCAGCTCACTTTTAAGTTTCTAAGGGTCAGGTCCTCTACATTGTGGCTGGCCTAAGGCTTAGTTCACCTTATAGCAATGTATATAATGACATTTTCCCCTCGACTTTCTGTGATTCCCTACATCTCACCTTTCTTTGCAGACAAGCCATTTGAAATACACTTAACTTATTTCACAGCCAATAAGTCTTTGAAATAATGTCTATTTTTTAGAGAAATCTTCTTATATAATTAGGCAGAAAATGCCACCTGCCATAGTTTTCAAAACAACATAATTTCACTCTTCTCAATGCTTAATCTGTGGTATTAAACAACATTTGAGTATTTAGGTTTATCAACGACATGTACTTTAAAAATGTTTTAGAGATCCTACCAGCCTTTGAAAACCTCCTTGTTCCTTGTTTCAGTTCCAGTTTTATGTATATGTTCTGCCTTGCACCTGATTATTCCAACATCAGATGGATGGCCTAGGGAATCTCATTCTGGTATTGATTGTTTTGCTGATTGTCTCACTTTGCAGCTGATTTCTTCAATATTGTGTAAATTTAGATCATGAGCTCCTGTTTAGCTAAACAGCTGACCTTGTAAGAGGCTTAGGTGTGAACGCTGGTAAGCTTCAGCAGAAAGTCGGCAAAGATTTATTTGTGTCCCTCCAATGAGTTGCCCGCAAGGACCCCGTTTTCTACAAGTGTTGGTCCAATACTCCTTCGATTGGCAGTGGACTCAGACATGGCTGCTTTTCAGCCTTCGATCTGGGGCAGGGCCAGTGGGCGGCCTGTGGCCCGGGCAGGAGCCTCTCCGCATGTGTCCCAGGGACCCATTTGCCTGCGAACTTCGGTCACCTGGCAGGAAGCTACGATGCCCTGACCTATGGTGAGCTGTGCAGCGAGCTGTACTGCGCGGACAGGTTCCAAATACACTTCAAATAAGAGGGCGGCCTGAGTGGAAAGGTGAGAGTTTGGGCAGCTGTGCAGACAAAGAAGGCGCCCTTTGGCCTGGGCCTAAATGCTTGTGACACCCAACTGGGTCTGCCGGGCTCTGAGGGCCCTCCCCTGGGCCCCCTGCTCCCCTGCCCTTTGTTCAGTCACAGCAGAGATGGCCACACCCACTCCCTCAGTGAGGGCAGTCTTCCAAACTCCCTCAGCCACGCCCCTTCTCCGCAGGTTACCATGGACGACAGATGCTGCATTCTGAGGCCAGGGCGTTCCGAGAATGCCAAGGGCAGACATGATGACCTTAAATGATTTCCTCTTGTGTCAGTTTTGGTAAACTTTAGGAGCTAGGAAATGGTCAGCTTTACAGAAATGTTCAAATTTACTGGCATTTCATATATTCTCTGCTATAACATTGTCCTGATTCTTTCTGTATATTCTTTACTTATGTTTTTGTTTTCCTTAATCAAAGTGTGTCTTTAAAATCTTTTCAAAGAATATTCTTTGCACTTACTAAATCACCTGAATTTTATACGTTTTCTGTTGTATTAAGTTCTGCTCATATCTTTATTTATCTTTTTTCTATGTTCTCAGGGTTTATTGTTTTGATTTTCTGATGTCAAGTAAAACACTTGGTTATTCATTTTAATAAATCTTTTTACTTATAAAGATTTGAACTTTTAAAGATTCCAGCTTACTTGTACGTTTCTAAGGGTCCATTCCTCTACACTGTTGCCGGCCTAAGGCTTAGTTCACCATATAGCAATGTATATATTGACATATTATCCCCTCGGCTTTCTGTGATTCCCTACATCTCACCTTTCTTTGCAGACAAGCCATTTGAAATACCCTTAACTTATTTCACAGCCAATAATTCTTTGAAATAATGTGTATTTTTTAGAGAAATCATCTTATATAATTAGGCAGAAAATCCACCTTCCATATTTTTCTAAACAGCATAATTTCACTCTTCTCACTGCTTAATTTGTTGTATTAAAGAACCTTTCAGTATTTAGCTTTATCAATGACATGTACTTTAAAAATGTTTTAGAGATCCTACCAGTCTTTGAAAACCTCCTTGTTCCTTGTTTCATTTCCAGGTTTATGTATATTTTCTGCCTAGCACCTGATTATTCCAACATCTGATGGGTGGCCTAAGGAATCTAATTCTGGTATTGATTGTTTTTGCTGATTGTCTCCCTTTGTAGCTGATTTCTTCAATATTGTGAAAATTTAGCACATGAGCTCATGTTTAGCTAAACAGCTGACCTTGTAAGAGGCTTAGGTGTGAACGCTCGTAAGTTTCAGCAAAAAGTCGGCAAAGATTTATTTGTGTCCCTCCAATGAGTTGCCCACAAGGACCCCGTTTTCTAGAAGTGTTGGTCCAATACTCCCTCTAGGGGTAGGGGACTTAGACAGGGCTGCTTTCGGCCCCCGATCTCGGGCAGGGGCAGTGGGCGGCCTGTGGCCCGGGCAGGAGCCTCTCTGCGTGTGAACCTGGGAATCATCTCTCCTGCGAACTTCGGTCACCTGGCAGGAAGCTACGATGCCCAGACCTATGGTTAGCTGTGCAGCGAGGTATACTGCGCGGACAGGTTCCACACACACTTCAACTAAGTGGGTGGCCTGAGTGGAAAGGTGAAAGTTTGGGCAGCTGTGCAGACAAAGAAGGTGCCCTATGGCCTGGGCCTAAATGCTTGTGACACTCCACTGGGCCTGCCGGGCTCTGAGGGCCCTGCCCTGGGCCCCCTGCTCCCCTGCCCTTTGTTCAGTCACAGCAGAGATGGCCACACCGACTCCCTCAGTGAGGGCAGTGTTCCAGCCTCCCTCAGCCCCGCCCACTCTCCGCAGGTTACCATGGACTACAGATGCTGCATTCTGAGGCCAGGGCGTTCTGAGAATGCCAAGGGCAGACATGATGACCTTAAATGATTTCCTCTTGTGTCAGTTTTGGTAAACTGTAGGAGCTAGGAAATGGTCAACTTTACAGAAATGTTCAAATTTACTGGCATTTCATATATTCTCTGCTATAACTTTGCCCTGATTCTTTCTATATGTTCTTTAAATATGTTTTTGTTTTCCTTAATCAAAGTGTGTCTTTTAAATCTTTTCAAAGAATATTCTTTGGACTTACTACCTCACTTGAATTTTATACGTTTTCTGTGGTATTAAGTTCTGCTCATATCTTTATTTATCTTTTTTCTATGTTCTCAGTGTTTATTGTTTTGATCTTCTGATGTCAATTAAAACACTTGGTTATTCATTTTCATCAATCTTTTTCTTATAAAGATTTGAACTTTTAAAGATTCCAGCTCACTTTTAAGTTTCTAAGGGTCAGGTCCTCTACATTGTGGCTGGCCTAAGGCTTAGTTCACCATATAGCAATGTATATAATGACATTTTCCCCTCGACTTTCTGTGATTCCCTACATCTCACCTTTCTTTGCAGACAAGCCATTTGAAATACACTTAACTTATTTCACAGCCAATAAGTCTTTGAAATAATGTCTATTTTTTAGAGAAATCTTCTTATATAATTAGGCAGAAAATGCCACCTGCCATAGTTTTCAAAACAACATAATTTCACTCTTCTCAATGCTTAATCTGTGGTATTAAACAACCTTTGAGTATTTAGGTTTATCAACGACATGTACTTTAAAAATGTTTTAGAGATCCTACCAGCCTTTGAAAACCTCCTTGTTCCTTGTTTCAGTTCCAGTTTTATGTATATGTTCTGCCTTGCACCTGATTATTCCAACATCAGATGGATGGCCTAGGGAATCTCATTCTGGTATTGATTGTTTTGCTGATTGTCTCACTTTGCAGCTGATTTCTTCAATATTGTGTAAATTTAGATCATGAGCTCCTGTTTAGCTAAACAGCTGACCTTGTAAGAGGCTTAGGTGTGAACGCTGGTAAGCTTCAGCAGAAAGTCGGCAAAGAATTATTTGTGTCCCTCCAATGAGTTGCCCGCAAGGACCCCGTTTTCTACAAGTGTTGGTCCAATACTCCTTCGATTGGCAGTGGACTCAGACATGGCTGCTTTTCAGCCTTCGATCTGGGGCAGGGCCAGTGGGCGGCCTGTGGCCCGGGCAGGAGCCTCTCCGCATGTGTCCCAGGGACCCATTTGCCTGCGAACTTCGGTCACCTGGCAGGAAGCTATGATGCCCTGACCTATGGTGAGCTGTGCAGCGAGCTGTACTGCGCGGACAGGTTCCAAACACACTTCAAATAAGAGGGCGGCCTGAGTGGAAAGGTGAGAGTTTGGGCAGCTGTGCAGACAAAGAAGGCGCCCTTTGTCCTGGGCCTAAATGCTTGTGACACCCCACTGGGTCTGCCGGGCTCTGAGGGCCCTGCCCTGGACCCCCTGCTCCCCTGCCCTTTGTTCAGTCACAGCAGAGATGGCCACACCCACTCCCTCAGTGAGGGCAGTCTTCCAAACTCCCTCAGCCACGCCCCTTCTCCGCAGGTTACCATGGACTACAGATGCTGCATTCTGAGGCCAGGGCGTTCCGAGAATGCCAAGGGCAGACATGATGACCTTAAATGATTTCCTCTTGTGTCAGTTTTGGTAAACTTTAGGAGCTAGGAAATGGTCAGCTTTACAGAAATGTTCAAATTTACTGGCATTTCATATATTCTCTGCTATAACATTGTCCTGATTCTTTCTGTATATTCTTTACTTATGTTTTTGTTTTCCTTAATCAAAGTGTGTCTTTTAAATCTTTTCAAAGAATATTCTTTGGACTTACTACCTCACCTGAATTTTATACGTTTTCTGTTGTATTAATTTCTGCTCATATCTTTATTTATCTTTTTTCTATGTTCTCAGGGTTTATTGTTTTGATTTTCTGATGTCAAGTAAAACACTTGGTTATTCATTTTAATAAATCTTTTTACTTATAAAGATTTGAACTTTTAAAGATTCCAGCTTACTTGTACGTTTCTAAGGGTCCATTCCTCTACACTGTTGCCGGCCTAAGGCTTAGTTCACCATATAGCAATGTATATATTGACATATTATCCCCTCGGCTTTCTGTGATTCCCTACATCTCACCTTTCTTTGCAGACAAGCCATTTGAAATACCCTTAACTTATTTCACAGCCAATAATTCTTTGAAATAATGTGTATTTTTTAGAGAAAACATCTTATATAATTAGGCAGAAAATCTCACCTTCCATATTTTTCTAAACAGCATAATTTCACTCTTCTCACTGCTTAATTTGTTGTATTAAAGAACCTTTCAGTATTTAGCTTTATCAATGACATGTACTTTAAAAATGTTTTAGAGATCCTACCAGTCTTTGAAAACCTCCTTGTTCCTTGTTTCATTTCCAGGTTTATGTATATTTTCTGCCTAGCACCTGATCATTCCAACATCTGATGGGTGGCCTAAGGAATCTAATTCTGGTATTGATTGTTTTTGCTGATTGTCTCCCTTTGTAGCTGATTTCTTCAATATTGTGTAAATTTAGAACATGAGCTCATGTTTAGCTAAACAGCTGACCTTGTAAGAGGCTTAGGTGTGAACGCTCGTAAGTTTCAGCAAAAAGTCGGCAATGATTTATTTGTGTCCCTCCAATGAGTTGCCCAGAAGGACCCCGTTTTCTAGAAGTGTTGGTCCAATACTCCCTCTAGGGGTAGGGGACTTAGACAGGGCTGCTTTCGGCCCCCGATCTTGGGCAGGGGCAGTGGGCGGCCTGTGGCCCGGGCAGGAGCCTCTCTGCGTGTGAACCTGGGAATCATCTCTCCTGCGAACTTCGGTCACCTGGCAGGAAGCTACGATGCCCAGACCTATGGTTAGCTGTGCAGCGAGGTATACTGCACGGACAGGTTCCACACACACTTCAACTAAGTGGGTGGCCTGAGTAGAAAAGTGAAAGTTTGGGCAGCTGTGCAGACAAAGAAGGTGCCCTATGGCCTGGGCCTAAATGCTTGTGACACTCCACTGGGCCTGCCGGGCTCTGAGGGCCCTGCCCTGGGCCCCCTGCTCCCCTGCCCTTTGTTCAGTCACAGCAGAGATGGCCACACCGACTCCCTCAGTGAGGGCAGTGTTCCAGCCTCCCTCAGCCCCGCCCACTCTCCGCAGGTTACCATTGTCTACAGATGCTGCATTCTGAGGCCAGGGCGTTCTGAGAATGCCAAGGGCAGACATGATGACCTTAAATGATTTCCTCTTGTGTCAGTTTTGGTAAACTGTAGGAGCTAGGAAATGGTCAACTTTACAGAAATGTTCAAATTTACTGGCATTTCATATATTATCTGCTATAACTTTGCCCTGATTCTTTCTATATATTCTTTAATTATGTTTGTGTTTTCCTTAATCAAAGTGTGTCTTTTAAATCTTTTCAAAGAATATTCTTTGGACTTACTACCTCACTTGAATTTTATACGTTTTCTGTGGTATTAAGTTCTGCTCATATCTTTATTTATCTTTTTTCTATGTTCTCAGTGTTTATTGTTTTGATCTTCTGATGTCAATTAAAACACTTGGTTATTCATTTTCATCAATCTTTTTTCTTATAAAGATTTGAACTTTTAAAGATTCCAGCTCACTTTTAAGTTTCTAAGGGTCAGGTCCTCTACATTGTGGCTGGCCTAAGGCTTAGTTCACCATATAGCAATGTATATAATGACATTTTCCCCTCGACTTTCTGTGATTCCCTACATCTCACCTTTCTTTGCAGACAAGCCATTTGAAATACACTTAACTTATTTCACAGCCAATAAGTCTTTGAAATAATGTCTATTTTTTAGAGAAATCTTCTTATATAATTAGGCAGAAAATGCCACCTGCCATAGTTTTCAAAACAACATAATTTCACTCTTCTCAATGCTTAATCTGTGGTATTAAACAACCTTTGAGTATTTAGGTTTATCAACGACATGTACTTTAAAAATGTTTTAGAGATCCTACCAGCCTTTGAAAACCTCCTTGTTCCTTGTTTCAGTTCCAGTTTTATGTATATGTTCTGCCTTGCACCTGATTATTCCAACATCAGATGGATGGCCTAGGGAATCTCATTCTGGTATTGATTGTTTTGCTGATTGTCTCACTTTGCAGCTGATTTCTTCAATATTGTGTAAATTTAGATCATGAGCTCATGTTTAGCTAAACAGCTGACCTTGTAAGAGGCTTAGGTGTGAACGCTGGTAAGCTTCAGCAGAAAGTCGGCAAAGATTTATTTGTGTCCCTCCAATGAGTTGCCCGCAAGGACCCCGTTTTCTACAAGTGTTGGTCCAATACTCCTTCGATTGGCAGTGGACTCAGACATGGCTGCTTTTCAGCCTTCGATCTGGGGCAGGGCCAGTGGGCGGCCTGTGGCCCGGGCAGGAGCCTCTCCGCATGTGTCCAAGGGACCCATTTGCCTGCGAACTTCGGTCACCTGCCAGGAAGCTACGATGCCCTGACCTATGGTGAGCTGTGCAGCGAGCTGTACTGCGCGGACAGGTTCCAAACACACTTCAAATAAGAGGGCGGCCTGAGTGGAAAGGTGAGAGTTTGGGCAGCTGTGCAGACAAAGAAGGCGCCCTTTGTCCTGGGCCTAAATGCTTGTGACACCCCACTGGGTCTGCCGGGCTCTGAGGGCCCTGCCCTGGACCCCCTGCTCCCCTGCCCTTTGTTCAGTCACAGCAGAGATGGCCACACCCACTCCCTCAGTGAGGGCAGTCTTCCAAACTCCCTCAGCCACGCCCCTTCTCCGCAGGTTACCATGGACTACAGATGCTGCATTCTGAGGCCAGGGCGTTCCGAGAATGCCAAGGGCAGACATGATGACCTTAAATGATTTCCTCTTGTGTCAGTTTTGGTAAACTTTAGGAGCTAGGAAATGGTCCGCTTTACAGAAATGTTCAAATTTACTGGCATTTCATATATTCTCTGCTATAACATTGTCCTGATTCTTTCTGTATATTCTTTACTTATGTTTTTGTTTTCCTTAATCAAAGTGTGTCTTTTAAGTCTTTTCAAAGAATATTCTTTGGACTTACTACCTCACCTGAATTTTATAAGTTTTCTGTTGTATTAATTTCTGCTCATATCTTTATTTATCTTTTTTCTATGTTCTCAGGGTTTATTGTTTTGATTTTCTGATGTCAAGTAAAACACTTGGTTATTCATTTTAATAAATCTTTTTACTTATAAAGATTTGAACTTTTAAAGATTCCAGCTTACTTGTACGTTTCTAAGGGTCCATTCCTCTACACTGTTGCCGGCCTAAGGCTTAGTTCACCATATAGCAATGTATATATTGACATATTATCCCCTCGGCTTTCTGTGATTCCCTACATCTCACCTTTCTTTGCAGACAAGCCATTTGAAATACCCTTAACTTATTTCACAGCCAATAATTCTTTGAAATAATGTGTATTTTTTAGAGAAAACATCTTATATAATTAGGCAGAAAATCTCACCTTCCATATTTTTCTAAACAGCATAATTTCACTCTTCTCACTGCTTAATTTGTTGTATTAAAGAACCTTTCAGTATTTAGCTTTATCAATGACATGTACTTTAAAAATGTTTTAGAGATCCTACCAGTCTTTGAAAACCTCCTTGTTCCTTGTTTCATTTCCAGGTTTATGTATATTTTCTGCCTAGCACCTGATCATTCCAACATCTGATGGGTGGCCTAAGGAATCTAATTCTGGTATTGATTGTTTTTGCTGATTGTCTCCCTTTGTAGCTGATTTCTTCAATATTGTGTAAATTTAGAACATGAGCTCATGTTTAGCTAAACAGCTGACCTTGTAAGAGGCTTAGGTGTGAACGCTCGTAAGTTTCAGCAAAAAGTCGGCAAAGATTTATTTGTGTCCCTCCAATGAGTTGCCCACAAGGACCCCGTTTTCTAGAAGTGTTGGTCCAATACTCCCTCTAGGGGTAGGGGACTTAGACAGGGCTGCTTTCGGCCCCCGATCTTGGGCAGGGGCAGTGGGCGGCCTGTGGCCCGGGCAGGAGCCTCTCTGCGTGTGAACCTGGGAATCATCTCTCCTGCGAACTTCGGTCACCTGGCAGGAAGCTACGATGCCCAGACCTATGTTTAGCTGTGCAGCGAGGTATACTGCACGGACAGGTTCCACACACACTTCAACTAAGTGGGTGGCCTGAGTGGAAAAGTGAAAGTTTGGGCAGCTGTGCAGACAAAGAAGGTGCCCTATGGCCTTGGCCTAAATGCTTGTGACACTCCACTGGGCCTGCCGGGCTCTGAGGGCCCTGCCCTGGGCCCCCTGTTCCCCTGCCCTTTGTTCAGTCACAGCAGAGATGGCCACACCGACTCCCTCAGTGAGGGCAGTGTTCCAGCCTCCCTCAGCCCCGCCCACTCTCCGCAGGTTACCATGGACTACAGATGCTGCATTCTGAGGCCAGGGCGTTCTGAGAATGCCAAGGGCAGACATGATGACCTTAAATGATTTCCTCTTGTGTCAGTTTTGGTAAACTGTAGGAGCTAGGAAATGGTCAACTTTACAGAAATGTTCAAATTTACTGGCATTTCATATATTATCTGCTATAACTTTGCCCTGATTCTTTCTATATATTCTTTAATTATGTTTGTGTTTTCCTTAATCAAAGTGTGTCTTTTAAATCTTTTCAAAGAATATTCTTTGGACTTACTACCTCACTTGAATTTTATACGTTTTCTGTGGTATTAAGTTCTGCTCATATCTTTATTTATCTTTTTTCTATGTTCTCAGTGTTTATTGTTTTGATCTTCTGATGTCAATTAAAACACTTGGTTATTCATTTTCATCAATCTTTTTTCTTATAAAGATTTGAACTTTTAAAGATTCCAGCTCACTTTTAAGTTTCTAAGGGTCAGGTCCTCTACATTGTGGCTGGCCTAAGGCTTAGTTCACCATATAGCAATGTATATAATGACATTTTCCCCTCGACTTTCTGTGATTCCCTACATCTCACCTTTCTTTGCAGACAAGCCATTTGAAATACACTTAACTTATTTCACAGCCAATAAGTCTTTGAAATAATGTCTATTTTTTAGAGAAATCTTCTTATGTAATTAGGCAGAAAATGCCACCTGCCATAGTTTTCAAAACAACATAATTTCACTCTTCTCAATGCTTAATCTGTGGTATTAAACAACCTTTGAGTATTTAGGTTTATCAACGACATGTACTTTAAAAATGTTTTAGAGATCCTACCAGCCTTTGAAAACCTCCTTGTTCCTTGTTTCAGTTCCAGTTTTATGTATATGTTCTGCCTTGCACCTGATTATTCCAACATCAGATGGATGGCCTAGGGAATCTCATTCTGGTATTGATTGTTTTGCTGATTGTCTCACTTTGCAGCTGATTTCTTCAATATTGTGTAAATTTAGATCATGAGCTCATGTTTAGCTAAACAGCTGACCTTGTAAGAGGCTTAGGTGTGAACGCTGGTAAGCTTCAGCAGAAAGTCGGCAAAGATTTATTTGTGTCCCTCCAATGAGTTGCCCGCAAGGACCCCGTTTTCTACAAGTGTTGGTCCAATACTCCTTCGATTGGCAGTGGACTCAGACATGGCTGCTTTTCAGCCTTCGATCTGGGGCAGGGCCAGTGGGTGGACTGAGGCCCGGGGAAGAGCCTCTCCGCATGTGTCCCAGGGACCCATTTGCCTGCGAACTTCTGTCACCTGGCAGGAAGGCACGATGCCCTGTCCTATGGTTAGCTGTGCAGCGAGGTATACTGCGCGGATAGGTTCCAAACACACTTCAAATAAGAGGGCCGCCTGAGTGGAAAGGTGAGAGTTTGGGCAGCTGTGCAGACAAAGAAGGCGCCCTTTGGCCTGGGCCTAAATGCTTGTGACACCCCACTGGGTCTGCCGGGCTCTGAGGGCCCTGCCCTGGGCCCCCTGCTCCCCTGCACTTTGTTCAGTCACAGCAGAGATGGCCACACCCACTCCTTCAGTGAGGGCAGTCTTCCAAGCTCCCTCAGCCACGCCCCCTCTCCGCAGGTTACCATGGACTACAGATGCTGCATTCTGAGGCCAGGGCATTCCGAGAATGCCAAGGGCAGACATGATGACCTTAAATGATTTCCTCTTGTGTCAGTTTTGGTAAACTGTAGGAGCTAGGAAATGGTCAACTTTACAGAAATGTTCAAATTTACTGGCATTTCATATATTCTCTGCTATAACATTGTCCTGATTCTTTCTATATATTCTTTAATTATGTTTGTATTTTCCTTAATCAAAGTGTGTCTTTTAAATCTTTTCAAAGAATATTCTTTGGACTTACTACCTCACCAGAATTTTATACGTTTTCTGTGGTATTAAGTTCTGCTCATATCTTTATTTATCTTTTTTCTATGTTCTCAGGGTTTATTGTTTTGATCTTCTGATGTCAATTAAAACACTTGGTCATTCATTTTCATCAATCTTTTTACTTATAAAGATTTGAACGTTTAAAGATTCCAGCTCACTTTTAAGTTTCTAAGGGTCAGGTCCTCTACATTGTGGATGGCCTAAGGCTTAGTTCACCATATAGCAATGTATATATTGACATTTTCCCCTCGACTTTCTGTGATTCCCTACATCTCACCTTTCTTTGCAGACAAGCCATTTGAAATACACTTAACTTATTTCAGTGCCAATAAGTCTTTGAAATAATGTCTATTTTTTAGAGAAATCTTCTTATATAATTAGGCAGAAAATCTCACCTGCCAGAGTTTTCAAAACAGCATAATTTCACTCTTCTCAATGCTTAATCTGTGGTATTAAACAACCTTTGAGTATTTAGGTTTATCAACGACATGTACTTTAAAAATGTTTGAGAGAGCCTACCAGCCTTTGAAAACCTCCTTGTTCCTTGTTTCAGTTCCAGTTTTATGTATATTTTCTGCCTTGCACCTGATTATTCCAACATCAGATGGATGGCCTAGGGAATCTCATTCTGGTATTGATTGTTTTGCTGATTGTCTCACTTTGCAGCTGATTTCTTCAATATTGTGTAAATTTAGATAATGAGCTCATGTTTAGCTAAACAGCTGACCTTGTAAGAGGCTTAGGTGTGAACGCTGGTAAGCTTCAGCAGAAAGTCGGCAAAGATTTATTTGTGTCCCTCCAATGAGTTGCCCGCAAGGACCCCGTTTTCTACAAGTGTTGGTCCAATACTCCTTGGATTTGCAGGGACTCAGAAATGGCTGCTTTTCAGCCTTCGATCTGGGGCAGGGCCAGTGGGCGGCCTGTGGCCCAGGCCGGAGCCTCTCCGCATGTGTCCCAGGGACCCATTTGCCTGCGAACTTCGGTCACCTGGCAGGAAGCTACGATGCCCTGACCTATGGTGAGCTGTGCAGCGAGCTGTACTGCGCGGACAGGTTCCTAACACACTTCAAATAAGAGGGCGGCCTGAGTGGAAAGGTGAGAGTTTCGGCAGCTGTGCAGACAAAGAAGGCGCCCTTTGTCCTGGGCCTAAATGCTTGTGACACCCCACTGGGTCTGCCGGGCTCTGAGGGCCCTGCCCTGGGCCCCCTGCTCCCCTGCCCTTTGTTCAGTCACAGCAGAGATGGCCACACCCACTCCCTCAGTGAGGGCAGTCTTCCAAACTCCCTCAGCCACGCCCCTTATCCGCAGGTTACCATGGACGACAGATGCTGCATTCTGAGGCCAGGGCGTTCCGAGAATGCCAAGGGCAGACATGATGACCTTAAATGATTTCCTCTTGTGTCAGTTTTGGTAAACTTTAGGAGCTAGGAAATGGTCCGCTTTACAGAAATGTTCAAATTTACTGGCATTTCATATATTCTCTGCTATAACATTGTCCTGATTCTTTCTGTATATTCTTTACTTATGTTTTTGTTTTCCTTAATCAAAGTGTGTCTTTAAAATCTTTTCAAAGAATATTCTTTGCACTTACTAAATCACCTGAATTTTATACGTTTTCTGTTGTATTAAGTTCCTCTCATACCTTTATTTATCTTTTTTCTATGTTCTCAGGGTTTATTGTTTTGATTTTCTGATGTCAAGTAAAACACTTGGTTATTCATTTTAATAAATCTTTTTACTTATAAAGATTTGAACTTTTAAAGATTCCAGCTTACTTGTACGTTTCTAAGGGTCCATTCCTCTACACTGTTGCCGGCCTAAGGCTTAGTTCACCATATAGCAATGTATATATTGACATATTATCCCCTCGGCTTTCTGTGATTCCCTACATCTCACCTTTCTTTGCAGACAAGCCATTTGAAATACACTTAACTTATTTCACAGCCAATAATTCTTTGAAATAATGTGTATTTTTTAGAGAAATCATCTTATATAATTAGGCAGAAAATCTCACCTTCCATATTTTTCTAAACAGCATAATTTCACTCTTCTCACTGCTTAATTTGTTGTATTAAAGAACCTTTCATTATTTAGCTTTATCAATGACATGTACTTTAAAAATGTTTTAGAGATCCTACCAGTCTTTGAAAACCTCCTTGTTCCTTGTTTCATTTCCAGGTTTATGTATATTTTCTGCCTAGCACCTGATTATTCCAACATCTGATGGGTGGCCTAAGGAATCTAATTCTGGTATTGATTGTTTTTGCTGATTGTCTCCCTTTGTAGCTGATTTCTTCAATATTGTGTAAATTTAGAACATGAGCTCATGTTTAGCTAAACAGCTGACCTTGTAAGAGGCTTAGGTGTGAACGCTCGTAAGGTTCAGCAAAAAGTCGGCAAAGATTTATTTGTGTCCCTCCAATGAGTTGCCCACAAGGACCCCGTTTTCTAGAAGTGTTGGTCCAATACTCCCTCTAGGGGTAGGGGACTTAGACAGGGCTGCTTTCGGCCCCCGATCTTGGGCAGGGGGAGTGGGCGGCCTGTGGCCCGGGCAGGAGCCTCTCTGCATGTGAACCTGGGAATCATCTCTCCTGCGAACTTCGGTCACCTGGCAGGAAGCTACGATGCCCAGACCTATGGTTAGCTGTGCAGCGAGGTATACTGCGCGGACAGGTTCCACACACACTTCAACTAAGTGGGTGGCCTGAGTGGAAAAGTGAAAGTTTGGGCAGCTGTGCAGACAAAGAAGGTGCCCTATGGCCTGGGCCTAAATGCTTGTGACACTCCACTGGGCCTGCCGGGCTCTGAGGGCCCTGCCCTGGGCCCCCTGCTCCCCTGCCCTTTGTTCAGTCACAGCAGAGATGGCCACACCGACTCCCTCAGTGAGGGCAGTGTTCCAGCCTCCCTCAGCCCCGCCCACTCTCCGCAGGTTACCATGGACTACAGATGCTGCATTCTGAGGCCAGGGCGTTCTGAGAATGCCAAGGGCAGACATGATGACCTTAAATGATTTCCTCTTGTGTCAGTTTTGGTAAACTGTAGGAGCTAGGAAATGGTCAACTTTACAGAAATGTTCAAATTTACTGGCATTTCATATATTCTCTGCTATAACTTTGCCCTGATTCTTTCTATATATTCTTTAATTATGTTTGTGTTTTCCTTAATCAAAGTGTGTCTTTTAAATCTTTTCCAAGAATATTCTTTGGACTTTCTACCTCACTTGAATTTTATACGTTTTCTGTGGTATTAAGTTCTGCTCATATCTTTATTTATCTTTTTTCTATGTTCTCAGTGTTTATTGTTTTGATCTTCTGATGTCAAGTAAAACACTTGGTTATTCATTTTCATCAATCTTTTTACTTATAAATATTTGAACTTTTAAAGATTCCAGCTCACTTTTAAGTTTCTAAGGGTCAGGTCCTCTACATTGTGGCTGGCCTAAGGCTTAGTTCACCATATAGCAATGTATATAATGACATTTTCCCCTCGACTTTCTGTGATTCCCTACATCTCACCTTTCTTTGCAGACAAGCCATTTGAAATACACTTAACTTATTTCACAGCCAATAAGTCTTTGAAATAATGTCTATTTTTTAGAGAAATCTTCTTATATAATTAGGCAGAAAATGCCACCTGCCATAGTTTTCAAAACAACATAATTTCACTCTTCTCAATGCTTAATCTGTGGTATTAAACAACCTTTGAGTATTTAGGTTTATCAACGACATGTACTTTAAAAATGTTTTAGAGATCCTACCAGCCTTTGAAAACCTCCTTGTTCCTTATTTCAGTTCCAGTTTTATGTATATTTTCTGCCTTGCACCTGATTATTCCAACATCAGATGGATGGCCTAGGGAATCTCATTCTGGTATTGATTGTTTTGCTGATTGTCTCACTTTGCAGCTGATTTATTCAATATTGTGTAAATTTAGATCATGAGCTCATGTTTAGCTAAACAGCTGACCTTGTAAGAGGCTTAGGTGTGAACGCTGGTAAGCTTCAGCAGAAAGTCGGCAAAGATTTATTTGTGTCCCTCCAATGAGTTGCCCGCAAGGACCCCGTTTTCTACAAGTGTTGGTCCAATACTCCTTCGATTGGCAGTGGACTCAGACATGGCTGCTTTTCAGCCTTCGATCTGGGGCAGGGCCAGTGGGCGGCCTGTGGCCCGGGCAGGAGCCTCTCCGCCTGTGTCCCAGGGACCCATTTGCCTGCGAACTTCGGTCACCTGGCAGGAAGCTACGATGCCCTGACCTATGGTGAGCTGTGCAGCGAGCTGTACTGCGCGGACAGGTTCCAAACACACTTCAAATAAGAGGGCGGCCTGAGTGGAAAGGTGAGAGTTTGGGCAGCTGTGCAGACAAAGAAGGCGCCCTTTGGCCTGGGCCTAAATGCTTGTGACACCCAACTGGGTCTGCCGGGCTCTGAGGGCCCTCCCCTGGGCCCCCTGCTCCCCTGCCCTTTGTTCAGTCACAGCAGAGATGGCCACACCCACTCCCTCAGTGAGGGCAGTCTTCCAAACTCCCTCAGCCACGCCCCTTCTCCGCAGGTTACCATGGACTACAGATGCTGCATTCTGAGGCCAGGGCGTTCCGAGAATGCCAAGGGCAGACATGATGACCTTAAATGATTTCCTCTTGTGTCAGTTTTGGTAAACTTTAGGAGCTAGGAAATGGTCCGCTTTACAGAAATGTTCAAATTTACTGGCATTTCATATATTCTCTGCTATAACATTGTCCTGATTCTTTCTGTATATTCTTTACTTATGTTTTTGTTTTCCTTAATCAAAGTGTGTCTTTAAAATCTTTTCAAAGAATATTCTTTGCACTTACTAAATCACCTGAATTTTATACGTTTTCTGTTGTATTAAGTTCTGCTCATATCTTTATTTATCTTTTTTCTATGTTCTCAGGGTTTATTGTTTTGATTTTCTGATGTCAAGTAAAACACTTGGTTATTCATTTTAATAAATCTTTTTACTTATAAAGATTTGAACTTTTAAAGATTCCAGCTTACTTGTACGTTTCTAAGGGTCCATTCCTCTACACTGTTGCCGGCCTAAGGCTTAGTTCACCATATAGCAATGTATATATTGACATATTATCCCCTCGGCTTTCTGTGATTCCCTACATCTCACCTTTCTTTGCAGACAAGCCATTTGAAATACCCTTAACTTATTTCACAGCCAATAATTCTTTGAAATAATGTGTATTTTTTAGAGAAATCATCTTATATAATTAGGCAGAAAATCTCACCTTCCATATTTTTCTAAACAGCATAATTTCACTCTTCTCACTGCTTAATTTGTTGTATTAAAGAACCTTTCAGTATTTAGCTTTATCAATGACATGTACTTTAAAAATGTTTTAGAGATCCTACCAGTCTTTGAAAACCTCCTTGTTCCTTGTTTCATTTCCAGGTTTATGTATATTTTCTGCCTAGCACCTGATTATTCCAACATCTGATGGGTGGCCTAAGGAATCTAATTCTGGTATTGATTGTTTTTGCTGATTGTCTCCCTTTGTAGCTGATTTCTTCAATATTGTGTAAATTTAGCACATGAGCTCATGTTTAGCTAAACAGCTGACCTTGTAAGAGGCTTAGGTGTGAACGCTCGTAAGTTTCAGCAAAAAGTCGGCAAAGATTTATTTGTGTCCCTCCAATGAGTTGCCCACAAGGACCCCGTTTTCTAGAAGTGTTGGTCCAATACTCCCTCTAGGGGTAGGGGACTTAGACAGGGCTGCTTTCGGCCCCCGATCTCGGGCAGGGGCAGTGGGCGGCCTGTGGCCCGGGCAGGAGCCTCTCTGCGTGTGAACCTGGGAATCATCTCTCCTGCGAACTTCGGTCACCTGGCAGGAAGCTACGATGCCCAGACCTATGGTTAGCTGTGCAGCGAGGTATACTGCGCGGACAGGTTCCACACACACTTCAACTAAGTGGGTGGCCTGAGTGGAAAGGTGAAAGTTTGGGCAGCTGTGCAGACAAAGAAGGTGCCCTATGGCCTGGGCCTAAATGCTTGTGACACTCCACTGGGCCTGCCGGGCTCTGAGGGCCCTGCCCTGGGCCCCCTGCTCCCCTGCCCTTTGTTCAGTCACAGCAGAGATGGCCACACCGACTCCCTCAGTGAGGGCAGTGTTCCAGCCTCCCTCAGCCCCGCCCACTCTCCGCAGGTTACCATGGACTACAGATGCTGCATTCTGAGGCCAGGGCGTTCTGAGAATGCCAAGGGCAGACATGATGACCTTAAATGATTGCCTCTTGTGTCAGTTTTGGTAAACTGTAGGGGCTAGGAAATGGTCAACTTTACAGAAATGCTCAAATTTACTGGCATTTCATATATTCTCTGCTATAACTTTGCCCTGATTCTTTCTATATATTCTTTAATTATGTTTGTGTTTTCCTTAATCAAAGTGTGTCTTTTAAATCTTTTCAAAGAATATTCTTTGGACTTACTACCTCACTTGAATTTTATACGTTTTCTGTGGTATTAAGTTCTGCTCATATCTTTATTTATCTTTTTTCTATGTTCTCAGTGTTTATTGTTTTGATCTTCTGATGTCAAGTAAAACACTTGGTTATTCATTTTCATCAATCTTTTTACTTATAAATATTTGAACTTTTAAAGATTCCAGCTCACTTTTAAGTTTCTAAGGGTCAGGTCCTCTACATTGTGGCTGGCCTAAGGCTTAGTTCACCATATAGCAATGTATATAATGACATTTTCCCCTCGACTTTCTGTGATTCCCTACATCTCACCTTTCTTTGCAGACAAGCCATTTGAAATACACTTAACTTATTTCACAGCCAATAAGTCTTTGAAATAATGTCTATTTTTTAGAGAAATCTTCTTATATAATTAGGCAGAAAATGCCACCTGCCATAGTTTTCAAAACAACATAATTTCACTCTTCTCAATGCTTAATCTGTGGTATTAAACAACCTTTGAGTATTTAGGTTTATCAACGACATGTACTTTAAAAATGTTTTAGAGATCCTACCAGCCTTTGAAAACCTCCTTGTTCCTTGTTTCAGTTCCAGTTTTATGTATATGTTCTGCCTTGCACCTGATTATTCCAACATCAGATGGATGGCCTAGGGAATCTCATTCTGGTATTGATTGTTTTGCTGATTGTCTCACTTTGCAGCTGATTTCTTCAATATTGTGTAAATTTAGATCATGAGCTCCTGTTTAGCTAAACAGCTGACCTTGTAAGAGGCTTAGGTGTGAACGCTGGTAAGCTTCAGCAGAAAGTCGGCAAAGATTTATTTGTGTCCCTCCAATGAGTTGCCCGCAAGGACCACGTTTTCTACAAGTGTTGGTCCAATACTCCTTCGATTGGCAGTGGACTCAGACATGGCTGCTTTTCAGCCTTCGATCTGGGGCAGGGCCAGTGGGCGGCCTGTGGCCCGGGCAGGAGCCTCTCCGCATGTGTCCCAGGGACCCATTTGCCTGCGAACTTCGGTCACCTGGCAGGAAGCTACGATGCCCTGACCTATGGTGAGCTGTGCAGCGAGATGTACTGCGCGGACAGGTTCCAAACACACTTCAAATAAGAGGGCGGCCTGAGTGGAAAGGTGAGAGTTTGGGCAGCTGTGCAGACAAAGAAGGCGCCCTTTGGCCTGGGCCTAAATGCTTGTGACACCCAACTGGGTCTGCCGGGCTCTGAGGGCCCTCCCCTGGGCCCCCTGCTCCCCTGCCCTTTGTTCAGTCACAGCAGAGATGGCCACACCCACTCCCTCAGTGAGGGCAGTCTTCCAAACTCCCTCAGCCACGCCCCTTCTCCGCAGGTTACCATGGACTACAGATGCTGCATTCTGAGGCCAGGGCGTTCCGAGAATGCCAAGGGCAGACATGATGACCTTAAATGATTTCCTCTTGTGTCAGTTTTGGTAAACTTTAGGAGCTAGGAAATGGTCCGCTTTACAGAAATGTTCAAATTTACTGGCATTTCATATATTCTCTGCTATAACATTGTCCTGATTCTTTCTGTATATTCTTTACTTATGTTTTTGTTTTCCTTAATCAAAGTGTGTCTTTAAAATCTTTTCAAAGAATATTCTTTGCACTTACTAAATCACCTGAATTTTATACGTTTTCTGTTGTATTAAGTTCTGCTCATATCTTTATTTATCTTTTTTCTATGTTCTCAGGGTTTATTGTTTTGATTTTCTGATGTCAAGTAAAACACTTGGTTATTGATTTTAATAAATCTTTTTACTTATAAAGATTTGAACTTTTAAAGATTCCAGCTTACTTGTACGTTTCTAAGGGTCCATTCCTCTACACTGTTGCCGGCCTAAGGCTTAGTTCCCCATATAGCAATGTATATATAGACATATTATCCCCTCGGCTTTCTGTGATTCCCTACATCTCACCTTTCTTTGCAGACAAGCCATTTGAAATACCCTTAACTTATTTCACAGCCAATAATTCTTTGAAATAATGTGTATTTTTTAGAGAAATCATCTTATATAATTAGGCAGAAAATCTCACCTTCCATATTTTTCTAAACAGCATAATTTCACTCTTCTCACTGCTTAATTTGTTGTATTAAAGAACCTTTCAGTATTTAGCTTTATCAATGACATGTACTTTAAAAATGTTTTAGAGATCCTACCAGTCTTTGAAAACCTCCTTGTTCCTTGTTTCATTTCCAGGTTTATGTATATTTTCTGCCTAGCACCTGATTATTCCAACATCTGATGGGTGGCCTAAGGAATCTAATTCTGGTATTGATTGTTTTTGCTGATTGTCTCCCTTTGTAGCTGATTTCTTCAATATTGTGTAAATTTAGCACATGAGCTCATGTTTAGCTAAACAGCTGACCTTGTAAGAGGCTTAGGTGTGAACGCTCGTAAGTTTCAGCAAAAAGTCGGCAAAGATTTAATTGTGTCCCTCCAATGAGTTGCCCACAAGGACCCCGTTTTCTAGAAGTGTTGGTCCAATACTCCCTCTAGGGGTAGGGGACTTAGACAGGGCTGCTTTCGGCCCCCGATCTCGGGCAGGGGCAGTGGGCGGCCTGTGGCCCGGGCAGGAGCCTCTCTGCGTGTGAACCTGGGAATCATCTCTCCTGCGAACTTCGGTCACCTGGCAGGAAGCTACGATGCCCAGACCTATGGTTAGCTGTGCAGCGAGGTATACTGCGCGGACAGGTTCCACACACACTTCAACTAAGTGGGTGGCCTGAGTGGAAAAGTGAAAGTTTGGGCAGCTGTGCAGACAAAGAAGGTGCCCTATGGCCTGGGCCTAAATGCTTGTGACACTCCACTGGGCCTGCCGGGCTCTGAGGGCCCTGCCCTGGGCCCCCTGCTCCCCTGCCCTTTGTTCAGTCACAGCAGAGATGGCCACACCGACTCCCTCAGTGAGGGCAGTGTTCCAGCCTCCCTCAGCCCCGCCCACTCTCCGCAGGTTACCATGGACTACAGATGCTGCATTCTGAGGCCAGGGCGTTCTGAGAATGCCAAGGGCAGACATGATGACCTTAAATGATTGCCTCTTGTGTCAGTTTTGGTAAACTGTAGGAGCTAGGAAATGGTCAACTTTACAGAAATGCTCAAATTTACTGGCATTTCATATATTCTCTGCTATAACTTTGCCCTGATTCTTTCTATATATTCTTTAATTATGTTTGTGTTTTCCTTAATCAAAGTGTGTCATTTAAATCTTTTCAAAGAATATTCTTTGGACTTACTACCTCACTTGAATTTTATACGTTTTCTGTGGTATTAAGTTCTGCTCATATCTTTATTTATCTTTTTTCTATGTTCTCAGTGTTTATTGTTTTGATCTTCTGATGTCAAGTAAAACACTTGGTTATTCATTTTCATCAATCTTTTTACTTATAAATATTTGAACTTTTAAAGATTCCAGCTCACTTTTAAGTTTCTAAGGGTCAGGTCCTCTACATTGTGGCTGGCCTAAGGCTTAGTTCACCATATAGCAATGTATATAATGACATTTTCCCCTCGACTTTCTGTGATTCCCTACATCTCACCTTTCTTTGCAGACAAGCCATTTGAAATACACTTAACTTATTTCACAGCCAATAAGTCTTTGAAATAATGTCTATTTTTTAGAGAAATCTTCTTATATAATTAGGCAGAAAATGCCACCTGCCATAGTTTTCAAAACAACATAATTTCACTCTTCTCAATGCTTAATCTGTGGTATTAAACAACCTTTGAGTATTTAGGTTTATCAACGACATGTACTTTAAAAATGTTTTAGAGATCCTACCAGCCTTTGAAAACCTCCTTGTTCCTTGTTTCAGTTCCAGTTTTATGTATATGTTCTGCCTTGCACCTGATTATTCCAACATCAGATGGATGGCCTAGGGAATCTCATTCTGGTATTGATTGTTTTGCTGATTGTCTCACTTTGCAGCTGATTTCTTCAATATTGTGTAAATTTAGATCATGAGCTCCTGTTTAGCTAAACAGCTGACCTTGTAAGAGGCTTAGGTGTGAACGCTGGTAAGCTTCAGCAGAAAGTCGGCAAAGATTTATTTGTGTCCCTCCAATGAGTTGCCCGCAAGGACCCCGTTTTCTACAAGTGTTGGTCCAATACTCCTTCGATTGGCAGTGGACTCAGACATGGCTGCTTTTCAGCCTTCGATCTGGGGCAGGGCCAGTGGGCGGCCTGTGGCCCGGGCAGGAGCCTCTCCGCATGTGTCCCAGGGACCCATTTGCCTGCGAACTTCGGTCACCTGGCAGGAAGCTACGATGGCCTGACCTATGGTGAGCTGTGCAGCGAGCTGTACTGCGCGGACAGGTTCCAAACACACTTCAAATAAGAGGGCGGCCTGAGTGGAAAGGTGAGAGTTTGGGCAGCTGTGCAGACAAAGAAGGCGCCCTTTGGCCAGGGCCTAAATGCTTGTGACACCCAACTGGGTCTGCCGGGCTCTGAGGGCCCTCCCCTGGGCCCCCTGCTCCCCTGCCCTTTGTTCAGTCACAGCAGAGATGGCCACACCCACTCCCTCAGTGAGGGCAGTCTTCCAAACTCCCTCAGCCACGCCCCTTCTCCGCAGGTTACCATGGACGACAGATGCTGCATTCTGAGGCCAGGGCGTTCCGAGAATGCCAAGGGCAGACATGATGACCTTAAATGATTTCCTCTTGTGTCAGTTTTGGTAAACTTTAGGAGCTAGGAAATGGTCCGCTTTACAGAAATGTTCAAATTTACTGGCATTTCATATATTCTCTGCTATAACATTGTCCTGATTCTTTCTGTATATTCTTTACTTATGTTTTTGTTTTCCTTAATCAAAGTGTGTCTTTAAAATCTTTTCAAAGAATATTCTTTGCACTTACTAAATCACCTGAATTTTATACGTTTTCTGTTGTATTAAGTTCTGCTCATATCTTTATTTATCTTTTTTCTATGTTCTCAGGGTTTATTGTTTTGATTTTCTGATGTCAAGTAAAACACTTGGTTATTGATTTTAATAAATCTTTTTACTTATAAAGATTTGAACTTTTAAAGATTCCAGCTTACTTGTACGTTTCTAAGGGTCCATTCCTCTACACTGTTGCCGGCCTAAGGCTTAGTTCCCCATATAGCAATGTATATATAGACATATTATACCCTCGGCTTTCTGTGATTCCCTACATCTCACCTTTCTTTGCAGACAAGCCATTTGAAATACCCTTAACTTATTTCACAGCCAATAATTCTTTGAAATAATGTGTATTTTTTAGAGAAATCATCTTATATAATTAGGCAGAAAATCTCACCTTCCATATTTTTCTAAACAGCATAATTTCACTCTTCTCACTGCTTAATTTGTTGTATTAAAGAACCTTTCAGTATTTAGCTTTATCAATGACATGTACTTTAAAAATGTTTTAGAGATCCTACCAGTCTTTGAAAACCTCCTTGTTCCTTGTTTCATTTCCAGGTTTATGTATATTTTCTGCCTAGCACCTGATTATTCCAACATCTGATGGGTGGCCTAAGGAATCTAATTCTGGTATTGATTGTTTTTGCTGATTGTCTCCCTTTGTAGCTGATTTCTTCAATATTGTGTAAATTTAGCACATGAGCTCATGTTTAGCTAAACAGCTGACCTTGTAAGAGGCTTAGGTGTGAACGCTCGTAAGTTTCAGCAAAAAGTCGGCAAAGATTTAATTGTGTCCCTCCAATGAGTTGCCCACAAGGACCCCGTTTTCTAGAAGTGTTGGTCCAATACTCCCTCTAGGGGTAGGGGACTTAGACAGGGCTGCTTTCGGCCCCCGATCTCGGGCAGGGGCAGTGGGCGGCCTGTGGCCCGGGCAGGAGCCTCTCTGCGTGTGAACCTGGGAATCATCTCTCCTGCGAACTTCGGTCACCTGGCAGGAAGCTACGATGCCCAGACCTATGGTTAGCTGTGCAGCGAGGTATACTGCGCGGACAGGTTCCACACACACTTCAACTAAGTGGGTGGCCTGAGTGGAAAAGTGAAAGTTTGGGCAGCTGTGCAGACAAAGAAGGTGCCCTATGGCCTGGGCCTAAATGCTTGTGACACTCCACTGGGCCTGCCGGGCTCTGAGGGCCCTGCCCTGGGCCCCCTGCTCCCCTGCCCTTTGTTCAGTCACAGCAGAGATGGCCACACCGACTCCCTCAGTGAGGGCAGTGTTCCAGCCTCCCTCAGCCCCGCCCACTCTCCGCAGGTTACCATGGACTACAGATGCTGCATTCTGAGGCCAGGGCGTTCTGAGAATGCCAAGGGCAGACATGATGACCTTAAATGATTTCCTCTTGTGTCAGTTTTGGTAAACTGTAGGAGCTAGGAAATGGTCAACTTTACAGAAATGTTCAAATTTACTGGCATTTCATATATTCTCTGCTATAACTTTGCCCTGATTCTTTCTATATGTTCTTTAAATATGTTTGTGTTTTCCTTAATCAAAGTGTGTCTTTTAAATCTTTTCAAAGAATATTCTTTGGACTTACTACCTCACTTGAATTTTATACGTTTTCTGTGGTATTAAGTTCTGCTCATATCTTTATTTATCTTTTTTCTATGTTCTCAGTGTTTATTGTTTTGATCTTCTGATGTCAATTAAAACACTTGGTTATTCATTTTCATCAATCTTTTTTCTTATAAAGATTTGAACTTTTAAAGATTCCAGCTCACTTTTAAGTTTCTAAGGGTCAGGTCCTCTACATTGTGGCTGGCCTAAGGCTTAGTTCACCATATAGCAATGTATATAATGACATTTTCCCCTCGACTTTCTGTGATTCCCTACATCTCACCTTTCTTTGCAGACAAGCCATTTGAAATACACTTAACTTATTTCACAGCCAATAAGTCTTTGAAATAATGTCTATTTTTTAGAGAAATCTTCTTATATAATTAGGCAGAAAATGCCACCTGCCATAGTTTTCAAAACAACATAATTTCACGCTTCTCAATGCTTAATCTGTGGTATTAAACAACCTTTGAGTATTTAGGTTTATCAACGACATGTACTTTAAAAATGTTTTAGAGATCCTACCAGCCTTTGAAAACCTCCTTGTTCCTTGTTTCAGTTCCAGTTTTATGTATATGTTCTGCCTTGCACCTGATTATTCCAACATCAGATGGATGGCCTAGGGAATCTCATTCTGGTATTGATTGTTTTGCTGATTGTCTCACTTTGCAGCTGATTTCTTCAATATTGTGTAAATTTAGATCATGAGCTCCTGTTTAGCTAAACAGCTGACCTTGTAAGAGGCTTAGGTGTGAACGCTGGTAAGCTTCAGCAGAAAGTCGGCAAAGATTTATTTGTGTCCCTCCAATGAGTTGCCCGCAAGGACCCCGTTTTCTACAAGTGTTGGTCCAATACTCCTTCGATTGGCAGTGGACTCAGACATGGCTGCTTTTCAGCCTTCGATCTGGGGCAGGGCCAGTGGGCGGCCTGTGGCCCGGGCAGGAGCCTCTCCGCATGTGTCCCAGGGACCCATTTGCCTGCGAACTTCGGTCACCTGGCAGGAAGCTACGATGCCCTGACCTATGGTGAGCTGTGCAGTGAGCTGTACTGCGCGGACAGGTTCCAAACACACTTCAAATAAGAGGGCTGCCTGAGTGGAAAGGTGAGAGTTTGGGCAGCTGTGCAGACAAAGAAGGCGCCCTTTGTCCTGGGCCTAAATGCTTGTGACACCCCACTGGGTCTGCCGGTCTCTGAGGGCCCTGCCCTGGGCCCCCTGCTCCCCTGCCCTTTGTTCAGTCACAGCAGAGATGGCCACACCCACTCCCTCAGTGAGGGCAGTCTTCCAAACTCCCTCAGCCACGCCCCTTCTCCGCAGGTTACCATGGACGACAGATGCTGCATTCTGAGGCCAGGGCGTTCCGAGAATGCCAAGGGCAGACATGATGACCTTAAATGATTTCCTCTTGTGTCAGTTTTGGTAAACTTTAGAAGCTAGGAAATGGTCCGCTTTACAGAAATGTTCAAATTTACTGGCATTTCATATATTCTCTGCTATAACATTGTCCTGATTCTTTCTGTATATTCTTTACTTATGTTTTTGTTTTCCTTAATCAAAGTGTGTCTTTAAAATCTTTTCAAAGAATATTCTTTGCACTTACTAAATCACCTGAATTTTATACGTTTTCTGTTGTATTAAGTTCTGCTCATATCTTTATTTATCTTTTTTCTATGTTCTCAGGGTTTATTGTTTTGATTTTCTGATGTCAAGTAAAACACTTGGTTATTCATTTTAATAAATCTTTTTACTTATAAAGATTTGAACTTTTAAAGATTCCAGCTTACTTGTACGTTTCTAAGGGTCCATTCCTCTACACTGTTGCCGGCCTAAGGCTTAGTTCACCATATAGCAATGTATATATTGACATATTATCCCCTCGGCTTTCTGTGATTCCCTACATCTCACCTTTCTTTGCAGACAAGCCATTTGAAATACCCTTAACTTATTTCACAGCCAATAATTCTTTGAAATAATGTGTATTTTTTAGAGAAATCATCTTATATAATTAGGCAGAAAATCTCACCTTCCATATTTTTCTAAACAGCATAATTTCACTCTTCTCACTGCTTAATTTGTTGTATTAAAGAACCTTTCAGTATTTAGCTTTATCAATGACATGTACTTTAAAAATGTTTTAGAGATCCTACCAGTCTTTGAAAACCTCCTTGTTCCTTGTTTCATTTCCACGTTTATGCATATTTTCTGCCTAGCACCTGATTATTCCAACATCTGATGGGTGGCCTAAGGAATCTAATTCTGGTATTGATTGTTTTTGCTGATTGTCTCCCTTTGTAGCTGATTTCTTCAATATTGTGTAAATTTAGAACATGAGCTCATGTTTAGCTAAACAGCTGACCTTGTAAGAGGCTTAGGTGTGAACGCTCGTAAGTTTCAGCAAAAAGTCGGCAAAGATTTATTTGTGTCCCTCCAATGAGTTGCCCACAAGGACCCCGTTTTCTAGAAGTGTTGGTCCAATACTCCCTCTAGGGGTAGGGGACTTAGACAGGGCTGCTTTCGGCCCCCGATCTTGGGCAGGGGCAGTGGGCGGCCTGTGGCCCGGGCAGGAGCCTCTCTGCGTGTGAACCTGGGAATCATCTCTCCTGCGAACTTCGGTCACCTGGCAGGAAGCTACGATGCCCAGACCTATGGTTAGCTGTGCAGCGAGGTATACTGCGCGGACAGGTTCCACACACACTTCAACTAAGTGGGTGGCCTGAGTGGAAAAGTGAAAGTTTGGGCAGCTGTGCAGACAAAGAAGGTGCCCTATGGCCTGGGCCTAAATGCTTGTGACACTCCACTGGGCCTGCCGGGCTCTGAGGGCCCTGCCCTGGGCCCCCTGCTCCCCTGCCCTTTGTTCAGTCACAGCAGAGATGGCCACACCCACTCCCTCAGTGAGGGCAGTGTTCCAGCCTCCCTCAGCCCCGCCCACTCTCCGCAGGTTACCATGGACTACAGATGCTGCATTCTGAGGCCAGGGCGTTCTGAGAATGCCAAGGGCAGACATGATGACCTTAAATGATTTCCTCTTGTGTCAGTTTTGGTAAACTGTAGGAGCTAGGAAATGGTCAACTTTACAGAAATGCTCAAATTTACTGGCATTTCATATATTCTCTGCTATAACTTTGCCCTGATTCTTTCTATATATTCTTTAATTATGTTTGTGTTTTCCTTAATCAAAGTGTGTCTTTTAAATCTTTTCAAAGAATATTCTTTGGACTTACTACCTCACTTGAATTTTATACGTTTTCTGTGGTATTAAGTTCTGCTCATATCTTTATTTATCTTTTTTCTATGTTCTCAGTGTTTATTGTTTTGATCTTCTGATGTCAAGTAAAACACTTGGTTATTCATTTTCATCAATCTTTTTACTTATAAATATTTGAACTTTTAAAGATTCCAGCTCACTTTTAAGTTTCTAAGGGTCAGGTCCTCTACATTGTGGCTGGCCTAAGGCTTAGTTCACCTTATAGCAATGTATATAATGACATTTTCCCCTCGACTTTCTGTGATTCCCTACATCTCACCTTTCTTTGCAGACAAGCCATTTGAAATACACTTAACTTATTTCACAGCCAATAAGTCTTTGAAATAATGTCTATTTTTTAGAGAAATCTTCTTATATAATTAGGCAGAAAATGCCACCTGCCATAGTTTTCAAAACAACATAATTTCACTCTTCTCAATGCTTAATCTGTGGTATTAAACAACATTTGAGTATTTAGGTTTATCAACGACATGTACTTTAAAAATGTTTTAGAGATCCTACCAGCCTTTGAAAACCTCCTTGTTCCTTGTTTCAGTTCCAGTTTTATGTATATGTTCTGCCTTGCACCTGATTATTCCAACATCAGATGGATGGCCTAGGGAATCTCATTCTGGTATTGATTGTTTTGCTGATTGTCTCACTTTGCAGCTGATTTCTTCAATATTGTGTAAATTTAGATCATGAGCTCCTGTTTAGCTAAACAGCTGACCTTGTAAGAGGCTTAGGTGTGAACGCTGGTAAGCTTCAGCAGAAAGTCGGCAAAGATTTATTTGTGTCCCTCCAATGAGTTGCCCGCAAGGACCCCGTTTTCTACAAGTGTTGGTCCAATACTCTTTGGATTGGCAGTGGACTCAGACATGGCTGCTTTTCAGCCTTCGATCTGGGGCAGGGCCAGTGGGCGGCCGGTGGCCCGGGCAGGAGCCTCTCCGCATGTGTCCCAGGGACCCATTTGCCTGCGAACTTCGGTCACCTGGCAGGAAGCTACGATGCCCTGACCTATGGTGAGCTGTGCAGCGAGCTGTACTGCGCGGACAGGTTCCAAATACACTTCAAATAAGAGGGCGGCCTGAGTGGAAAGGTGAGAGTTTGGGCAGCTGTGCAGACAAAGAAGGCGCCCTTTGGCCTGGGCCTAAATGCTTGTGACACCCAACTGGGTCTGCCGGGCTCTGAGGGCCCTCCCCTGGGCCCCCTGCTCCCCTGCCCTTTGTTCAGTCACAGCAGAGATGGCCACACCCACTCCCTCAGTGAGGGCAGTCTTCCAAACTCCCTCAGCCACGCCCCTTCTCCGCAGGTTACCATGGACGACAGATGCTGCATTCTGAGGCCAGGGCGTTCCGAGAATGCCAAGGGCAGACATGATGACCTTAAATGATTTCCTCTTGTGTCAGTTTTGGTAAACTTTAGGAGCTAGGAAATGGTCAGCTTTACAGAAATGTTCAAATTTACTGGCATTTCATATATTCTCTGCTATAACATTGTCCTGATTCTTTCTGTATATTCTTTACTTATGTTTTTGTTTTCCTTAATCAAAGTGTGTCTTTAAAATCTTTTCAAAGAATATTCTTTGCACTTACTAAATCACCTGAATTTTATACGTTTTCTGTTGTATTAAGTTCTGCTCATATCTTTATTTATCTTTTTTCTATGTTCTCAGGGTTTATTGTTTTGATTTTCTGATGTCAAGTAAAACACTTGGTTATTCATTTTAATAAATCTTTTTACTTATAAAGATTTGAACTTTTAAAGATTCCAGCTTACTTGTACGTTTCTAAGGGTCCATTCCTCTACACTGTTGCCGGCCTAAGGCTTAGTTCACCATATAGCAATGTATATATTGACATATTATCCCCTCGGCTTTCTGTGATTCCCTACATCTCACCTTTCTTTGCAGACAAGCCATTTGAAATAACCTTAACTTATTTCACAGCCAATAATTCTTTGAAATAATGTGTATTTTTTAGAGAAATCATCTTATATAATTAGGCAGAAAATCCACCTTCCATATTTTTCTAAACAGCATAATTTCACTCTTCTCACTGCTTAATTTGTTGTATTAAAGAACCTTTCAGTATTTAGCTTTATCAATGACATGTACTTTAAAAATGTTTTAGAGATCCTACCAGTCTTTGAAAACCTCCTTGTTCCTTGTTTCATTTCCAGGTTTATGTATATTTTCTGCCTAGCACCTGATTATTCCAACATCTGATGGGTGGCCTAAGGAATCTAATTCTGGTATTGATTGTTTTTGCTGATTGTCTCCCTTTGTAGCTGATTTCTTCAATATTGTGAAAATTTAGCACATGAGCTCATGTTTAGCTAAACAGCTGACCTTGTAAGAGGCTTAGGTGTGAACGCTCGTAAGTTTCAGCAAAAAGTCGGCAAAGATTTATTTGTGTCCCTCCAATGAGTTGCCCACAAGGACCCCGTTTTCTAGAAGTGTTGGTCCAATACTCCCTCTAGGGGTAGGGGACTTAGACAGGGCTGCTTTCGGCCCCCGATCTCGGGCAGGGGCAGTGGGCGGCCTGTGGCCCGGGCAGGAGCCTCTCTGCGTGTGAACCTGGGAATCATCTCTCCTGCGAACTTCGGTCACCTGGCAGGAAGCTACGATGCCCAGACCTATGGTTAGCTGTGCAGCGAGGTATACTGCGCGGACAGGTTCCACACACACTTCAACTAAGTGGGTGGCCTGAGTGGAAAGGTGAAAGTTTGGGCAGCTGTGCAGACAAAGAAGGTGCCCTATGGCCTGGGCCTAAATGCTTGTGACACTCCACTGGGCCTGCCGGGCTCTGAGGGCCCTGCCCTGGGCCCCCTGCTCCCCTGCCCTTTGTTCAGTCACAGCAGAGATGGCCACACCGACTCCCTCAGTGAGGGCAGTGTTCCAGCCTCCCTCAGCCCCGCCCACTCTCCGCAGGTTACCATGGACTACAGATGCTGCATTCTGAGGCCAGGGCGTTCTGAGAATGCCAAGGGCAGACATGATGACCTTAAATGATTTCCTCTTGTGTCAGTTTTGGTAAACTGTAGGAGCTAGGAAATGGTCAACTTTACAGAAATGTTCAAATTTACTGGCATTTCATATATTCTCTGCTATAACTTTGCCCTGATTCTTTCTATATGTTCTTTAAATATGTTTTTGTTTTCCTTAATCAAAGTGTGTCTTTTAAATCTTTTCAAAGAATATTCTTTGGACTTACTACCTCACTTGAATTTTATACGTTTTCTGTGGTATTAAGTTCTGCTCATATCTTTATTTATCTTTTTTCTATGTTCTCAGTGTTTATTGTTTTGATCTTCTGATGTCAATTAAAACACTTGGTTATTCATTTTCATCAATCTTTTTCTTATAAAGATTTGAACTTTTAAAGATTCCAGCTCACTTTTAAGTTTCTAAGGGTCAGGTCCTCTACATTGTGGCTGGCCTAAGGCTTAGTTCACCATATAGCAATGTATATAATGACATTTTCCCCTCGACTTTCTGTGATTCCCTACATCTCACCTTTCTTTGCAGACAAGCCATTTGAAATACACTTAACTTATTTCACAGCCAATAAGTCTTTGAAATAATGTCTATTTTTTAGAGAAATCTTCTTATATAATTAGGCAGAAAATGCCACCTGCCATAGTTTTCAAAACAACATAATTTCACTCTTCTCAATGCTTAATCTGTGGTATTAAACAACCTTTGAGTATTTAGGTTTATCAACGACATGTACTTTAAAAATGTTTTAGAGATCCTACCAGCCTTTGAAAACCTCCTTGTTCCTTGTTTCAGTTCCAGTTTTATGTATATGTTCTGCCTTGCACCTGATTATTCCAACATCAGATGGATGGCCTAGGGAATCTCATTCTGGTATTGATTGTTTTGCTGATTGTCTCACTTTGCAGCTGATTTCTTCAATATTGTGTAAATTTAGATCATGAGCTCCTGTTTAGCTAAACAGCTGACCTTGTAAGAGGCTTAGGTGTGAACGCTGGTAAGCTTCAGCAGAAAGTCGGCAAAGAATTATTTGTGTCCCTCCAATGAGTTGCCCGCAAGGACCCCGTTTTCTACAAGTGTTGGTCCAATACTCCTTCGATTGGCAGTGGACTCAGACATGGCTGCTTTTCAGCCTTCGATCTGGGGCAGGGCCAGTGGGCGGCCTGTGGCCCGGGCAGGAGCCTCTCCGCATGTGTCCCAGGGACCCATTTGCCTGCGAACTTCGGTCACCTGGCAGGAAGCTATGATGCCCTGACCTATGGTGAGCTGTGCAGCGAGCTGTACTGCGCGGACAGGTTCCAAACACACTTCAAATAAGAGGGCGGCCTGAGTGGAAAGGTGAGAGTTTGGGCAGCTGTGCAGACAAAGAAGGCGCCCTTTGTCCTGGGCCTAAATGCTTGTGACACCCCACTGGGTCTGCCGGGCTCTGAGGGCCCTGCCCTGGACCCCCTGCTCCCCTGCCCTTTGTTCAGTCACAGCAGAGATGGCCACACCCACTCCCTCAGTGAGGGCAGTCTTCCAAACTCCCTCAGCCACGCCCCTTCTCCGCAGGTTACCATGGACTACAGATGCTGCATTCTGAGGCCAGGGCGTTCCGAGAATGCCAAGGGCAGACATGATGACCTTAAATGATTTCCTCTTGTGTCAGTTTTGGTAAACTTTAGGAGCTAGGAAATGGTCAGCTTTACAGAAATGTTCAAATTTACTGGCATTTCATATATTCTCTGCTATAACATTGTCCTGATTCTTTCTGTATATTCTTTACTTATGTTTTTGTTTTCCTTAATCAAAGTGTGTCTTTTAAATCTTTTCAAAGAATATTCTTTGGACTTACTACCTCACCTGAATTTTATACGTTTTCTGTTGTATTAATTTCTGCTCATATCTTTATTTATCTTTTTTCTATGTTCTCAGGGTTTATTGTTTTGATTTTCTGATGTCAAGTAAAACACTTGGTTATTCATTTTAATAAATCTTTTTACTTATAAAGATTTGAACTTTTAAAGATTCCAGCTTACTTGTACGTTTCTAAGGGTCCATTCCTCTACACTGTTGCCGGCCTAAGGCTTAGTTCACCATATAGCAATGTATATATTGACATATTATCCCCTCGGCTTTCTGTGATTCCCTACATCTCACCTTTCTTTGCAGACAAGCCATTTGAAATACCCTTAACTTATTTCACAGCCAATAATTCTTTGAAATAATGTGTATTTTTTAGAGAAAACATCTTATATAATTAGGCAGAAAATCTCACCTTCCATATTTTTCTAAACAGCATAATTTCACTCTTCTCACTGCTTAATTTGTTGTATTAAAGAACCTTTCAGTATTTAGCTTTATCAATGACATGTACTTTAAAAATGTTTTAGAGATCCTACCAGTCTTTGAAAACCTCCTTGTTCCTTGTTTCATTTCCAGGTTTATGTATATTTTCTGCCTAGCACCTGATCATTCCAACATCTGATGGGTGGCCTAAGGAATCTAATTCTGGTATTGATTGTTTTTGCTGATTGTCTCCCTTTGTAGCTGATTTCTTCAATATTGTGTAAATTTAGAACATGAGCTCATGTTTAGCTAAACAGCTGACCTTGTAAGAGGCTTAGGTGTGAACGCTCGTAAGTTTCAGCAAAAAGTCGGCAATGATTTATTTGTGTCCCTCCAATGAGTTGCCCACAAGGACCCCGTTTTCTAGAAGTGTTGGTCCAATACTCCCTCTAGGGGTAGGGGACTTAGACAGGGCTGCTTTCGGCCCCCGATCTTGGGCAGGGGCAGTGGGCGGCCTGTGGCCCGGGCAGGAGCCTCTCTGCGTGTGAACCTGGGAATCATCTCTCCTGCGAACTTCGGTCACCTGGCAGGAAGCTACGATGCCCAGACCTATGGTTAGCTGTGCAGCGAGGTATACTGCGCGGACAGGTTCCACACACACTTCAACTAAGTGGGTGGCCTGAGTGGAAAGGTGAAAGTTTGGGCAGCTGTGCAGACAAAGAAGGTGCCCTATGGCCTGGGCCTAAATGCTTGTGACACTCCACTGGGCCTGCCGGGCTCTGAGGGCCCTGCCCTGGGCCCCCTGCTCCCCTGCCCTTTGTTCAGTCACAGCAGAGATGGCCACACCGACTCCCTCAGTGAGGGCAGTGTTCCAGCCTCCCTCAGCCCCGCCCACTCTCCGCAGGTTACCATGGACTACAGATGCTGCATTCTGAGGCCAGGGCGTTCTGAGAATGCCAAGGGCAGACATGATGACCTTAAATGATTTCCTCTTGTGTCAGTTTTGGTAAACTGTAGGAGCTAGGAAATGGTCAACTTTACAGAAATGTTCAAATTTACTGGCATTTCATATATTCTCTGCTATAACTTTGCCCTGATTCTTTCTATATGTTCTTTAAATATGTTTTTGTTTTCCTTAATCAAAGTGTGTCTTTTAAATCTTTTCAAAGAATATTCTTTGGACTTACTACCTCACTTGAATTTTATACGTTTTCTGTGGTATTAAGTTCTGCTCATATCTTTATTTATCTTTTTTCTATGTTCTCAGTGTTTATTGTTTTGATCTTCTGATGTCAATTAAAACACTTGGTTATTCATTTTCATCAATCTTTTTTCTTATAAAGATTTGAACTTTTAAAGATTCCAGCTCACTTTTAAGTTTCTAAGGGTCAGGTCCTCTACATTGTGGCTGGCCTAAGGCTTAGTTCACCATATAGCAATGTATATAATGACATTTTCCCCTCGACTTTCTGTGATTCCCTACATCTCACCTTTCTTTGCAGACAAGCCATTTGAAATACACTTAACTTATTTCACAGCCAATAAGTCTTTGAAATAATGTCTATTTTTTAGAGAAATCTTCTTATATAATTAGGCAGAAAATGCCACCTGCCATAGTTTTCAAAACAACATAATTTCACTCTTCTCAATGCTTAATCTGTGGTATTAAACAACCTTTGAGTATTTAGGTTTATCAACGACATGTACTTTAAAAATGTTTTAGAGATCCTACCAGCCTTTGAAAACCTCCTTGTTCCTTGTTTCAGTTCCAGTTTTATGTATATGTTCTGCCTTGCACCTGATTATTCCAACATCAGATGGATGGCCTAGGGAATCTCATTCTGGTATTGATTGTTTTGCTGATTGTCTCACTTTGCAGCTGATTTCTTCAATATTGTGTAAATTTAGATCATGAGCTCATGTTTAGCTAAACAGCTGACCTTGTAAGAGGCTTAGGTGTGAACGCTGGTAAGCTTCAGCAGAAAGTCGGCAAAGATTTATTTGTGTCCCTCCAATGAGTTGCCCGCAAGGACCCCGTTTTCTACAAGTGTTGGTCCAATACTCCTTCGATTGGCAGTGGACTCAGACATGGCTGCTTTTCAGCCTTCGATCTGGGGCAGGGCCAGTGGGCGGCCTGTGGCCCGGGCAGGAGCCTCTCCGCATGTGTCCAAGGGACCCATTTGCCTGCGAACTTCGGTCACCTGGCAGGAAGCTACGATGCCCTGACCTATGGTGAGCTGTGCAGCGAGCTGTACTGCGCGGACAGGTTCCAAACACACTTCAAATAAGAGGGCGGCCTGAGTGGAAAGGTGAGAGTTTGGGCAGCTGTGCAGACAAAGAAGGCGCCCTTTGTCCTGGGCCTAAATGCTTGTGACACCCCACTGGGTCTGCCGGGCTCTGAGGGCCCTGCCCTGGACCCCCTGCTCCCCTGCCCTTTGTTCAGTCACAGCAGAGATGGCCACACCCACTCCCTCAGTGAGGGCAGTCTTCCAAACTCCCTCAGCCACGCCCCTTCTCCGCAGGTTACCATGGACTACAGATGCTGCATTCTGAGGCCAGGGCGTTCCGAGAATGCCAAGGGCAGACATGATGACCTTAAATGATTTCCTCTTGTGTCAGTTTTGGTAAACTTTAGGAGCTAGGAAATGGTCCGCTTTACAGAAATGTTCAAATTTACTGGCATTTCATATATTCTCTGCTATAACATTGTCCTGATTCTTTCTGTATATTCTTTACTTATGTTTTTGTTTTCCTTAATCAAAGTGTGTCTTTTAAGTCTTTTCAAAGAATATTCTTTGGACTTACTACCTCACCTGAATTTTATAAGTTTTCTGTTGTATTAATTTCTGCTCATATCTTTATTTATCTTTTTTCTATGTTCTCAGGGTTTATTGTTTTGATTTTCTGATGTCAAGTAAAACACTTGGTTATTCATTTTAATAAATCTTTTTACTTATAAAGATTTGAACTTTTAAAGATTCCAGCTTACTTGTACGTTTCTAAGGGTCCATTCCTCTACACTGTTGCCGGCCTAAGGCTTAGTTCACCATATAGCAATGTATATATTGACATATTATCCCCTCGGCTTTCTGTGATTCCCTACATCTCACCTTTCTTTGCAGACAAGCCATTTGAAATACCCTTAACTTATTTCACAGCCAATAATTCTTTGAAATAATGTGTATTTTTTAGAGAAAACTTCTTATATAATTAGGCAGAAAATCTCACCTTCCATATTTTTCTAAACAGCATAATTTCACTCTTCTCACTGCTTAATTTGTTGTATTAAAGAACCTTTCAGTATTTAGCTTTATCAATGACATGTACTTTAAAAATGTTTTAGAGATCCTACCAGTCTTTGAAAACCTCCTTGTTCCTTGTTTCATTTCCAGGTTTATGTATATTTTCTGCCTAGCACCTGATCATTCCAACATCTGATGGGTGGCCTAAGGAATCTAATTCTGGTATTGATTGTTTTTGCTGATTGTCTCCCTTTGTAGCTGATTTCTTCAATATTGTGTAAATTTAGAACATGAGCTCATGTTTAGCTAAACAGCTGACCTTGTAAGAGGCTTAGGTGTGAACGCTCGTAAGTTTCAGCAAAAAGTCGGCAAAGATTTATTTGTGTCCCTCCAATGAGTTGCCCACAAGGACCCCGTTTTCTAGAAGTGTTGGTCCAATACTCCCTCTAGGGGTAGGGGACTTAGACAGGGCTGCTTTCGGCCCCCGATCTTGGGCAGGGGCAGTGGGCGGCCTGTGGCCCGGGCAGGAGCCTCTCTGCGTGTGAACCTGGGAATCATCTCTCCTGCGAACTTCGGTCACCTGGCAGGAAGCTACGATGCCCAGACCTATGTTTAGCTGTGCAGCGAGGTATACTGCACGGACAGGTTCCACACACACTTCAACTAAGTGGGTGGCCTGAGTGGAAAAGTGAAAGTTTGGGCAGCTGTGCAGACAAAGAAGGTGCCCTATGGCCTGGGCCTAAATGCTTGTGACACTCCACTGGGCCTGCCGGGCTCTGAGGGCCCTGCCCTGGGCCCCCTGTTCCCCTGCCCTTTGTTCAGTCACAGCAGAGATGGCCACACCGACTCCCTCAGTGAGGGCAGTGTTCCAGCCTCCCTCAGCCCCGCCCACTCTCCGCAGGTTACCATGGACTACAGATGCTGCATTCTGAGGCCAGTGCGTTCTGAGAATGCCAAGGGCAGACATGATGACCTTAAATGATTTCCTCTTGTGTCAGTTTTGGTAAACTGTAGGAGCTAGGAAATGGTCAACTTTACAGAAATGTTCAAATTTACTGGCATTTCATATATTATCTGCTATAACTTTGCCCTGATTCTTTCTATATATTCTTTAATTATGTTTGTGTTTTCCTTAATCAAAGTGTGTCTTTTAAATCTTTTCAAAGAATATTCTTTGGACTTACTACCTCACTTGAATTTTATACGTTTTCTGTGGTATTAAGTTCTGCTCATATCTTTATTTATCTTTTTTCTATGTTCTCAGTGTTTATTGTTTTGATCTTCTGATGTCAATTAAAACACTTGGTTATTCATTTTCATCAATCTTTTTTCTTATAAAGATTTGAACTTTTAAAGATTCCAGCTCACTTTTAAGTTTCTAAGGGTCAGGTCCTCTACATTGTGGCTGGCCTAAGGCTTAGTTCACCATATAGCAATGTATATAATGACATTTTCCCCTCGACTTTCTGTGATTCCCTACATCTCACCTTTCTTTGCAGACAAGCCATTTGAAATACACTTAACTTATTTCACAGCCAATAAGTCTTTGAAATAATGTCTATTTTTTAGAGAAATCTTCTTATATAATTAGGCAGAAAATGCCACCTGCCATAGTTTTCAAAACAACATAATTTCACTCTTCTCAATGCTTAATCTGTGGTATTAAACAACCTTTGAGTATTTAGGTTTATCAACGACATGTACTTTAAAAATGTTTTAGAGATCCTACCAGCCTTTGAAAACCTCCTTGTTCCTTGTTTCAGTTCCAGTTTTATGTATATGTTCTGCCTTGCACCTGATTATTCCAACATCAGATGGATGGCCTAGGGAATCTCATTCTGGTATTGATTGTTTTGCTGATTGTCTCACTTTGCAGCTGATTTCTTCAATATTGTGTAAATTTAGATCATGAGCTCATGTTTAGCTAAACAGCTGACCTTGTAAGAGGCTTAGGTGTGAACGCTGGTAAGCTTCAGCAGAAAGTCGGCAAAGATTTATTTGTGTCCCTCCAATGAGTTGCCCGCAAGGACCCCGTTTTCTACAAGTGTTGGTCCAATACTCCTTCGATTGGCAGTGGACTCAGACATGGCTGCTTTTCAGCCTTCGATCTGGGGCAGGGCCAGTGGGCGGCCTGTGGCCCGGGCAGGAGCCTCTCCGCATGTGTCCAAGGGACCCATTTGCCTGCGAACTTCGGTCACCTGGCAGGAAGCTACGATGCCCTGACCTATGGTGAGCTGTGCAGCGAGCTGTACTGCGCGGACAGGTTCCAAACACACTTCAAATAAGAGGGCGGCCTGAGTGGAAAGGTGAGAGTTTGGGCAGCTGTGCAGACAAAGAAGGCGCCCTTTGTCCTGGGCCTAAATGCTTGTGACACCCCACTGGGTCTGCCGGGCTCTGAGGGCCCTGCCCTGGACCCCCTGCTCCCCTGCCCTTTGTTCAGTCACAGCAGAGATGGCCACACCCACTCCCTCAGTGAGGGCAGTCTTCCAAACTCCCTCAGCCACGCCCCTTCTCCGCAGGTTACCATGGACTACAGATGCTGCATTCTGAGGCCAGGGCGTTCCGAGAATGCCAAGGGCAGACATGATGACCTTAAATGATTTCCTCTTGTGTCAGTTTTGGTAAACTTTAGGAGCTAGGAAATGGTCCGCTTTACAGAAATGTTCAAATTTACTGGCATTTCATATATTCTCTGCTATAACATTGTCCTGATTCTTTCTGTATATTCTTTACTTATGTTTTTGTTTTCCTTAATCAAAGTGTGTCTTTTAAATCTTTTCAAAGAATATTCTTTGGACTTACTACCTCACCTGAATTTTATAAGTTTTCTGTTGTATTAATTTCTGCTCATATCTTTATTTATCTTTTTTCTATGTTCTCAGGGTTTATTGTTTTGATTTTCTGATGTCAAGTAAAACACTTGGTTATTCATTTTAATAAATCTTTTTACTTATAAAGATTTGAACTTTTAAAGATTCCAGCTTACTTGTACGTTTCTAAGGGTCCATTCCTCTACACTGTTGCCGGCCTAAGGCTTAGTTCACCATATAGCAATGTATATATTGACATATTATCCCCTCGGCTTTCTGTGATTCCCTACATCTCACCTTTCTTTGCAGACAAGCCATTTGAAATACCCTTAACTTATTTCACAGCCAATAATTCTTTGAAATAATGTGTATTTTTTAGAGAAAACATCTTATATAATTAGGCAGAAAATCTCACCTTCCATATTTTTCTAAACAGCATAATTTCACTCTTCTCACTGCTTAATTTGTTGTATTAAAGAACCTTTCAGTATTTAGCTTTATCAATGACATGTACTTTAAAAATGTTTTAGAGATCCTACCAGTCTTTGAAAACCTCCTTGTTCCTTGTTTCATTTCCAGGTTTATGTATATTTTCTGCCTAGCACCTGATCATTCCAACATCTGATGGGTGGCCTAAGGAATCTAATTCTGGTATTGATTGTTTTTGCTGATTGTCTCCCTTTGTAGCTGATTTCTTCAATATTGTGTAAATTTAGAACATGAGCTCATGTTTAGCTAAACAGCTGACCTTGTAAGAGGCTTAGGTGTGAACGCTCGTAAGTTTCAGCAAAAAGTCGGCAAAGATTTATTTGTGTCCCTCCAATGAGTTGCCCACAAGGACCCCGTTTTCTAGAAGTGTTGGTCCAATACTCCCTCTAGGGGTAGGGGACTTAGACAGGGCTGCTTTCGGCCCCCGATCTTGGGCAGGGGCAGTGGGCGGCCTGTGGCCCGGGCAGGAGCCTCTCTGCGTGTGAACCTGGGAATCATCTCTCCTGCGAACTTCGGTCACCTGGCAGGAAGCTACGATGCCCAGACCTATGTTTAGCTGTGCAGCGAGGTATACTGCACGGACAGGTTCCACACACACTTCAACTAAGTGGGTGGCCTGAGTGGAAAAGTGAAAGTTTGGGCAGCTGTGCAGACAAAGAAGGTGCCCTATGGCCTGGGCCTAAATGCTTGTGACACTCCACTGGGCCTGCCGGGCTCTGAGGGCCCTGCCCTGGGCCCCCTGTTCCCCTGCCCTTTGTTCAGTCACAGCAGAGATGGCCACACCGACTCCCTCAGTGAGGGCAGTGTTCCAGCCTCCCTCAGCCCCGCCCACTCTCCGCAGGTTACCATGGACTACAGATGCTGCATTCTGAGGCCAGGGCGTTCTGAGAATGCCAAGGGCAGACATGATGACCTTAAATGATTTCCTCTTGTGTCAGTTTTGGTAAACTGTAGGAGCTAGGAAATGGTCAACTTTACAGAAATGTTCAAATTTACTGGCATTTCATATATTATCTGCTATAACTTTGCCCTGATTCTTTCTATATATTCTTTAATTATGTTTGTGTTTTCCTTAATCAAAGTGTGTCTTTTAAATCTTTTCAAAGAATATTCTTTGGACTTACTACCTCACTTGAATTTTATACGTTTTCTGTGGTATTAAGTTCTGCTCATATCTTTATTTATCTTTTTTCTATGTTCTCAGTGTTTATTGTTTTGATCTTCTGATGTCAATTAAAACACTTGGTTATTCATTTTCATCAATCTTTTTTCTTATAAAGATTTGAACTTTTAAAGATTCCAGCTCACTTTTAAGTTTCTAAGGGTCAGGTCCTCTACATTGTGGCTGGCCTAAGGCTTAGTTCACCATATAGCAATGTATATATTGACATTTTCCCCTCGACTTTCTGTGATTCCCTACATCTCACCTTTCTTTACAGACAAGCCATTTGAAATACACTTAACTTATTTCACAGCCAATAAGTCTTTGAAATAATGTCTAATTTTTAGAGAAATCTTCTTATATAATTAGGCAGAAAATGCCACCTGCCATAGTTTTCAAAACAACAAAATTTCACTCTTCTCAATGCTTAATCTGTGGTATTAAACAACCTTTGAGTATTTAGGTTTATCAACGACATGTACTTTAAAAAAGTTTTAGAGATCCTACCAGCCTTTGAAACCTCCTTGTTCCTTATTTCAGTTCCAGTTTTATGTATATTTTCTGCCTTGCACCTGATTATTCCAACATCAGATGGATGGCCTAGGGAATCTCATTCTGGTATTGATTGTTTTGCTGATTGTCTCACTTTGCAGCTGATTTATTCAATATTGTGTAAATTTAGATCATGAGCTCATGTTTAGCTAAACAGCTGACCTTGTAAGAGGCTTAGGTGTGAACGCTGGTAAGCTTCAGCAGAAAGTCGGCAAAGATTTATTTGTGTCCCTCCAATGAGTTGCCCGCAAGGACCCCGTTTTCTACAAGTGTTGGTCCAATACTCCTTCGATTGGCAGTGGACTCAGACATGGCTGCTTTTCAGCCTTCGATCTGGGGCAGGGCCAGTGGGCGGCCTGTGGCCCGGGCAGGAGCCTCTCCGCATGTGTCCCAGGGACCCATTTGCCTGCGAACTTCGGTCACCTGGCAGGAAGCTACGATGCCCTGACCTATGGTGAGCTGTGCAGCGAGCTGTACTGCGCGGACAGGTTCCAAACACACTTCAAATAAGAGGGCGGCCTGAGTGGAAAGGTGAGAGTTTGGGCAGCTGTGCAGACAAAGAAGGCGCCCTTTGTCCTGGGCCTAAATGCTTGTGACACCCCACTGGGTCTGCCGGGCTCTGAGGGCCCTGCCCTGGACCCCCTGCTCCCCTGCCCTTTGTTCAGTCACAGCAGAGATGGCCACACCCACTCCCTCAGTGAGGGCAGTCTTCCAAACTCCCTCAGCCACGCCCCTTCTCCGCAGGTTACCATGGACTACAGATGCTGCATTCTGAGGCCAGGGCGTTCCGAGAATGCCAAGGGCAGACATGATGACCTTAAATGATTTCCTCTTGTCTCAGTTTTGGTAAACTTTAGGAGCTAGGAAATGGTCCGCTTTACAGAAATGTTCAAATTTACTGGCATTTCATATATTCTCTGCTATAACATTGTCCTGATTCTTTCTGTATATTCTTTACTTATGTTTTTGTTTTCCTTAATCAAAGTGTGTCTTTAAAATCTTTTCAAAGAATATTCTTTGCACTTACTAAATCACCTGAATTTTATACGTTTTCTGTTGTATTAAGTTCTGCTCATATCTTTATTTATCTTTTTTCTATGTTCTCAGGCTTTATTGTTTTGATTTTCTGATGTCAAGTAAAACACTTGGTTATTCATTTTAATAAATCTTTTTACTTATAAAGATTTGAACTTTTAAAGATTCCAGCTTACTTGTACGTTTCTAAGGGTCCATTCCTCTACACTGTTGCCGGCCTAAGGCTTAGTTCACCATATAGCAATGTATATATTGACATATTATCCCCTCGGCTTTCTGTGATTCCCTACATCTCACCTTTCTTTGCAGACAATCCTTTTGAAATACCCTTAACTTATTTCACAGCCAATAATTCTTTGAAATAATGTTTTTTTTTAGAGAAATCATCTTATATAATTAGGCAGAAAATCTCACCTTCCATATTTTTCTAAACAGCATAATTTCACTCTTCTCACTGCTTAATTTGTTGTATTAAACAACCTTTCAGTATTTAGCTTTATCAATGACATGTACTTTAAAAATGTTTTAGAGATCCTACCAGTCTTTGAAAACCTCCTTGTTCCTTGTTTCATTTCCAGGTTTATGTATATTTTCTGCCTAGCACCTGATTATTCCAACATCTGATGGGTGGCCTAAGGAATCTAATTCTGGTATTGATTGTTTTTGCTGATTGTCTCCCTTTGTAGCTGATTTCTTCAATATTGTGTAAATTTAGATCATGAGCTCATATTTAGCTAAACAGCTGACCTTGTAAGAGGCTTATGTGTGAACGCTCGTAAGTTTCAGCAAAAAGTCGGCAAAGATTTATTTGTGTCCCTTCAATGAGTTGCCCATAAGGACCCCGATTTTAGAAGTGTTGGTCCTATACTCCCTCTAGGGGTCGGGGACTTAGACAGGGCTGCTTTCGGCCCCCGATCTCGGGCAGGGGCAGTGGGCGGCCTGTGGCCCGGGCAGGAGCCTCTCTGCGTGTGAACCTGGGAATCAACTCTCCTGCGAACTTCGGTCACCTGGCAGGAAGCTACGATGCCCAGACCTATGGTTAGCTGTGCAGCGAGGTATACTGCGCGGACTGGTTCCACACACACTTCAACTAAGTGGGTGGCCTGAGTGGAAAAGTGAGAGTTTGGGCAGCTGGGCAGACAAAGAAGGTGCCCTATGGCCTTGGCCTAAAGGCTTGTGACACACCACTGGGCCTGCCGTGCTCTGAGGGCCCTGCCTTGGGCCCCCTGCTCCCCTGCACTTTGTTCAGTCACAGCAGAGATGGCCACACCGACTCCCTCAGTGAGGGCAGTGTTCCAGCCTCCCTCATCCCCGCCCACTCTCCGCAGGTTACCATGGACTACAGATGCTGCATTCTGAGGCCAGGGCGTTCTGAGAATGCCAAGGGCAGACATGATGACCTTAAATGATTTCCTCTTGTGTCAGTTTTGGTAAACTGTAGGAGCTAGGAAATGGTCAACTTTACAGAAATGTTCAAATTTACTGGCATTTCATATATTCTCTGCTATAACTTTGCCCTGATTCTTTCTATATATTATTTAATAATGTTTGTGTTTTCCTTAATCAAAGTGTGTCTTTTAAATCTTTTCAAAGGATATTCTTTGGACTTACTACCTCACCTGAATTTTATACGTTTTCTGTGGTATTAAGTTCTGCTCATATCTTTATTTATCTTTTTTCTATGTTCTCAGTGTTTATTGTTTTGATCTTCTGATGTCAATTAAAACACTTGGTTATTCATTTTCATCAATCTTTTTACTTATAAATATTTGAACTTTTAAAGATTCCAGCTCACTTTTAAGTTTCTAAGGGTCAGGTCCTCTACATTGTGGCTGGCCTAAGGCTTAGTTCACCATATAGCAATGTATATATTGACATTTTCCCCTCGACTTTCTGTGATTCCCTACATCTCACCTTTCTTTGCAGACAAGCCATTTGAAATACACTTAACTTATTTCACAGCCAATAAGTCTTTGAAATAATGTCTATTTTTTAGAGAAATCTTCTTATATAATTAGGCAGAAAATGCCACCTGCCATAGTTTTCAAAACAACATAATTTCACTCTTCTCAATGCTTAATCTGTGGTATTAAACAACCTTTGAGTATTTAGCTTTATCAATGACATGTACTTTAAAAATGTTTTAGAGATCCTACCAGCCTCTGAAAACCTCCTTGTTCCTTGTTTCAGTTCCAGTTTTATGTATATTTTCTGCCTTGCACCTGATTATTCCAACATCAGATGGATGGCCTAGGGAATCTCATTCTGGTATTGATTGTTTTGCTGATTGTCTCATTTTGCAGCTAATTTCTTCAATATTGTGTAAATTTAGATCATGAGCTCATGTTTAGCTAAACAGCTGACCTTGTAAGAGGCTTAGGTGTAAACGCTGGTAAGCTTCAGAAGAAAGTCGGCAAAGATTTATTTGTGTCCCTCCAATGAGTTGCCCGCAAGGACCCCGTTTTCTACAAGTGTTGGTCCAATACTCCTTCGATTGGCAGTGGACTCAGACATGGCTTTTTTCAGCCTTCGATCTGGGGCAGGGCCAGTGGGCGGCCTGTGGCCCGGGCAGGAGCCTCTCCGCATGTTTCCCAGGGACCCATTTGCCTGCGAACTTCGGTCACCTGGCAGGAAGCTACGATGCCCTGACCTATGGTGAGCTGTGAAGCGAGCTGTACTGCGCAGAGAGGTTCCAAACACACTTCAAATAAGAGGGCGGCCTGAGTGGAAAGGTGAGAGTTTGGGCAGCTGTGCAGACAAAGAAGGCAACCTTTGTCCTGGGCCTAAATGCTTGTGACACCCCACTGGGTATGCCGGGCTCTGAGTGCCCTGCCCTGGGTCCCCTGCTCCCCTGCCCTTTGTTCAGTCACAGCAGAGATGGCCACACCCACTCCCTCAGTGAGGGCAGTCTTCCAACCTCCCTCAGCCACGCCCCTTCTCCGCAGTTTACCATGGACTACAGATGCTTCATTCTGTGGCCAGGGCGTTCCGAGAATGCCAAGGGCAGACATGATGACCTTAAATGATTTCCTCTTGTGTCAGTTTTGTTAAAGTTTAGGAGCTAGGAAATGGTCCGCTTTACAGAAATGTTCAAATTTACTGGCATTTCATATATTCTCTGCTATAACATTGTCCTGATTCTTTCTGTATATTCTTTACTTATGTTTTTGTTTTCATTAATCAAAGTGTGTCTTTTAAATCTTTTCAAAGAATATTCTTTGGACTTACTAAATCACCTGAATTTTATACGTTTTCTGTTGTATTAAGTTCTGCTCATATCTTTATTTATCTTTTTTCTATGTTCTCAGGGTTTATTGTTTTGATTTTCTGATGTCCAGTAAAACACTTGGTTATTCATTTTAATAAATCTTTTTACTTATAAAGATTTGAACTTTTAAAGATTCCAGCTTACTTGTACGTTTCTAAGGGTCCATTCCTCTACACTGTTGCCGGCCTAAGGCTTAGTTCACCATATAGCAATGTATATATTGACATATTATCCCCTCGGCTTTCTGTGATTCCCTACATCTCACCTTTCTTTGCAGACAAGCCATTTGAAATACCCTTAACTTATTTCACAGCCAATAAGTCTTTGAAATAATGTGTATTTTTTAGAGAAATCATCTTATATAATTAGGCAGAAAATCTCACCTTCCATAGTTTTCTAAACAGCATAATTTCACTCTTCTCACTGCTTAATTTGTTGTATTAAACAACCTTTGAGTATTTAGCTTTATCAATGACATGTACTTTAAAAATGTTTTAGAGATCCTACCAGTCTTTGAAAACATGCTTGTTCCTTGTTTCATTTACAGGTTTATGTATATTTTCTGCCTAGCACCTGATTATTCCAACATCTCAAGGATGGCCTAGGGAATCTAATTCTGGTATTGATTGTTTTTGCTGATTGTCTCCCTTTGTAGCTGATTTCTTCATTATTGTGTAAATTTAGATCATGAGCTCATGTTTAGCTAAACAGCTGACCTTGTAAGAGGTTTAGGTGTGAACGCTCGTAACTTTCAGGAAAAAGTCGGCAAAGATTTATTTGTGTCCCTCCAATGAGTTGCCCACAAGGACCCCGTTTTCTAGAAGTGTTGGTCCAATACACCTTCTAGGAGTAGGGGACTTAGACAGGGCTGCTTTCGGCCCCCGATCTTGGGCAGGGGCAGTGGGCGGCCTGTGGCCCGGGCAGGAGCCTCTCCGCATGTGTCCCAGGGACCCATTTGCCTGCGAACTTCGGTCACCTGGCAGGAAGCTACGATTCCCTGACAAATGGTGAGCTGTGCAGCGAGGAGTACAGCGCAGACAGGTTCCAAACACACTTCAAATAAGAGGGCGGCCTGAGTGGAAAGGTGAGAGTTTGGGCAGCTGTGCAGACAAAGAAGGCGCCCTTTGTCCTGGGCCTAAATGCTTGTGACACCCCACTGGGTCTGCCGGGCTCTGAGGGCCCTGCCCTGGGCGCCCTGCTCCCCTGCCCTTTGTTCAGTCACAACAGAGATGGCCTCACCCACTCCCTCAGTGAGGGCAGTCTTCCAAGCTCCCTCAGCCACGCCCCCTCTCCGCAGGTAACCATGGACTACAGATGCTGCATTCTGAGGCCAGGGCGTTCCGAGAATGCCAAGGGCAGACATGATGACCTTAAATGATTTCCTCTTGTGTCAGTTTTGTTAAAGTTTAGGAGCTAGGAAATGGTCCGCTTTACAGAAATGTTCAAATTTACTGGCATTTCATATATTCTCTGCTATAACATTGTCCTGATTCTTTCTGTATATTCTTTACTTATGTTTTTGTTTTCCTTAATCAAAGTGTGTCTTTTAAATCTTTTCAAAGAATATTCTTTGGACTTACTAAATCACCTGAATTTTATACGTTTTTTGTTGTATTAAGTTCTGCTCATATCTTTATTTATCTTTTTTCTATGTTCTCAGGGTTTATTGTTTTGATTTTCTGATGTCAAGTAAAACACTTGGTTATTCATTTTAATAAATCATTTACTTATAATGATTTGAACTTTTAAAGATTCCAGCTTACTTGTACTTTTGTAAGGGTCCATTCCTCTACACTGTTGCCGGCCTAAGGCTTAGTTCACCATATAGCAATGCATATATTGACATATTATCCCCTCGGCTCTCTGTGATTCCCTACATCTCACCTTTCTTTGCAGACAAGCCATTTGAAATACCCTTAACTTATTTCACAGCCAATAATTCTTTGAAATAATGTGTATTTTTTAGAGAAATCATCTTATATAATTAGGCAGAAAATCTCACCTTCCATATTTTTCTAAACAGCATAATTTCACTCTTCTCACTGCTTAATTTGTTGTATTAAAGAACCTTTCAGTATTTAGCTTTATCAATGACATGTACTTTAAAAATGTTTTAGAGATCCTACCAGTCTTTGAAAACCTCCTTTTTCCTTGTTTCATTTCCAGGTTTATGTATATTTTCTGCCTAGCACCTGATTATTCCAACATCTGATGGGTGGCCTAAGGAATCTAATTCTGGTATTGATTGTTTTTGCTGATTGTCTCCCTTTGTAGCTGATTTCTTCATTATTGTGTAAATTTAGATCATGAGCTCATGTTTAGCTAAACAGCTGACCTTGTAAGATGCTTAGGTGTGAACGCTCGTAAGTTTCAGCATAAAGTCGGCAAAGATTTATTTGTGTCCCTCCAATGAGTTGCCCACAAGGACCCCGTTTTCTAGAAGTGTTGGTCCAATACTCCCTCTAGGGGTAGGGGACTTAGACAGGGCTGCTTTCGGCCCCCGATCTTGGGCAGGGTCAGTGGGCCGCCTGTGGCCCGGGCAGGAGCCTCTCTGCGTGTGAACCTGGGATTCATCTCTCCTGCGAACTTCGGTCACCTGGCAGGAAGCTACGATGCCCAGACCTATGGTTAGCTGTGCAGCGAGGTATACTGCGCAGACAGGTTCCACACACACTTCAACTAAGTGGGTGGCCTGAGTGGAAAAGTGAGAGTTTGGGCAGCTGTGCAGACAAAGAAGGTGCCCTATGGCATGGGCCTAAAGGCTTGTGACACACCACTGGGCCTGCCGGGCTCTGAGGGCCCTGCCCTTGGCCCCCTGCTCCCCTGCCCTTTGTTCAGACACAGCAGAGATGGCCACACCGACTCCCTCAGTGAGGGCAGTGTTCCAGCCTCCCTCAGCCCCGCCCACTCTCCGCAGGTTACCAAGGACTACAGATGCTGCATTCTGAGGCCAGGGCGTTCTGAGAATGCCAAGGGCAGACATGATGACCTTAAATGATTTCCTCTTGTGTCAGTTTTGGTAAACTGTAGGAGCTAGGAAATGGTCAACTTTACAGAAATGTTCAAATTTACTGGCATTTCATATATTCTCTGCTATAACTTTGCCCTGATTCTTTCTATATATTCTTTAATTATGTTTGTGTTTTCCTTAATCAAAGTGTGTCTTTTAAATCTTTTCAAAGAATATTCTTTGGACTTACTACCTCACTTGAATTTTATACGTTTTCTGTGGTATTAAGTTCTACTCATATCTTTATTTATCTTTTTTCTATGTTCTCAGGGTTTATTGTTTTGATCTTCTGATGTCAATTAAAACACTTGGTTATTCATTTTCATCAAACTTTTTACTTATAAATATTTGAACTTTTAAAGATTCCAGCTCACTTTTAAGTTTCTAAGGGTCAGGTCCTCTACATTGTGGCTGGCCTAAGGCTTAGTTCACCATATAGCAATGTATATAATGACATTTTCCCCTCGACTTTCTGTGATTCCCTACATCTCAACTTTCTTTGCAGACAAGCCATTTGAAATACACTTAACTTATTTCACAGCCAATAAGTCTTTGAAATAATGTCTATTTTTTAGAGAAATCTTCTTATATAATTAGGCAGAAAATGCCACCTGCCATAGTTTTCAAAACAACATAATTTCACTCTTCTCAATGCTTAATCTGTGGTATTAAACAACCTTTGAGTATTTAGGTTTATCAACGACATGTACTTTAAAAATGTTTTAGATTTCCTACCAGCCTTTGAAAACATCCTTGTTCCTTGTTTCAGTTCCAGTTTTATGTATATTTTCTGCCTTGCACCTGATTATTCCAACATCAGATGGATGGCCTAGGGAATCTAATTCTGGTATTGATTGTTTGGCTGATTGTCTCACTTTGCAGCTGATTTCTTCAATATTGTGTAAATTTAGATCATGAGCTCATGTTTAGCTACACAACTGACCTTGTAAGAGGTTTAGGTGTGAACGCTGGTAAGCTTCAGCAGAAAGTCGGCAAAGATTTATTTGTGTCCCTCCAATGAGTTGCCCGCAAGGACCCCGTTTTCTACAAGTGTTGGTCCAATACTCCTTCGAGAGGCAGTGGACTCAGACATGGCTGCTTTTCAGCCTTCGATCTGGGGCAGGGCCAGTGGGCGGCCTGTGGCCCGGGCAAGAGCCTCTCCGCATGTGTCCCAGGGACCCATTTGCCTGCGAACTTCGGTCACCTGGCAGGAAGCTACGATGCCCTGACCTATGGTGATCTGTGCAGCGAGGAGTACTGTGCGGACAGGATCCAAACACACTTCAAATAAGAGGGCGTCCTGAGTGGAAAGGTGAGAGTTTGTGCAGCTGTGCAGACAAAGAAGGCCCCCTTTGGCCTGGGCCTAAATGCTTGTGACACCCCACTGGGTCTGCCGGGCTCTGAGGGCCCTGCCCTGGGCCCCCTGCTCCCCTGCCCTTTGTTCAGTCACAGCAGAGATGGCCACACCCACTCCCTCAGTGAGGGCAGTCTTCCAAGCTCCCTCAGCCACGCCCCCTCTCCGCAGGTTACCATGGACTACAGATGCTGCATTCTGAGGCCAGGGCGTTCCGAGAATGCCAAGGGCAGACATGATGACCTTAAATGATTTCCTCTTGTGTCAGTTTTGGTAAACTTTAGGAGCTAGGAAATGGTCCGCTTTACAGAAATGTTCAAATTTACAGGCATTTCATATATTCTCTGCTATAACATTGTCCTGATTCTTTCTGTATATTCTTTACTTATGTTTTTGTTTTCCTTAATCAAAGTGTGTCTTTAAAATCTTTTCAAAGAATATTCTTTGCACTTACTAAATCACCTGAATTTTATACGTTTTCTGTTGTATTAAGTTCTGCTCATATCTTTATTTATCTTTTTTCTATGTTCTCAGGGTTTATTGTTTTGATTTTCTGATGTCAAGTAAAACACTTGGTTATTCATTTTAATAAATCTTTTTACTTATAAAGATTTGAACTTTTAAAGATTCCAGCTTACTTGTACGTTTCTAAGGGTCCATTCCTCTACACTGTTGCCGGCCTAAGGCTTAGTTCACCATATAGCAATGTATATATTGACATATTAACCCCTCGGCTTTCTGTGATTCCCTACATCTCACCTTTCTTTGCAGACAAGCCATTTGAAATACCATTAACTTATTTCACAGCCAATAATTCTTTGAAATAATGTGTATTTTTTAGAGAAATCATCTTATATAATTAGGCAGAAAATCTCACCTTCCATATTTTTCTAAACAGCATAATTTCACTCTTCTCACTGCTTAATTTGTTGTATTAAACAACCTTTGAGTATTTAGCTTTATCAATGACATGTACTTTGAAAATGTTTTAGAGATCCTACCAGTCTTTGAAAACATGCTTGTTCCTTGTTTCATTTACAGGTTTATGTATATTTTCTGCCTAGCACCTGATTATTCCAACATCTCAAGGATGGCCTAGGGAATCTAATTCTGGTATTGATTGTTTTTGCTGATTGTCTCCCTTTGTAGCTGATTTCTTCATTATTGTGTAAATTTAGATCATGAGCTCATGTTTAGCTAAACAGCTGACCTTTTAAGAGGCTTAGGTGTGAACGCTCGTAAGTTTCAGGAAAAAGTCGGCAAAGATTTATTTGTGTCCCTCCAATGAGTTGCCCACAAGTACCCCGTTTTCTAGAAGTGTTGGTCCAATACTCCTTCTAGGAGTAGGGGACTTAGACAGGGCTGCTTTCGGCCCCCGATCTTGGGCAGGGGCAGTGGGCGGCCTGTGGCCCGGGCAGGAGCCTCTCTGCGTGTGAACCTGGGAATCATCTCTCCTGCGAACTTCGGTCACCTGGCAGGAAGCTACGATGCCCAGACCTATGGTTAGCTGTGCAGCGAGGTATACTGCGTGGACAGGTTCCACACACACTTCAACTAAGTGGGTGGCCAGAGTGGAAAAGTGAGAGTTTGGGCAGCTGTGCAGACAAAGAAGGCGCCCTATGGCCTGGGCCTAAATGCTTGTGACACTCCACTGGGCCTGCCGGGCTCTGAGGGCCCTGCCCTGGGCCCCCTGCTACCCTGCCCTTTGTTCAGTCACAGCAGAGATGGCCACACCGACTCCCTCAGTGAGGGCAGTGTTCCAGCCTCCCTCAGCCCCGCCCACTCTCCGCAGGTTACCATGGACTACAGATGCTGCATTCTGAGGCCAGGGCGTTCTGAGAATGCCAAGGGCAGATATGATGACCTTAAATGATTTCCTCTTGTGTCAGTTTTGGTAAACTGTAGGAGCTAGGAAATGGTCAACTTTACAGAAATGTTCAAATTTACTGGCATTTCATATATTCTCTGCTATAACATTGTCCTGATTCTTTCTATATATTCTTTAATTATGTTTGTGCTTTCCTTAATCAAAGTGGGTCTTTTAAATCTTTTCAAAGAATATTCTTTGGATTTACTACCTCACCTGAATTTTATACGTTTCCTGTGGTATTAAGTTCTGCTCATATCTTTATTTATCTTTTTTCTATGTTCTCAGGGTTTATTGTTTTGATCTTCTGATGTCAATTAAAACACTTGGTTATTCATTTTCATCAATCTTTTTACTTATAAAGATTTGAACTTTTAAAGATTCCAGCTCACTTTTAAGTTTCTAAGGGTCAGGTCCTCTACATTGTGGCTGGCCTATGGCTTAGTTCACCATATAGCAATGTATATATTGACATTTTCCCCTCGACTTTCTGTGATTCCCTACATCTCACCTTTCTTTGCAGACAAGCCATTTGAAATACACTTAACTTATTTCACAGCCAATAAGTCTTTGAAATAATATCTATTTTTTAGAGAAATCTTCTTATATAATTAGGCAGAAAATCTCACCTGCCATAGTTTTCAAAACAGCATAATTTCACTCTTCTCAATGCTTAATCTCTGGTATTAAACAACCTTTGAGTATTTAGGTTTATCAACGACATGTACTTTAAAAATGTTTTAGAGTTCCCAACAGGCTTTGAAAACCTGCTTGTTCCTTGTTTCAGTTCCAGTTTTATGTATATTTTCTTCCTTGCACCTGATTATTCCAACATCAGATGGATGGCCTAGGGAATCTCATTCTGGTATTGATTGTTTTTGCTGATGGTCTCCTTTGTAGCTGATTTCTTCAATATTGTGTAAATTTAGATCATGAGCTCATGTTTAGCTAAACAGCTGACCTTGTAAGAGGCTTAGGTGTGAACGCTGGTAAGTTTCAGCAAAAAGTCGGCAAAAATTTATTTGTGTCCCTCCAATGAGTTGCCCACAAGGACCCCGTTTTCTAGAAGTGTTGGTCCAATACTCCCTCTAGGGGTAGGGGACTTAGACAGGGCTGCTTTCGGCCCCCGATCTTGGGCAGGGTCAGTGGGCCGCCTGTGGCCCGGGCAGGAGCCTCTCTGCGTGTGAACCTGGGAATCATCTCTCCTGCGAACTTCGGTCACCTGGCACGAAGCTACGATGCCCAGACCTATGGTTAGCTGTGCAGCGAGGTATACTGCGCGGACAGGTTCCACACACACTTCAACTAAGTGGGTGGCCTGAGTGGAAAAGTGAGAGTTTGGGCAGCTGTGCAGACAAAGAAGGTGCCCTATGGCCTGGGCCTAAAGGCTTGTGACACACCACTGGGCCTGCCGGGCTCTGAGGGCCCTGCCCTTGGCCCCCTGCTCCCCTGCCCTTTGTTCAGACACAGCAGAGATGGCCACACCGACTCCCTCAGTGAGGGCAGTGTTCCAGCCTCCCTCAGCCCCGCCCACTCTCCGCAGGTTACCATGGACTACAGATGCTGCATTCTGAGGCCAGGGCGTTCTGAGAATGCCAAGGGCAGACATGATGACCTTAAATGATTTCCTCTTGTGTCAGTTTTGGTAAACTGTAGGAGCTAGGAAATGGTCAACTTTACAGAAATGTTCAAATTTACAGGCATTTCATATATTCTCTGCTATAACTTTGCCCTGATTCTTTCTATATATTCTTTAATTATGTTTGTGTTTTCCTTAATCAAAGTGTGTCTTTTAAATCTTTTCAAAGAATATTCTTTGGACTTACTACCTCACTTGAATTTTATACGTTTTCTGTGGTATTAAGTTCTACTCATATCTTTATTTATCTTTTTTCTATGTTCTCAGGGTTTATTGTTTTGATCTTCTGATGTCAATTAAAACACTTGGTTATTCATTTTCATCAATCTTTTTACTTATAAATATTTGAACTTTTAAAGATTCCAGCTCACTTTTAAGTTTCTAAGGGTCAGGTCCTCTACATTGTGGCTGGCCTAAGGCTTAGTTCACCTTATAGCAATGTATATAATGACATTTTCCCCTCGACTTTCTGTGATTCCCTACATCTCACCTTTCTTTGCAGACAAGCCATTTGAAATACACTTAACTTATTTCACAGCCAATAAGTCTTTGAAATAATGTCTATTTTTTAGAGAAATCTTCTTATATAATTAGGCAGAAAATCCTACCTGCCATAGTTTTCAAAACAACATAATTTCACTCTTCTCAATGCTTAATCTGTGGTATTAAACAACCTTTGAGTATTTAGGTTTATCAACGACATGTACTTTAAAAATGTTTTAGATTTCCTACCAGCCTTTGAAAACATCCTTGTTCCTTGTTTCAGTTCCAGTTTTATGTATATTTTCTGCATTGCAACTGATTATTCCAACATCAGATGGATGGCCTAGGGAATCTAATTCTGGTATTGATTGTTTGGCTGATTGTCTCACTTTGCAGCTGATTTCTTCAATATTGTGTAAATTTAGATCATGAGCTCATGTTTAGCTACACAACTGACCTTGTAAGAGGTTTAGGTGTGAACGCTGGTAAGCTTCAGCAGAAAGTCGGCAAAGATTTATTTGTGTCCCTCCAATGAGTTGCCCACAAGGACCCCGTTTTCTAGAAGTGTTGGTCCAATACTCCTTCTAGGAGTAGGGGACTTAGACAGGGCTGCTTTCGGCCTCCGATCTTGGGCAGGGGCAGTGGGCGGCCTGTGGACCGGGCAGGAGCCTCTCTGCGTGTGAACCTGGGAATCATCTCTCCTGCGAACTTCGGTCACCTGGCAGGAAGCTACGATGCCCAGACCTATGGTTAGCTGTGCAGCGAGGTATACTGCGTGGACAGGTTCCACACACACTTCAACTAAGTGGGTGGCCAGAGTGGAAAAGTGAGAGTTTGGGCAGCTGTGCAGACAAAGAAGGCTCCCTATGGCCTGGGCCTAAATGCTTGTGACACTCCACTGGGCCTGCCGGGCTCTGAGGGCCCTGCCCTGGGCCCCCTGCTACCCTGCCCTTTGTTCAGTCACAGCAGAGATGGCCACACCGACTCCCTCAGTGAGGGCAGTGTTCCAGCCTCCCTCAGCCCCGCCCACTCTCCGCAGGTTACCATGGACTACAGATGCTGCATTCTGAGGCCAGGGCGTTCCGAGAATGCCAAGGGCAGATATGATGACCTTAAATGATTTCCTCTTGTGTCAGTTTTGGTAAACTGTAGGAGCTAGGAAATGGTCAACTTTACAGAAATGTTCAAATTTACTGGCATTTCATATATTCTCTGCTATAACATTGTCCTGATTCTTTCTATATATTCTTTAATTATGTTTGTGCTTTCCTTAATCAAAGTGGGTCTTTTAAATCTTTTCAAAGAATATTCTTTGGACTTACTACCTCACCTGAATTTTATACGTTTCCTGTGCTATTAAGTTCTGCTCATATCTTTATTTATCTTTTTTCTATGTTCTCAGGGTTTATTGTTTTGATCTTCTGATGTCAATTAAAACACTTGGTTATTCATTTTCATCAATCTTTTTACTTATAAAGATTTGAACTTTTAAAGATTCCAGCTCACTTTTAAGTTTCTAAGGGTCAGGTCCTCTACATTGTGGCTGGCCTAAGGCTTAGTTCACCATATAGCAATGTATATATTGACATTTTCCCCTCGACTTTCTGTGATTCCCTACATCTCACCTTTCTTTGCAGACAAGCCATTTGAAATACACTTAACTTATTTCACAGCCAATAAGTCTTTGAAATAATGTCTATTTTTTAGAGAAATCTTCTTATATAATTAGGCAGAAAATCTCACCTGCCAGAGTTTTCAAAACAGCATAATTTCACTCTTCTCAATGCTTAATCTGTGGTATTAAACAACCTTTGAGTATTTAGGTTTATCAACGACATATACTTTAAAAATGTTTTAGAGTTCCCAACAGCCTTTGAAAACCTGCTTGTTCCTTGTTTCAGTTCCAGTTTTATGTATATTTTCTTCCTTGCACCTGATTATTCCAACATCAGATGGATGGCCTACGGAATCTCATTCTGGTATTGATTGTTTTTCCTGATGGTCTCCTTTGTAGCTGATTTCTTCAATATTGTGTAAATTTAGATCATGAGCTCATGTTTAGCTAAACAGCTGACCTTGTAAGAGGCTTAGGTGTGAACGCTGGTAAGCTTCAGCAGAAAGTCGGCAAAGATTTATTTGTGTCCCTCCAATGAGTTGCCCGCAAGGACCCCGTTTTCTACAAGTGTTGGTCCAATACTCCTTCGAGAGGCAGTGGACTCAGACATGGCTGCTTTTCAGCCTTCGATCTGGGGCAGGGCCAGAGGGCGGCATGTGGCCCGTGCAAGAGCCTCTCCACATGTGTCCCAGGGACCCATTTGCCAGCGAACTTCGGTCACCTGGCAGGAAGCTACGATGCCCTGACCTATGGTGAGCTGTGCAGCGAGGAGTACGGCGCAGACAGGTTTCAAACACACTTCAAATAAGAGGGCGGCCTGAGTGGAAAGGTGAGAGTTTGGGCAGCTGTGCAGACAAAGAAAGCACACTTTGTCCTGGGCCTAAATGCTTGTGACACCCCACTGGGTCTGCCGGGCTCTGAGGGCCCTGCCCTGGGCCCCCTGCTCCTCTGCCCTTTCTTCAGTCACAGCAGAGATGGCCACACCCACTCCCTCAGTGAGGGCAGTCTTCCAAACTCCCTCAGCCACGCCCCTTCTCCGCAGGTTACCATGGACTACAGATGCTGCATTCTGAGGCCAGGGCGTTCCGAGAATGCCAAGGGCAGACATGATGACCTTAAATGATTTCCTCTTGTGTCAGTTTTGGTAAAGTTTAGGAGCTAGGAAATGGTCCGCTTTACAGAAATGTTCAAATTTACTGGCATTTCATATATTCTCTGCTATAACATTGTCCTGATTCTTTCTGTATATTCTTTACTTATGTTTTTGTTTTCCTTAATCAAAGTGTGTCTTTTAAATCTTTTCAAAGAATATTCTTTGGACTTACTAAATCACCTGAATTTTATACGTTTTCTGTTGTATTAAGTTCTGCTCATATCTTTATTTATCTTTTTTCTATGATCTCAGGGTTTATTGTTTTGATTTTCTGATGTCAAGTAAAACACTTGGTTATTCATTTTAATAAATCTTTTTACTTATAAAGAATTGAACTTTTAAAGATTCCAGCTTACTTGTACGTTTCTAAGGGTCCATTCCTCTACACTGTTGCCGGCCTAAGGCTTAGTTCACCATATAGCAATGTATATATTGACATATTATCCCCTCGGCTTTCTGTGATTCCCTACATCTCACCTTTCTTTGCAGACAAGCCATTTGAAATACCCTTAACTTATTTCACAACCAATAAGTCTTTGAAATAATGTGTATTTTTTAGAGAAATCATCTTATATAATTAGGCAGAAAATCTCACCTTCCATAGTTTTCTAAACAGCATAATTTCACTGTTCTCACTGCTTAATTTGTTGTATTAAACAACCTTTGAGTATTTAGCTTTATCAATGACATGTACTTTAAAAATGTTTTAGAGATCCTACCAGTCTTTGAAAACATGCTTGTTCCTTGTTTCATTTACAGATTTATGTATATTTTCTGCCTAGCATATGATTATTCCAACATCTCAAGGATGGCTAAGGGAATCTAATTCTGGTATTGATTGTTTTTGCTGATTGTCTCCCTTTGTAGCTGATTTCTTCATTATTGTGTAAATTTAGATCATGAGCTCATGTTTAGCTAAACAGCTGACCTTGTAAGAGGTTTAGGTGTGAACGCTCGTAATTTTCAGGAAAAAGTCGCCAAAGATTTATTTGTGTCCCTCCAATGAGTTGCCCACAAGGACCCCGTTTTCTAGAAGTGTTGGTCCAATACTCCTTCTAGGAGTAGGGGACTTAGACAGTGCTGCTTTCGGCCCCCGATATTGGGCAGGTGCAGTGGGCGGCCTGTGGCCCGGGCAGGAGCCTCTCTGCGTGTGAACCTGGGAATCATCTCTCCTGCGAACTTTGGTCACCTGGCAGGAAGCTACGATGCCCAGACCTATGGTTAGCTGTGCAGCGAGGTATACTGCGCGGACAGGTTCCACACACACTTCAACTAAGTGGGTGGCCTCAGTGGAAAAGTGAGAGTTTGGCCAGCTGTGCAGACAAAGAAGGCGCCCTAAGGCCTGGGCCTAAATGCTTGTGACACTCCACTGGGCCTACCAGGCTCTGAGGGCCCTGCCCTGGGCCCCCTGCTCCCCTGCCCTTTGTTCAGTCACAGCAGAGATGGCCACACCCACTCCCTCAGTGAGGGCAGTGTTCCAGCCTCCCTCAGCCCCGCCCACTCTCCGCAGGTTACCATGGACTACAGATGCTGCATTCTGAGGCCAGGGCGTTCCGAGAATGCCAAGGGCAGACATGATGACCTTAAATGATTTCCTCTTGTGTCAGTTTTGGTAAACTGTAGGAGCTAGGAAATGGTCAACTTTACAGAAATGTTCAAATTTACTGGCATTTCATATATTCTCTGCTATAACATTTTCCTGATTCTTTCTATATATTCTTTAAATATGTTTGTGTTTTCCTTAATCAAAGTGGGTCTTTTAAATCTTTTCAAAGAATATTCTTTGGACTTACTACCTCACCTGAATTTTATACGTTTTCTGTGGTATTAAGTTCTGCTCATATCTTTATTTATCTTTTTTCTATGTTCTCAGGGTTTATTGTTTTGATCTTCTGATGTCAATTAAAACACTTGGTTATTCATTTTCATCAATCTTTTTACTTATAAAGATTTGAACTTTTAAAGATTCCAGCTCACTTTTAAGTTTCTAAGGGTCAGGTCCTCTACATTGTGGCTGGCCTAAGGCTTAGTTCACCATATAGCAATGTATATATTGACATTTTCCCCTCGAATTTCTGTGATTCCCTACATATCACCTTTCTTTGCAGACAAGCCATTTGAAATACACTTAACTTATTTCACAGCCAATAAGTCTTTGAAATAATGTCTATTTTTTAGAGAAATCATCTTATATAATTAGGCAGAAAATCTCACCTGCCATAGTTTTCAAAACAGCATAATTTCACTCTTCTCAATGCTTAATCTGTGGTATTAAACAACCTTTGAGTATTTAGGTTTATCAACGACATGTACTTTAAAAATGTTTTAGAGTTCCCACCAGCCTTTGAAAACCTCCTTGTTCCTTGTTTCAGTTCCAGTTTTATGTATATTTTCTGCCTTGCACATGATTATTCCAACATCAGATGGATGGCCTAGGGAATCTCATTCTGGTATTGATTGTTTTTGCTGATGGTCTCCCTTTGTAGCTGATTTCTTCAATATTGTGTAAATTTAGATCATGAGCTCATGTTTAGCTAAACAGCTGACCTTGTAAGAGGCTTAGGTGTGAACGCTGGTAAGCTTCAGCAGAAAGTCGGCAAAGATTTATTTGTGTCCCTCCAATGAGTTGCCCGCAAGGACCCCGTTTTCTACAAGTGTTGGTCCAATACTCCTTCGAGAGGCAGTGGACTCAGACATGGCTGCTTTTCAGCCTTCGATCTGGGGCAGGGCCAGAGAGCGGCCTGTGGCCCGGGCAAGAGCCTCTCCACATGTGTCCCAGGGACCCATTTGCCTGCGAACTTCGGTCACCTGGCAGGAAGCTACGATGCCCTGACAAATGGTGAGCTGTGCAGCGAGGAGTACTGCGCAGACAGGTTCCAAACACACTTCAAATAAGAGGGCGGCCTGAGTGGAAAGGTGAGAGTTTGGGCAGCTGTGCAGACAAAGAAGGCGCCCTTTGGCCTGGGCCTAAATGCTTGTGACACCCCACTGGGTCTGCCGGGCTCTGAGGGCCCTGCCCTGGGCGCCCTGCTCCCCTGCCCTTTGTTCAGTCACAGCAGAGATGGCCACACCCACTCCCTCAGTGAGGGCAGTCTTCCAAGCTGCCTCAGCCACGCCCCCTCTCCGCAGGTTACCATGGAATACAGATGCTGCATTCTGAGGCCAGGGCGTTCCGAGAATGATAAGGGCAGACATGATGACCTTAAATGATTTCCTCTTGTGTCAGTTTTGGTAAAGTTTAGGAGCTAGGAAATGGTCCGCTTTACAGAAATGTTCAAATTTACTGGCATTTCATATATTCTCTGCTATAACATTGTCCTGATTCTGTATATTCTTTACTTATGTTTTTGTTTTCCTTAATCAAAGTGTGTCTTTTAAATCTTTTCAAAGAATATTCTTTGGACTTACTAATTCACCTGAATTTTATACGTTTTTTGTTGTATTAAGTTCTGCTCATATCTTTATTTATCTTTTTTCTATGTTCTCAGGGTTTATTGTTTTGATTTTCTGATGTCAAGTAAAACACTTGGTTATTCATTTTAATAAATCATTTACTTATAATGATTTGAACTTTTAAAGATTCCAGCTTACTTGTACGTTTCTAAGGGTCCATTCCTCTACACTGTTGCCGGCCTAAGGCTTAGTTCACCATATAGCAATGCATATATTGACATATTATCCCCTCGGCTTTCTGTGATTCCCTACATCTCACCTTTCTTTGCAGACAAGCCATTTGAAATACCCTTAACTTATTTCACAGCCAATAATTCTTTGAAATAATGTGTATTTTTTAGAGAAATCATCTTATATAATTAGGCAGAAAATCTCACCTTCCATATTTTTCTAAACAGCATAATTTCACTCTTCTCACTGCTTAATTTGTTGTATTAAAGAACCTTTCAGTATTTAGCTTTATCAATGACATGTACTTTAAAAATGTTTTAGAGATCCTACCGGTCTTTGAAAACCTCCTTGTTCCTTGTTTCATTTCCAGGTTTATGTATATTTTCTGCCTAGCACCTGATTATTCCAACATCTGATGGGTGGCCTAAGGAATCTAATTCTGGTATTGATTGTTTTTGCTGATTGTCTCCCTTTGTAGCTGATTTCTTCAATATTGTGTAAATTTAGATCATGAGCTCATGTTTAGCTAAACAGCTGACATTGTAAGAGGCTTAGGTGTGAACGCTCGTAAGTTTCAGCAAAAAGTCGGGAAAAATTTATTTGTGTCCCTCCAATGAGTTGCCCACAAGGACCCCGTTTTCTAGAAGTGTTGGTCCAATACTCCCTCTAGGGGTAGGGGACTTAGACAGGGCTGCTTTCGGCCCCCGATCTTGGGCAGGGTCAGTGGGCGGCCTGTGGCCCGGGCAGGAGCCTCTCTGCGTGTGAACCTGGGAATCATCTCTCCTGCGAACTTCGGTCACCTGACAGGAAGCTACGATGCCCAGACCTATGGTTAGCTGTGCAGCGAGGTATACTGCGCGGACAGGTTCCACACACACTTCAACTAAGTGGGTGGCCTGAGTGGAAAAGTGAAAGTTTGGGCAGCTGTGCAGACAAAGAAGGTGCCCTATGGCCTGGGCCTAAAGGCTTGTGACACACCACTGGGCCTGCCGGGCTCTGAGGGCCCTGCCCTTGGCCCCCTGCTCCCCTGCCCTTTGTTCAGTCACAGCAGAGATGGCCACACCGACTCCCTCAGTGAGGGCAGTGTTCCAGCCTCCCTCAGCCCCGCCCACTCTCCGCAGGTTACCATGGACTACAGATGCTGCATTCTGAGGCCAGGGCGTTCTGAGAATGCCAAGGGCAGACATGATGACCTTAAATGATTTCCTCTTGTGTCAGTTTTGGGAAACTGTAGGAGCTAGGAAATGGTCAACTTTACAGAAATGTTCATATTTACTGGCATTTCATATATTCTCTGCTATAACTTTGCCCTGATTCTTTCTATATATTCTTTAATTATGTTTGTGTTTTCCTTAATCAAAGTGTGTCTTTTAAATCTTTTCAAAGAATATTCTTTGGACTTACTACCTCACTTGAATTTTATACGTTTTCTGTGGTATTAAGTTCTACTCATATCTTTATTTATCTTTTATCTATGTTCTCTGGGTTTATTGTTTTGATCTTCTGATGTCAATTAAAACACTTGGTTATTCATTTTCATCTATCTTTTTACTTATAAATATTTGAACTTTTTAAGATTCCAGCTCACTTTTAAGTTTCTAAGGGTCAGGTCCTCTACATTGTGGCTGGCCTAAGGCTTAGTTCACCATATAGCAATGTATATAATGACATTTTCCCCTCGACTTTCTGTGATTCCCTACATCTCACCTTTCTTTGCAGACAAGCCATTTGAAATACACTTAACTTATTTCAGAGCCAATAAGTCTTTGAAATAATGTCTATTTTTTAGAGAAATCTTCTTATATAATTAGGCAGAAAATCTCACCTGCCCTAGTTTTCAAAACAACATAATTTCACTCTTCTCAATGCTTAATCTGTGGTATTAAACAACCTTTGAGTATTTAGGTTTATCAACGACATGTACTTTAAAAATGTTTTAGAGATCCTACCAGCCTTTGAAAATCTCCTTGTTCCTTGTTTCAGTTCCAGTTTTATGTATATATTCTGCCTTGCACCTGATTATTCCAACATCAGATGGATGGCCTAGGGAATCTCATTCTGGTATTGATTGTTTTGCTGATTGTCTCACTTTGCAGCTGATTTCTTCAATATTGTGTAAATTTAGATCATGAGCTCATGTTTAGCTACACAACTGACCTTGTAAGAGGTTTAGGTGTGAACGCTGGTAAGCTTCAGCAGAAAGTCGGCAAAGATTTATTTGTGTCCCTCTAATGAGTTGCCCGCAAGGACCCCGTTTTCTACAAGTGTTGGTCCAATACTCCTTCGAGAGGCAGTGGACTCAGACATGGCTGCTTTTCAGCCTTCGATCTGGGGCAGGGCCAGTGGGCGGCCTGTGGCCCGGGCAAGAGCCTCTCCGCATGTGTCCCAGGGACCCATTTGCCTGCTTACTTCGGTCACCTGGCAGGAAGCTACGATGCCCTGACCTATGGTTAGCTGTGCAGCGAGCTGTACTGCGCGGACAGGTTCCAAACACACTTCAAATAAGAGGGCGGCCTGAGTGGCAAGGTGAGAGTTTGGGCAGCTGTGCAGACAAAGAAGGCGCCCTTTGGCCTGGGCCTAAATGCTTGTGACACCCCACTGGGTCTGCCGGGCTCTGAGGGCCCTGCACTGGGCCCCCTGCTCCCCTGCCCTTTGTTCAGTCACAGCAGAGATGGCCACACCCACTCCCTCAGTGAGGGCAGTCTTCCAAACTCCCTCAGCCACGCCCCTTCTCCGCAGGTTACCATGGACTACAGATGCTGCATTCTGAGGCCAGGGCGTTCCGAGAATGCCAAGGGCAGACATGATGACCTTAAATGATTTCCTCTTGTGTCAGTTTTGGTAAACTTTAGGAGCTAGGAAATGGTCCGCTTTACAGAAATGTTCAAATTTACTGGCATTTCATATATTCTCTGCTATAACATTGTCCTGATTCTTTCTGTATATTCTTTACTTATGTTTTTGTTTCCTTAATCAAAGTGTGTCTTTAAAATCTTTTCAAAGAATATTCTTTGGACTTACTAAATCACCTGAATTTTATACGTTTTCTGTTGTATTAAGTTCTTCTCATATCTTTATTTATCTTTTTTCTATGTTCTCAGGGTTTATTGTTTTGATTTTCTGATGTCAAGTAAAACACTTGGTTATTCATTTTAATAAATCTTTTTACTTATAAAGATTTGAACTTTTAAAGATTCCAGCTTACTTGTACATTTCTAAGGGTCCATTCCTCTACACTGTTGCCGGCCTAAGGCTTAGATCACCATTAGCAATGTATATATTGACATATTATGCCCTCGGCTTTCTGTGATTCCCTACATCTCACCTTTCTTTGCAGACAAGCCATTTGAAATACCCTTAACTTATTTCACAGCCAATAATTCTTTGAAATAATGTTTTTTTTTAGAGAAATCTTCTTATATAATTAGGCAGAAAATCTCACCTTCCCTATTTTTCAAAACAGCATAATTTCACTCTTCTCACTGCTTAATTTGTTGTATTAAACAACCTTTGAGTATTTAGCTTTATCAATGACATGTACTTTAAAAATGTTTTAGAGATCCTACCAGTCTTTGAAAACCTCCTTGTTCCTTGTTTCATTTCCAGGTTTATGTATATTTTCTGCCTAGCACCTGATTATTCCAACATATGATGGGTGCCTAAGGAATCTAATTCTGGTATTGATTGTTTTTGCTGATTGTCTCCCTTTGTAGCTGATTTCTTCAATATTGTGTAAATTTAGATCATGAGCTCATGTTTAGCTAAACAGCTGACCTTGTAAGAGGCTTAGGTGTGAACGCTCGTAAGTTTCAGCCAAAAGTCGGCAAAGATTTATTTGTGTCCCTCCAATGAGTTGCCCACAAGGACCCCGTTTTCTAGAAGTGTTGGTCCAATACTCCCTCTAGGGGTAGGGGACTTAGACAGGGCTGCTTTCGGGCCCCGATCTTGGGCAAGGGCAGTGGGCGGCCTGTGGCCCGGGCAGGAGCCTCTCTGCGTGTGAACCTGGGAATCATCTCTCCTGCGAACTTCGGTCACCTGGCAGGAAGCTACGATGCCCAGACCTATGGTTAGCTGTGCAGCGAGGTATACTGCGCGGACAGGATCCACACACACTTCAACTAAGTGGGTGGCCTGAGTGGAAAAGTGAGAGTTTGGGCAGCTGTGCAGACAAAGAAGGTGCCCTATGGCTTGGGCCTAAAGGCTTGTGACACACCACTGGGCCTGCCGTGCTCTGAGGGCCCTGCCCTGGGCCCCCTGCTCCCCTGCCCTTTGTTCAGTTACAGCAGAGATGGCCACACCCACTCCCTCAGTGATGGCAGTGTTCCAGCCTCTCTCAACAACGCCCACTCTCCGCACGTTACCATGGACTACAGATGCTGCATTCTGAGGCCAGGGAGTTCTGAGAATGCCAAGGGCAGACATGATGACCTTAAATGATTTCCTCTTGTGTCAGTTTTGGTAAACTGTAGGAGCTAGGAAATGGTCAACTTTACAGAAATGTTCAAATTTACTGGCATTTCATATATTCTCTGCTATAACATTGTCCTGATTCTTTCTATATATTATTCAATTATGTTTGTGTTTTCCTTAATCAAAGTGTGTCTTTTAAATCTTTTTAAAGAAATATCTTTGGACTTACTAAATCACCTGAATTTTATACGTTTTCTGTTGTATTAAGTTCTGCTCATATCTTTATCTTTTTTCTATGTTCTCAGGGTTTATTATTTTGATTTTCTGATGTCAAGTAAAACACTTGGTTATTCATTTTAATAAAACGTTTTACTTATAAAGATTTGAACTTTTAAAGATTCCAGCTTATTTGTACGTTTGTAAGGGTCCATTCCTCTACACTGTTGCCGGCCTAAGGCTTAGTTCACCATATAGCAATGTATATATTGACATATTATCCCCTCGGCTTTCTGTGATTCCCTACATCTCACCTTTCTTTGCAGACAAGCCATTTGAAATACCCTTAACTTATTTCACAGACAATAATTCTTTGAAATAATGTGTATTTTTTAAAGAAATCATCTTATATAATTAGGCAGAAAATCTCACATTCCATAGTTTTCTAAACAGCATAATTTCACTCTTCTCACTGCTTAATTTGTTGTATTAAACAACCTTTGAGTATTTAGCTTTATCAATGACATGTACTTTAAAAATGTTTTAGAGATCCTACCAGTCTTTGAAAACATGCTTGTTCCTTGTTTCATTTCCAGGTTTATGTATATTTTCTGCCTAGCACCTGATTATTCCAACATCTCAAGGATGGCCTAGGGAATCTAATTGTGGTATTGATTGTTTTTGCTGATTGTCTCCCTTTGTAGCTGATTTCTTCATTATTGTGTAAATTTAGATCATGAGCTCATGTTTAGCTAAACAGCTGACCTTGTAAGAGGCTTAGGTGTGAACGCTCGTAAGTTTCAGCAAAAAGACGGCAAAGATTTTTTTGTGTCCCTCCAATGAGATGCCCACAAGGACCCCGTTTTCTAGAAGTGTTGGTCCAATACTCCCTCTAGGGGTATTGGACTTAGACACGGCTGCTTTCGGCCCCCGATTTGGGCAGGGTCAGTGGGCGGCCTGTGGCCCGGGCAGGAGCCTCTCTGCGTGTGAACCTGGGAATCAACTCTTCTGTGAACTTCGGTTACCTGGCAGCAAGCTACGATGCCCAGACCTATGGTTAGCTGTGCAGCGAGGTATACTGCGCAGACAGGTTCCACACACACTTCAACTAAGTGGGTGGCCTGAGTGGAAAAGTGAAAGTTTGGGCAGCTGTGCAGACCAAGAATGTGCCCTATGGCCTGGGCCTAAAGGCTTGTGACACTCCACTGGGCCTGCCGGGCTCTGAGGGCCCTGCCCTGGGACCCCTGCTCCCCTGCCCTTTGTTCAGTCACAGCAGAGATGGCCACACCCACTCCCTCAGTGAGGGCAGTGTTCCAGCCTCTCTCAGCCCCGCCCACTCTCCGCAGGTTACCATGGACTACAGATGCTGCATTCTGAGGCCAGGGCGTTCTGAGAATGCCAAGGGCAGACATGATGACCTTAAATGATTTCCTCTTGTGTCAGTTTTGGTAAACTGTAGGAGCTAGGAAATGGTCAACTTTACAGAAATGTTCAAATTTACTGGCATTTCATATATTCTCTGCTATAACTTTGCCCTGATTCTTTCTATATGTTCTTTAAATATGTTTGTGTTTTCCTTAATCAAAGTGTGTCTTTTAAATCTTTTCAAAGAATATTCTTTGGACTTACTACCTCACTTGAATTTTATACGTTTTCTGTGGTATTAAGTTCTGCTCATATCTTTATTTATCTTTTTTCTATGTTCTCAGGGTTTATTGTTTTGATCTTCTGATGTCAATTAAAACACTTGGTTATTCATTTTCATCAATCTTTATACTTATAAATATTTGAACTTTTAAAGATTCCAGCTCACTTTTAAGTTTCTAAGGGTCAGGTCCTCTACATTGTGGCTGGCCTAAGGCTTAGTTCACCATATAGCAATGTATATAATGACATTTTCCCTCGACTTTCTGTGATTCCCTACATCTCACCTTTGTTTGCAGACAAGCCATTTGAAATACACTTAACTTATTTCACAGCCAATAAGTCTTTGAAATAATGTCTATTTTTTAGAGAAATCTTCTTATATAATTAGGCAGAAAATCCCACCTGCCATAGTTTTCAAAACAACATAATTTCACTCTTCTCAATGCTTAATCTGTGGTATTAAACAACCTTTGAGTATTTAGGTTTATCAACGACATGTACTTTAAAAATGTTTTAGAGATCCTACCAGCCTTTGAAAATCTCCTTGTTCCTTGTTTCAGTTCCAGTTTTATGTATATTTTCTGCCTTGCACCTGATTATTCCAACATCAGATGGATGGCCTAGGGAATCTCATTCTGGTATTGATTGTTTTGCTGTTGGTGTCACTTTGCAGCTGATTTCTTCAATATTGTGTAAATTTAGATCATGAGCTCATGTTTAGCTAAACAGCTGACCTTGTAAGAGGCTTAGGTATGAACGCTGGTAAGCTTCAGCAGAAAGTCGGCAAAGATTTATTTGTGTCCCTCCAATGAGTTGCCCGCAAGGACCCCGTTTTCTACAAGTGTTGGTCCAATACTCCTTCGAGAGGCAGTGGACTCAGACATGGCTGCTTTTCAGCCTTCGATCTGGGGCAGGGCCAGTGGGCGGCCTGTGGCCCGGGCAACAGCCTCTCCGCATGTGTCCCAGGGACCCATTTGCCTGCGAACTTCGGTCACCTGGCAGGAAGCTACGATGCCCTGACCTATGGTGAGCTGTGCAGCGAGCTGTACTGCGCGGACAGGTTCCAAACACACTTCAAATAAGAGGGCGGCCTGAGTGGAAAGGTGAGAGTTTGGGCAGCTGTGCAGACAAAGAAGGCGCCCTTTGGCCTGGGCCTAAATGCTTGTGACACCCCACTGGGTCTGTCGGGCTCTGAGGGCCCTGCCCTGGGCCCCCTGCTCCCCTGCCCTTTGTTCAGTCACTGCAGAGATGGCCACACCCACTCCCTCAGTGAGGGCAGTCTTCAAAACTCCCTCAGCCACGCCCCTTCTCCGCAGTTTACCATGGACTATAGATGCTGCATTCTGAGGCCAGGGCGTTCCGAGAATGCCAAGGGCAGACATGATGACCTTAAATGATTTCCTCTTGTGTCAGTTTTGGTAAACTTTAGGAGCTAGGAAATGGTCCGCTTTACAGAAATGTTCAAATTTACTGGCATTTCATATATTCTCCGCTATAACATTGTCCTGATTCTTTCTGTATATTCTTTACTTATGTTTTTGTTTTCCTTAATCAAAGTGTGTCTTTTAAATCTTTTCAAAGAATATTCTTTGCACTTACTAAATCACCTGAATTTTATACGTTTTCTGTTGTATTAAGTTCTGCTCATATCTTTATTTATCTTTTTTCTATGTTGTCAGGGTTTATTGTTTTGATTTTCTGATGTCAAGTAAAACACTTGGTTATTCATTTTAATCAATCTTTTTACTTATAAAGATTTGAACTTTTAAAGATTCCAGCTTACTTGTACGTTTCTAAGGGTCCATTCCTCTACACTGTTGCCGGCCTAAGGCTTAGATCACCATTAGCAATGTATATATTGACATATTATCCCCTCGGCTTTCTGTGATTCCCTACATCTCACATTTCTGTGCAGACAAGCCATTTGAAATACCCTTAACTTATTTCACAGCCAATAATTCTTTGAAATAATGTTTATTTTTAGAGTAATCATCTTATATAATTAGGCAGAAAATCTCACCTTCCATAGTTTTCTAAAGAGCATAATTTCACTCTTCTCACTGCTTAATTTGTTGTATTAAACAACCTTTGAGTATTTAGCTTTATCAATGACATGTACTTTAAAAATGTTTTAGAGATCCTACCAGTCTTTGAAAACCTCCTTGTTCCTTGATTCATTTCCAGGTTTATGTATATTTTCTGCCTAGCACCTGATTATTCCAACATCTGATGGGTGGCCTAAGGAATCTAATTCTGGTATTGATTGTTTTTGCTGATTGTCTCCCTTTGTAGCTGATTTCTTCATTATTGTGTAAATTTAGATCATGAGCTCATGTTTAGCTAAACAGCTGACCTTGTAAGAGGCTTAGGTGTGAACGCTCGTAAGTTTCAGCAAAAAGTCGGCAAAGATTTATTTGTGTCCCTCCAATGAGTTGCCCACAAGGACCCCGTTTTCTAGAAGTGTTGGTCCAATACTCCCTCTATGGGTAGGGGACTTAGACAGGGCTGCTTTCGGGCCCCGATCCTGGGCAGGGGCAATGGGCGGCCTGTGGCCCGGGCAGGAGTCTCTCTGCGTGTGAACCTGGGAATCATCTCTCCTGCGAACTTCGGTCACCTGGCACGAAGCTACGATGCCCAGTCCTATGGTTAGCTGTGCAGCGAGGTATACTGCGCGGACAGGTTCCACACACACTTCAACTAAGTGGGTGGCCTGAGTGGAAATGTGAGAGTTTGGGCAGCTGTGCAGACAAAGAAGGTGCCCTATGGCCTGGGCCTAAAGGCTTGTGACACACCACTGGGCCTGCCGTGCTCTGAGGGCCCTGCCCTGGGCCCCCTGCTCCCCTGCCCTTTGTTCAGTCACAGCAGAGATGGCCACACCCACACCCTCAGTGAGGGCAGTGTTCCAGCCTCCCTCAGCCCTTCCCACTCTCCGGAGGTTACCATGGACTACAGATGCTGCATTCTGAGGCCAGGGCGTTCTGAGAATGCCAAGGGCAGACATGATGACCTTAAATGATTTCCTCTTGTGTCAGTTTTGGTAAACTGTAGGAGCTAGGAAATGGTCCACTTTACAGAAATGTTCAAATTTACTGGCATTTCATATATTCTCTGCTATAACTTGGCCCTGATTCTTTCTATATATTATTTAATTATGTTTGTGTTTTCCATAATCAAAGTGTGTCTTTTAAATCTTTTCAAAGAATATTCTTTGGACTTACTACCTCACCTGAATTTTATACGTTTTCTGTGGTATTAAGTTCTGCTCATATCTTTATTTATCTTTTTTCTATGTTCTCAGGGTTTATTGTTTTGATCTTCTGATGTCAATTAAAACACTTGGTTATTCATTTTCATCAATCATTTTACTTATAAAGATTTGAACTTTTAAAGATTCCAGCTCACTTTTAAGTTTCTAAGGTTCAGGTCCTCTACATTGTGGCTGGCCTAAGGCTTAGTTCACCATATAGCAATGTATATATTGACATTTTCCCCTCGACTTTCTGTGATTCCCTACATCTCACCTTTCTTTGCAGACAAGCCTTTTGAAATACACTTAACTTATTTCACAGCCAATAAGTCTTTAAAATAATGTCTATTTTTTAGAGAAATCTTCTTATATAATTAGGCAGAAAATCCCACCTGCCATAGTTTTCAAAACAACATAATTTCACTCTTCTCAATGCTTAAGCTGTGGTATTAAACAACCTTTGAGTATTTAGGTTTATCAACGACATGTACTTTAAAAATGTTTGAGAGATCCTACCAGCCTTTGAAAACCTCCTTGTTCCTTGTTTCAGTTCCAGTTTTATGTATATTTTCTGCCTTGCACCTGATTATTCCAACATCAGATGGATGGCCTACGGAATCTCATTCTGGTATTGATTGTTTTGCTGTTTGTCTCACTTTGCAGCTGATTTCTTCAATATTGTGTAAATTTAGATCATGAGCTCATGTTTAGCTAAACAGCTGACCTTGTAAGAGGCTTAGGTGTGAACGCTGGTAAGCTTCAGCAGAAAGTCGGCAAAGATTTATTTGTGTCCCTAGAATTAGTTGCCCGCAAGGACCCCGTTTTCTACAAGTGTTGGTCCAATACTCCTTCGAGAGGCAGTGGACTCAGACATGGCTGCTTTTCAGCCTTCGATCTGGGGCAGGGCCTGTGGGCGGCCTGTGGCCCTCGCAGGAGCCTCTCCGCATGTGTCCCAGGGACCCATTTGCCTGCGAACTTCGGTCACCTGGCTGGAAGGTACGATGCCCTGACCTATGGTGATCTGTGCAGCGAGCAGTACTGCGCGGACAGGTTCCAAACACACTTCAAATAAGAGGGCGGCCTGAGTGGAAAGGTGAGAGTTTGGGCAGCTGTGCAGACAAAGAAGGCGCCCTTTGGCCTGGGCCTAAATGCTTGTGACACGCCACTGGGTCTGCCGGGCTCTGAGGGCCCTCCCCTGGGCCCCCTGCTCCCCTGCCCTTTGTTCAGTCACAGCAGAGATGGCCACACCCACTCCCTCAGTGAGGGCAGTCTTCCAAGCTCCCTAAGCCACGCCCCTTCTCCGCAGGTTACCATGGACTACAGATGCTGCATTCTGAGGCCAGGGCGTTCCGAGAATGCCAAGGGCAGACATGATGACCTTAAATGATTTCCTCTTGTGTCAGTTTTGGTAAACTTTAGGAGCTAGGAAATGGTCCGCTTTACAGAAATGTTCAAATTTACTGGCATTTCATATATTCTCTGCTATAACATTGTCCTGATTCTTTCTGTATATTCTTTACTTATGTTTTTGTTTTCCTTAATCAAAGTGTGTCTTTAAAATCTTTTCAAAGAATATTCTTTGCACTTACTAAATCACCTGAATTTTATACGTTTTCTGTTGTATTAAGTTCTGCTCATATCTTTATTTATCTTTTTTCTATGTTCTCAGGGTTTATTGTTTTGATTTTCTGATGTCAAGTAAAACACTTGGTTATTCATTTTAATAAATCTTTTTACTTATAAAGATTTGAACTTTTAAAGATTCCAGCTTACTTGTACGTTTCTAAGGGTCCATTCCTCTACACTGTTGCCGGCCTAAGGCTTAGTTCACCATATAGCAATGTATATATTGACATATTATCCCCTCGGCTTTCTGTGATTCCCTACATCTCACCTTTCTTTGCAGACAAGCCATTTGAAATACCCTTAACTTATTTCACAGCCAATAATTCTTTGAAATAATGTGTATTTTTTAAAGAAATCATCTTATATAATTAGGCAGAAAATCTCACCTTCCATAGTTTTCTAAACAGCATAATTTCACTCTTCTCACTGCTTAATTTGTTGTATTAAACAACCTTTGAGTATTTAGGTTTATCAATTACATGTACTTTAAAAATGTTTTAGAGATCCTACCAGTCTTTGAAAACATGCTTGTTCCTTATTTCATTTCCAGGTTTATGTATATTTTCTGCCTAGCACCTGATTATTCCAACATCTCAAGGATGGCCTAGGGAATCTAATTGTGGTATTGATTGTTTTTGCTGATTGTCTCCCTTTGTAGCTGATTTCTTCATTATTGTGTAAATTTAGATCATGAGCTCATGTTTAGCTAAACAGCTGACCTTGTAAGAGGCTTAGGTGTGAACGCTCGTAAGTTTCAGCAAAAAGTCGGCAAAGATTTATTTGTGTCCCTCCAATGAGTTGCCCACAAGGACCCCGTTTTCTAGAAGTGTTGGTCCAATACTCCCTCTATGGGTAGGGGACTTAGACAGGGCTGCTTTCGGGCCCCGATCCTGGGCAGGGGCAATGGGCGGCCTGTGGCCCGGGCAGGAGTCTCTCTGCGTGTGAACCTGGGAATCATCTCTCCTGCGAACTTCGGTCACCTGGCAGGAAGCTACGATGCCCAGTCCTATGGTTAGCTGTGCAGCGAGGTATACTGCGCGGACAGGTTCCACACACACTTCAACTAAGTGGGTGGCCTGAGTGGAAATGTGAGAGTTTGGGCAGCTGTGCAGACAAAGAAGGTGCCCTATGGCCTGGGCCTAAAGGCTTGTGACACACCACTGGGCCTGCCGTGCTCTGAGGGCCCTGCCCTGGGCCCCCTGCTCCCCTGCCCTTTGTTCAGTCACAGCAGAGATGGCCACACCCACACCCTCAGTGAGGGCAGTGTTCCAGCCTCGCTCAGCCCTGCCCACTCTCCGGAGGTTACCATGGACTACAGATGCTGCATTCTGAGGCCAGGGCGTTCTGAGAATGCCAAGGGCAGACATGATGACCTTAAATGATTTCCTCTTGTGTCAGTTTTGGTAAACTGTAGGAGCTAGGAAATGGTCCACTTTACAGAAATGTTCAAATTTACTGGCATTTCATATATTCTCTGCTATAACTTGGCCCTGATTCTTTCTATATATTATTTAATTATGTTTGTGTTTTCCATAATCAAAGTGTGTCTTTTAAATCTTTTCAAAGAATATTCTTTGGACTTACTACCTCACCTGAATTTTATACGTTTTCTGTGGTATTAAGTTCTGCTCATATCTTTATTTATCTTTTTTCTATGTTCTCAGGGTTTATTGTTTTGATCTTCTGATGTCAATTAAAACACTTGGTTATTCATTTTCATCAATCATTTTACTTATAAAGATTTGAACTTTTAAAGATTCCAGCTCACTTTTAAGTTTCTAAGGTTCAGGTCCTCTACATTGTGGCTGGCCTAAGGCTTAGTTCACCATATAGCAATGTATATATTGACATTTTCCCCTCGACTTTCTGTGATTCCCTACATCTCACCTTTCTTTGCAGACAAGCCTTTTGAAATACACTTAACTTATTTCACAGCCAATAAGTCTTTAAAATAATGTCTATTTTTTAGAGAAATCTTCTTATATAATTAGGCAGAAAATCCCACCTGCCATAGTTTTCAAAACAACATAATTTCACTCTTCTCAATGCTTAAGCTGTGGTATTAAACAACCTTTGAGTATTTAGGTTTATCAACGACATGTACTTTAAAAATGTTTGAGAGATCCTACCAGCCTTTGAAAACCTCCTTGTTCCTTGTTTCAGTTCCAGTTTTATGTATATTTTCTGCCTTGCACCTGATTATTCCAACATCAGATGGATGGCCTACGGAATCTCATTCTGGTATTGATTGTTTGCTGTTTGTCTCACTTTGCAGCTGATTTCTTCAATATTGTGTAAATTTAGATCATGAGCTCATGTTTAGCTAAACAGCTGACCTTGTAAGAGGCTTAGGTGTGAACGCTGGTAAGCTTCAGCAGAAAGTCGGCAAAGATTTATTTGTGTCCCTAGAATTAGTTGCCCGCAAGGACCCCGTTTTCTACAAGTGTTGGTCCAATACTCCTTCGAGAGGCAGTGGACTCAGACATGGCTGCTTTTCAGCCTTCGATCTGGGGCAGGGCCTGTGGGCGGCCTGTGGCCCTCGCAGGAGCCTCTCCGCATGTGTCCCAGGGACCCATTTGCCTGCGAACTTCGGTCACCTGGCTGGAAGGTACGATGCCCTGACCTATGGTGAGCTGTGCAGCGAGCAGTACTGCGCGGACAGGTTCCAAACACACTTCAAATAAGAGGGCGGCCTGAGTGGAAAGGTGAGAGTTTGGGCAGCTGTTCAGACAAAGAAGGCGCCCTTTGGCCTGGGCCTAAATGCTTGTGACACGCCACTGGGTCTGCCGGGCTCTGAGGGCCCTCCCCTGGGCCCCCTGCTCCCCTGCCCTTTGTTCAGTCACAACAGAGATGGCCACACCCACTCCCTCAGTGAGGGCAGTCTTCCAAGCTCCCTAAGCCACGCCCCTTCTCTGCAGGTTACCATGGACTACAGATGCTGCATTCTGAGGCCAGGGCGTTCCGAGAATGCCAAGGGCAGACATGATGACCTTAAATGATTTCCTCTTGTGTCAGTTTTGGTAAACTTTAGGAGCTAGGAAATGGTCCGCTTTACAGAAATGTTCAAATTTACTGGCATTTCATATATTCTCTGCTATAACATTGTCCTGATTCTTTCTGTATATTCTTTACTTATGTTTTTGTTTTCCTTAATCAATGTGTGTCTTTAAAATGTTTTCAAAGAATATTCTTTGCACTTACTAAATCACCTGAATTTTATACGTTTTCTGCTGTATTAAGTTCTGCTCATATCTTTATTTATCTTTTTTCTATGTTCTCAGGGTTTATTGTTTTGATTTTCTGATGTCAAGTAAAACACTTGGTTATTCATTTTAATAAATCTTTTTACTTATAAAGATTTGAACTTTTAAAGATTCCAGCTTACTTGTACGTTTCTAAGGGTCCATTCCTCTACACTGTTGCCGGCCTAAGGCTTAGTTCACCATATAGCAATGTATATATTGACATATTATCCCCTCGGCTTTCTGTGATTCCCTACATCTCACCTTTCTTTGCAGACAAGCCATTTGAAATACCCTTAACTTATTTCACAGCCAATAATTCTTTGAAATAATGTGTATTTTTTAAAGAAATCATCTTATATAATTAGGCAGAAAATCTCACCTTCCATAGTTTTCTAAACAGCATAATTTCACTCTTCTCACTGCTTAATTTGTTGTATTAAACAACCTTTGAGTATTTAGGTTTATCAATTACATGTACTTTAAAAATGTTTTAGAGATCCTACCAGTCTTTGAAAACATGCATGTTCCTTATTTCATTTCCAGGTTTATGTATATTTTCTGCCAAGCACCTGATTATTCCAACATCTCAAGGATGGCCTAGGGAATCTAATTGTGGTATTGATTGTTTTTGCTGATTGTCTCCCTTTGTAGCTGATTTCTTCAATATTGTGTAAATTTAGATCATGAGCTCATGTTTAGCTAAACAGCTGACCTTGTAAGAGGCTTAGTTGTGAACGCTCGTAAGTTTCAGCAAAAAGTCGGCAAAGATTTATTTGTGTCCCTCCAATGAGTTGCCCACAAGGACCCCGTTTTCTAGAAGTGTTGGTCCAATACTCCCTCTATGGGTAGGGGACTTAGACAGGGCTGCTTTCGGGCCCCGATCCTGGGCAGGGGCAGTGGGCGGCCTGTGGCCCGGGCAGGAGTCTCTCTGCGTGTGAACCTGGGAATCATCTCTCCTGCGAACTTCGGTCACCTGGCAGGAAGCTACGATGCCCAGTCCTATGGTTAGCTGTGCAGCGAGGTATACTGCGCGGACAGGTTCCACACACACTTCAACTAAGTGGGTGGCCTGAGTGGAAAAGTGAGAGTTTGGGCAGCTGTGCAGACAAAGAAGGTGCCCTATGGCCTGGGCCTAAAGGCTTGTGACACACCACTGGGCCTGCCGTGCTCTGAGGGCCCTGCCCTGGGCCCCCTGCTCCCCTGCCTTTGTTCAGTCACAGCAGAGATGGCCACACCCACTCCCTCAGTGAGGGCAGTGTTCCAGCCTCCCTCAGCCCTGCCCACGCTCCGCAGTTTACCATGGACTACAGATGCTGCATTCTGAGGCCAGTGCGTTCTGAGAATGCCAAGGGCAGACATGATGACCTTAAATGATTTCCTCTTGTGTCAGTTTTGGTAAACTGTAGGAGCTAGGAAATGGTCCACTTTACAGAAATGTTCAAATTTACTGGCATTTCATATATTCTCTGCTATAACTTGGCCCTGATTCTTTCTATATATTATTTAATTATGTTTGTGTTTTCCATAATCAAAGTGTGTCTTTTAAATCTTTTCAAAGAATATTCTTTGGACTTACTACCTCACCTGAATTTTATACGTTTTCTGTGGTATTAAGTTCTGCTCATATCTTTATTTATCTTTTTTCTATGTTCTCAGGGTTTATTGTTTTGATCTTCTGATGTCAATTAAAACACTTGGTTATTCATTTTCATCAATCATTTTACTTATAAAGATTTGAACTTTTAAAGATTCCAGCTCACTTTTAAGTTTCTAAGGGTCAGGTCCTCTACATTGTGGCTGGCCTAAGGCTTAGTTCACCATATAGCAATGTATATATTGACATTTTCCCCTCGACTTTCTGTGATTCCCTACATCTCACCTTTCTTTGCAGACAAGCCTTTTGAAATACACTTAACTTATTTCACAGCCAATAAGTCTTTGAAATAATGTCTATTTTTTAGAGAAATCTTCTTATATAATTAGGCAGAAAATCCCACCTGCCATAGTTTTCAAAACAACATAATTTCACTCTTCTCAATGCTTAAGCTGTGGTATTAAACAACCTTTGAGTATTTAGGTTTATCAACGACATGTACTTTAAAAATGTTTGAGAGATCCTGCCAGCCTTTGAAAACCTCCTTGTTCCTTGTTTCAGTTCCAGTTTTATGTATATTTTCTGCCTTGCACCTGATTATTCCAACATCAGATGGATGGCCTACGGAATCTCATTCTGGTATTGATTGTTTTGCTGTTTGTCTCACTTTGCAGCTGTTTTCTTCAATATTGTGTAAATTTAGATCATGAGCTCATGTTTAGCTAAACAGCTGACCTTGTAAGAGGCTTAGGTGTGAACGCTGGTAAGCTTCAGCAGAAAGTCGGCAAAGATTTATTTGTGTCCCTAGAATTAGTTGCCCGCAAGGACCCCGTTTTCTACAAGTGTTGGTCCAATAATCCTTCGAGAGGCAGTGGACCCAGACATGGCTGCTTTTCAGCCTTCGATCTGGGGCAGGGCCTGTGGGCGGCCTGTGGCCCTCGCAGGAGCCTCTCCGCATGTGTCCCAGGGACCCATTTGCCTGCGAACTTCGGTCACCTGGCTGGAAGGTACGATGCCCTGACCTATGGTGAGCTGTGCAGCGAGCTGTACTGCGCGGACAGGTTCCAAACACACTTCAAATAAGAGGGCGGCCTGAGTGGAAAGGTGAGAGTTTGGGCAGCTGTGCAGACAAAGAAGGCGCCCTTTGTCCTGGGCCTAAATGCTTGTGACACGCCACTGGGTCTGCCGGGCTCTGAGGGCCCTCCCCTGGGCCCCCTGCTCCCCTGCCCTTTGTTCAGTCACTGCAGAGATGGCCACACCCACTCCCTCAGTAAGGGCAGTCTTCAAAGCTCCCTAAGCCACGCCCCTTCTCCGCAGGTTACCATGGACTACAGATGCTGCATTCTGAGGCCAGGGCGTTCCGAGAATGCCAAGGGCAGACATGATGACCTTAAATGATTTCCTCTTGTGTCAGTTTTGGTAAACATTAGGAGCTAGGAAATGGTCCGCTTTACAGAAATGTTCAAATTTACTGGCATTTCATATATTCTCTGCTATAACATTGTCCTGATTCTTTCTGTATATTCTTTACTTATGTTTTTGTTTTCCTTAATCAAAGTGTGTCTTTAAAATGTTTTCAAAGAATATTCTTTGCACTTACTAAATCACCTGAATTTTATACGTTTTCTGTTGTATTAAGTTCTGCTCATATCTTTATTTATCTTTTTTCTATGTTCTCAGGGTTTATTGTTTTGATTTTCTGATGTCAAGTAAAACACTTGGTTATTCATTTTAATAAATCTTTTTACTTATAAAGATTTGAACTTTTAAAGATTCCAGCTTACTTGTACGTTTCTAAGGGTCCATTCCTCTACACTGTTGCCGGCCTAAGGCTTAGTTCACCATATAGCAATGTATATATTGACATATTATCCCCTCGGCTTTCTGTGATTCCCTACATCTCACCTTTCTTTGCAGACAAGCCATTTGAAATACCCTTAACTTATTTCACAGCCAATAATTCTTTGAAATAATGTGTAATTTTTAAAGAAATCATCTTATATAATTAGGCAGAAAATCTCACCTTCCATAGTTTTCTAAACAGCATAATTTCACTCTTCTCACTGCTTAATTTGTTGTATTAAACAACCTTTGAGTATTTAGGTTTATCAATGACATGTACTTTAAAAATGTTTTAGAGATCCTACCAGTCTTTGAAAACATGCTTGTTCCTTATTTCATTTCCAGGTTTATGTATATTTTCTGCCTAGCACCTGATTATTCCAACATCTCAAGGATGGCCTAGGGAATCTAATTGTGGTATTGATTGTTTTTGCTGATTGTCTCCCTTTGTAGCTGATTTCTTCATTATTGAGTAAATTTAGATCATGAGCTCATGTTTAGCTAAACAGCTGACCTTGTAAGAGGCTTAGGTGTGAACGCTCGTAAGTTTCAGCAAAAAGTCGGCAAAGATTTATTTGTGTCCCTCCAATGAGTTGCCCACAAGGACCCCGTTTTCTAGAAGTGTTGGTCCAATACTCCCTCTAGGGGTAGGGGACTTAGACAGGGCTGCTTTCGGCCCCCGATCTTGGGCAGGGTCAGTGGGCGGCCTGTGGCCCAGGAGCCTCTCTGCGTGTGAACCTGGGAATCATCTCTCCTGCGAACTTCGGTCACCTGGCAGGAACCTACGATGCGCAGACCTATGGTTAACAGTGCAGCGAGGTATACTGCGCGGACAGGTTCCACACACACTTCAACCATGTGGGTGGCCTGAGTGGTAAAGTGAAAGTTTGGGCAGCTGTGCAGACAAAGAAGGTGCCCTATGGCACGGGCCTAAAGGCTTGTGACACTCCACTGGGCCTGCCGGGCTCTGAGGGCCCTGCCCTGGGCCCCCTGCTCCCCTGCCCTTTGTTCAGTCACAGCAGAGATGGCCACACCCACTCCCTCAGTGAGGGCAGTGTTCCAGCCTCCCTCAGCCCCGCCCACTCTCCGCAGGTTACCATGGACTACAGATGCTGCATTCTGAGGCCAGGGCGTTCTGAGAGTGCCAAGGGCAGACATGATGACCTTAAATTTTTCCTCTTGTGTCAGTTTTGGTAAACTTTAGGAGCTAGGAAATGGTCAACTTTACAGAAATGTTCAAATTTACTGGCATTTCATATATTCTCTGCTATAACTTTGCCCTGATTCTTTCTATATGTTCTTTAAATATGTTTGTGTTTTCCTTAATCAAAGTGTGTCTTTTAAATCTTTTCAAAGAATATTCTTTGGACTTACTACCTCACTTGAATTTTATACGTTTTCTGTGGTATTAAGTTCTGCTCATATCTTTATTTATCTTTTTTCTATATTCTCAGGGTTTATTGTTTTGATCTTCTGATGTCAAATAAAACACTTGGTTATTCATTTTCATCAATCTTTGTACTTATAAATATTTGAACTTTTAAAGATTCCAGCTCACTTTTAAGTTTCTATGGGTCAGGTCCTCTACATTGTGGCTGGCCTAAGGCTTAGTTCACCATATAGCAATGTATATAATGACATTTTCCCTCGACTTTCTGTGATTCCCTACATCTCACCTTTCTTTGTAGACAAGCCATTTGAAATACTCTTAACTTATTTCACAGCCAATAAGTCTTTGAAATAATGTCTATTATTTAGAGAAATCTTCTTATATAAATAGGCAGAAAATCCCACCTGCCATAGTTTTCAAAACAACATAATTTTACTCTTCTCAATGCTTAATCTGTGGTATTAAACAACCTTTGAGTATTTAGGTTATCAACGACATGTACTTTAAAAATGTTTTAGAGATCCTACCAGCCTTTGAAAATCTCCTTGTTCCTTGTTTCAGTTCCAGTTTTATGTATATTTTCTGCCTTGCACCTGATTATTCCAACATCAGATGGATGGCCTAGGGAATCTCATTCTGGTATTGATTGTTTTGCTGTTTGTGTCACTTTGCAGCTGATTTCTTCAATATTGTGTAAATTTAGATCATGAGCTCATGTTTAGCTAAACAGCTGACCTTGTAAGAGGCTTAGGTGTGAACGCTGGTAAGCTTCAGCAGAAAGTCGGCAAAGATTTATTTGTGTCCCTCCAATGAGTTGCCCGCAAGGACCCCGTTTTCTACAAGTGTTGGTCCAATACTCCTTCGAGAGGCAGTGGACTCAGACATGGCTGCTTTTCAGCCTTCGATCTGGGGCAGGGCCTGTGGGCGGCCTGTGGCCCGGGCAAGAGCCTCTCCGCATGTGTCCCAGGGACCCATTTGCCTGCGAACTTCGGTCACCTGGCAGGAAGCTACGATGCCCTGACCTATGGTGAGCTGTGCAGCGAGCTGTACTGCGCGGACAGGTTCCAAACACACTTCAAATAAGAGGGCGGCCTGAGTGGAAAGGTGAGAGTTTGGGCAGCTGTGCAGACAAAGAAGGCGCCCTTTGGCCTGGGCCTAAATGCTTGTGACACCCCACTGGGTCTGCCGGGCTCTGAGGGCCCTGCCCTGGGCCCCCTGCTCCCCTGCCCTTTGTTCAGTCACAGCAGAGATGGCCACACCCACTCCCTCAGTGAGGGCAGTCTTCCAACCTCCCTCAGCCACGCCCCCTCTCCGCAGGTTACCATGGACTACAGATGCTGCATTCTGAGGCCAGGGCGTTCCGAGAATGCCAAGGGCAGATATGATGACCTTAAATGATTTCCTCTTGTGTCAGTTTTGGTAAACTTTAGGAGCTAGGAAATGGTCCGCTTTACAGAAATGTTCAAATTTACTGGCATTTCATATATTCTCTGCTATAACATTGTCATGATTTTTTCTGTATATTCTATACTTATGTTTTTGTTTTCCTTAATCAAAGTGTGTCTTTTAAATCTTTTCAAAGAATATTCTTTGCACTTACTAAATCACCTGAATTTTATACGTTTTCTGTTGTATTAAGTTCTGCTCATATCTTTATTTATCTTTTTTCTATGTTCTCAGGGTTTATTGTTTTGATTTTCTGATGTCAAGTAAAACACTTGGTTATTCATTTTAATCAATCTTTTTACTTATAAAGATTTGAACTTTTAAAGATTCCAGCTTACTTGTACGTTTCTAAGGGTCCATTCCTCTACACTGTTGCCGGCCTAAGGCTTAGATCACCATTAGCAATGTATATATTGACATATTATCCCCTCGGCTTTCTGTGATTCCCTACATCTCACCTTTCTTTGCAGACAAGCCATTTGAAATACCTTAACTTATTTCACAGCCAATAATTCTTTGAAATAATGTTTATTTTTAGAGTAATCATCTTATATAATTAGGCAGAAAATCTCACCTTCCATAGTTTTCTAAACAGCATAATTTCACTCTTCTCACTGCTTAATTTGTTGTATTAAACAACCTTTGAGTATTTAGCTTTATCAATGACATGTACTTTAAAAATGTTTTAGAGATCCTACCAGTCTTTGAAAACATCCTTGTTCCTTGTTTCATTTCCAGGTTTATGTATATTTTCTGCCTAGCACCTGATTATTCCAACATCTGATGGGTGGCCTAAGGAATCTAATTCTGGTATTGATTGTTTTTGCTGATTGTCTCCCTTTGTAGCTGATTTCTTCAATATTGTGTAAATTTAGATCATGAGCTCATGTTTAGCTAAACAGCTGACCTTGTAAGAGGCTTAGTTGTGAACGCTCGTAAGTTTCAGCCAAAAGTCGGCAAAGATTTATTTGTGTCCCTCCAATGAGTTGCCCACAAGGACCCCGTTTTCTAGAAGTGTTGGTCCAATACTCCCTCTAGGGGTAGGGGACTTAGACAGGGCTGCTTTCGGGCCCCGATCCTGGGCACGGGCAGTGGGCGGCCTGTGGCCCGGGCAGGAGTCTCTCTGCGTGTGAACCTGGGAATCATCTCTCCTGCGAACTTCGGTCACCTGGCAGGAAGCTACGATGCCCAGTCCTATGGTTAGCTGTGCAGCGAGGTATACTGCGTGGACAGGTTCCACACACACTTCAACTAAGTGGGTGGCCTGAGTGGAAAAGTGAGAGTTTGGGCAGCTGTGCAGACAAAGAAGGTTCCCTATGGCCTGGGCCTAAAGGCTTGTGACACACCACTGGGCCTGCCGTGCTCTGAGGGCCCTGCCCTGGGCACCCTGCTCCCCTGCCCTTTGTTCAGTCACAGCAGAGATGGCCACACCCACACCCTCAGTGAGGGCAGTGTTCCAGCCTCCCTCAGCCCTGTCCACTCTCCGGAGGTTACCATGGACTACAGATGCTGCCTTCTGAGGCCAGGGCGTTCTGAGATTGCCAAGGGCAGACATGATGACCTTAAATGATTTCCTCTTGTGTCAGTTTTGGTAAACTGTAGGAGCTAGGAAATGGTCCACTTTACAGAAATGTTCAAATTTACTGGCATTTCATATATTCTCTGCTATAACTTTGCCCTGATTCTTTCTATATATTTTTTAATTATGTTTGTGTTTTCCATAATCAAAGTGTGTCTTTTAAATCTTTTCAAAGAATATTCTTTGGACTTACTACCTCACCTGAATTTTATACGTTTTCTGTGGTATTAAGTTCTGCTCATATCTTTATTTATCTTTTTTCTATGTTCTCAGGGTTTATTGTTTTGATCTTCTGATGTCAATTAAAACACTTGGTTATTCATTTTCATCAATCTTTTTACTTATAAAGATTTGAACTTTTAAAGATTCCAGCTCACTTTTAAGTTTCTAAGGGTCAGGTCCTCTACATTGTGGCTGGCCTAAGGCTTAGTTCACCATATAGCAATGTATATATTGACATTTTCCCCTCGAATTTCTGTGATTCCCTACATCTCACCTTTCTTTGCAGACAAGCCATTTGAAATACACTTAACTTATTTCACAGCCAATAAGTCTTTGAAATAATGTCTATTTTTTAGAGAAATCATCTTATATAATTAGGCAGAAAATCTCACCTGCCATAGTTTTCAAAACAGCATAATTTCACTCTTCTCAATGCTTAATCTGTGGTATTAAACAACTTTTGAGTATTTAGGTATATCAACGACATGTACTTTAAAAATGTTTTAGAGTTCCCACCAGCCTTTGAAAACCTCCTTGTTCCTTGTTTCAGTTCCAGTTTTATGTATATTTTCTGCCTTGCACCTGATTATTCCAACATCTGATGGATGGCCTAGGGAATCTCATTCTGGTATTGATTGTTTTTGCTGATGGTCTCCCTTTGTAGCTGATTTCTTCAATATTGTGTAAATTTAGATCATGAGCTCATGTTTAGCTAAACAGCTGACCTTGTAAGAGGCTTAGGTGTGAACGCTGGTAAGCTTCAGCAGAAAGTCGGCAAAGATTTATTTGTGTCCCTCCAATGAGTTGCCCGCAAGGACCCCGTTTTCTACAAGTGTTGGTCCAATACTCCTTCGAGAGGCAGTGGACTCAGACATGGCTGCTTTTCAGCCTTCGATCTGGGGCAGGGCCAGAGGGCGGCCTGTGGCCCGGGCAAGAGCCTCTCCACATGTGTCACAGGGACCCATTTGCCTGCGAACTTCGGTCACCTGGCAGGAAGCTACGATTCCCTGACTAATGGTGAGCTGTGCAGCGAGGAGTACAGCGCAGACAGGTTCCAAACACACTTCAAATAAGAGGGCGGCCTGAGTGGAAAGGTGAGAGTTTGGGCAGCTGTGCAGACAAAGAAGGCGCCCTTTGTCCTGGGCCTAAATGCTTGTGACACCCCACTGGGTCTGCCGGGCTCTGAGGGCCCTGCCCTGGGCGCCCTGCTCCCCTGCCCTTTGTTCAGTCACAACAGAGATGGCCACACCCACTCCCTCAGTGAGGGCAGTCTTCCAAGCTCCCTCAGCCACGCCCCCTCTCCGCAGGTAACCATGGACTACAGATGCTGCATTCTGAGGCCAGGGCGTTCCGAGAATGCCAAGGGCAGACATGATGACCTTAAATGATTTCCTCTTGTGTCAGTTTTGTTAAAGTTTAGGAGCTAGGAAATGGTCCGCTTTACAGAAATGTTCAAATTTACTGGCATTTCATATATTCTCTGCTATAACATTGTCCTGATTCTTTCTGTATATTCTTTACTTATGTTTTTGTTTTCCTTAATCAAAGTGTGTCTTTTAAATCTTTTCAAAGAATATTCTTTGGACTTACTAAATCACCTGAATTTTATACGTTTTTTGTTGTATTAAGTTCTGCTCATATCTTTATTTATCTTTTTTCTATGTTCTCAGGGTTTATTGTTTTGATTTTCTGATGTCAAGTAAAACACTTGGTTATTCATTTTAATAAATCATTTACTTATAATGATTTGAACTTTTAAAGATTCCAGCTTACTTGTACTTTTCTAAGGGTCCATTCCTCTACACTGTTGCCGGCCTAAGGCTTAGTTCACCATAGAGCAATGCATATATTGACATATTATCCCCTCGGCTCTCTGTGATTCCCTACATCTCACCTTTCTTTGCAGACAAGCCATTTGAAATACCCTTAACTTATTTCACAGCCAATAATTCTTTGAAATAATGTGTATTTTTTAGAGAAATCATCTTATATAATTAGGCAGAAAATCTCACCTTCCATATTTTTCTAAACAGCATAATTTCACTCTTCTCACTGCTTAATTTGTTGTATTAAAGAACCTTTCAGTATTTAGCTTTATCAATGACATGTACTTTAAAAATGTTTTAGAGATCCTACCAGTCTTTGAAAACCTCCTTGTTCCTTGTTTCATTTCCAGGTTTATGTATATTTTCTGCCTAGCACCTGATTATTCCAACATCTGATGGGTGGCCTAAGGAATCTAATTCTGGTATTGATTGTTTTTGCTGATTGTCTCCCTTTGTAGCTGATTTCTTCATTATTGTGTAAATTTAGATCATGAGCTCATGTTTAGCTAAACAGCTGACCTTGTAAGAGGCTTAGGTGTGAACGCTCGTAAGTTTCAGCAAAAAGTCGGCAAAAATTTATTTGTGTCCCTCCAATGAGTTGCCCACAAGGACCCCGTTTTCTAGAAGTGTTGGTCCAATACTCCCTCTAGGGGTAGGGGACTTAGACAGGGCTGCTTTCGGCCCCCGATCTTGGGCAGGGTCAGTGGGCCGCCTGTGGCCCGGGCAGGAGCCTCTCTGCGTGTGAACCTGGGATTCATCTCTCCTGCGAACTTCGGTCACCTGGCAGGAAGCTACGATGCCCAGACCTATGGTTAGCTGTGCAGCGAGGTATACTGCGCGGACAGGTTCCACACACACTTCAACTAAGTGGGTGGCCTGAGTGGAAAAGTGAGAGTTTGGGCAGCTGTGCAGACAAAGAAGGTGCCCTATGGCATGGGCCTAAAGGCTTGTGACACACCACTGGGCCTGCCGGGCTCTGAGGGCCCTGCCCTTGGCCCCCTGCTCCCCTGCCCTTTGTTCAGACACAGCAGAGATGGCCACACCGACTCCCTCAGTGAGGGCAGTGTTCCAGCCTCCCTCAGCCCCGCCCACTCTCCGCAGGTTACCAAGGACTACAGATGCTGCATTCTGAGGCCAGGGCGTTCTGAGAATGCCAAGGGCAGACATGATGACCTTAAATGATTTCCTCTTGTGTCAGTTTTGGTAAACTGTAGGAGCTAGGAAATGGTCAACTTTACAGAAATGTTCAAATTTACTGGCATTTCATATATTCTCTGCTATAACTTTGCCCTGATTCTTTCTATATATTCTTTAATTATGTTTGTGTTTTCCTTAATCAAAGTGTGTCTTTTAAATCTTTTCAAAGAATATTCTTTGGACTTACTACCTCACTTGAATTTTATACGTTTTCTGTGGTATTAAGTTCTACTCATATCTTTATTTATCTTTTTTCTATGTTCTCAGGGTTTATTGTTTTGATCTTCTGATGTCAATTAAAACACTTGGTTATTCATTTTCATCAATCTTTTTACTTATAAATATTTGAACTTTTAAAGATTCCAGCTCACTTTTAAGTTTCTAAGGGTCAGGTCCTCTACATTGTGGCTGGCCTAAGGCTTAGTTCACCATATAGCAATGTATATAATGACATTTTCCCCTCGACTTTCTGTGATTCCCTACATCTCACCTTTCTTTGCAGACAAGCCATTTGAAATACACTTAACTTATTTCACAGCCAATAAGTCTTTGAAATAATGTCTATTTTTTAGAGAAATCTTCTTATATAATTAGGCAGAAAATCCTACCTGCCATAGTTTTCAAAACAACATAATTTCACTCTTCTCAATGCTTAATCTGTGGTATTAAACAACCTTTGAGTATTTAGATTTATCAACGACATGTACTTTAAAAATGTTTTAGATTTCCTACCAGCCTTTGAAAACATCCTTGTTCCTTGTTTCAGTTCCAGTTTTAGGTATATTTTCTGCCTTGCACCTGATTATTCCAACATCAGATGGATGGCCTAGGGAATCTAATTCTGGTATTGATTGTTTGGCTGATTGTCTCACTTTGCAGCTGATTTCTTCAATATTGTGTAAATTTAGATCATGAGCTCATGTTTAGCTACACAACTGACCTTGTAAGAGGTTTAGGTGTGAACGCTGGTAAGCTTCAGCAGAAAGTCGGCAAAGATTTATTTGTGTCCCTCCAATGAGTTGCCCGCAAGGACCCCGTTTTCTACAAGTGTTGGTCCAATACTCCTTCGAGAGGCAGTGGACTCAGACATGGCTGCTTTTCAGCCTTCGATCTGGGGCAGGGCCAGTGGGCGGCCTGTGGCCCGGGCAAGAGCCTCTCCGCATGTGTCCCAGGGACCCATTTGCCTGCGAACTTCGGTCACCTGGCAGGAAGCTACGATGCCCTGACCTATGGTGATCTGTGCAGCGAGGAGTACTGTGCGGACAGGATCCAAACACACTTCAAATAAGAGGGCGTCCTGAGTGGAAAGGTGAGAGTTTGTGCAGCTGTGCAGACAAAGAAGGCCCCCTTTGGCCTGGGCCTAAATGCTTGTGACACCCCACTGGGTCTGCCGGGCTCTGAGGGCCCTGCCCTGGGCCCCCTGCTCCCCTGCCCTTTGTTCAGTCACAGCAGAGATGGCCACACCCACTCCCTCAGTGAGGGCAGTCTTCCAAGCTCCCTCAGCCACGCCCCCTCTCCGCAGGTTACCATGGACTACAGATGCTGCATTCTGAGGCCAGGGCGTTCCGAGAATGCCAAGGGCAGACATGATGACCTTAAATGATTTCCTCTTGTGTCAGTTTTGGTAAACTTTAGGAGCTAGGAAATGGTCCGCTTTACAGAAATGTTCAAATTTACAGGCATTTCATATATTCTCTGCTATAACATTGTCCTGATTCTTTCTGTATATTCTTTACTTATGTTTTTGTTTTCCTTAATCAAAGTGTGTCTTTAAAATCTTTTCAAAGAATATTCTTTGCACTTACTAAATCACCTGAATTTTATACGTTTTCTGTTGTATTATGTTCTGCTCATATCTTTATTTATCTTTTTTCTATGTTCTCAGGGTTTATTGTTTTGATTTTCTGATGTCAAGTAAAACACTTGGTTATTCATTTTAATAAATCTTTTTACTTATAAAGATTTGAACTTTTAAAGATTCCAGCTTACTTGTACGTTTCTAAGGGTCCATTCCTCTACACTGTTGCCGGCCTAAGGCTTAGTTCACCATATAGCAATGTATATATTGACATATTAACCCCTCGGCTTTCTGTGATTCCCTACATCTCACCTTTCTTTGCAGACAAGCCATTTGAAATACCATTAACTTATTTCACAGCCAATAATTCTTTGAAATAATGTGTATTTTTTAGAGAAATCATCTTATATAATTAGGCAGAAAATCTCACCTTCCATATTTTTCTAAACAGCATAATTTCACTCTTCTCACTGCTTAATTTGTTGTATTAAACAACCTTTGAGTATTTAGCTTTATCAATGACATGTACTTTGAAAATGTTTTAGAGATCCTACCAGTCTTTGAAAACATGCTTGTTCCTTGTTTCATTTACAGGTTTATGTATATTTTCTGCCTAGCACCTGATTATTACAACATCTCAAGGATGGCCTAGGGAATCTAATTCTGGTATTGATTGTTTTTGCTGATAGTCTCCCTTTGTAGCTGATTTCTTCATTATTGTGTAAATTTAGATCATGAGCTCATGTTTAGCTAAACAGCTGACCTTTTAAGAGGCTTAGGTGTGAACGCTCGTAAGTTTCAGGAAAAAGTCGGCAAAGATTTATTTGTGTCCCTCCAATGAGTTGCCCACAAGGACCCCGTTTTCTAGAAGTGTTGGTCCAATACTCCTTCTAGGAGTAGGGGACTTAGACAGGGCTGCTTTCGGCCCCCGATCTTGGGCAGGGGCAGTGGGCGGCCTGTGGCCCGGGCAGGAGCCTCTCTGCGTGTGAACCTGGGAATCATCTCTCCTGCGAACTTCGGTCACCTGGCAGGAAGCTACGATGCCCAGACCTATGGTTAGCTGTGCAGCGAGGTATACTGCGTTGACAGGTTCCACACACACTTCAACTAAGTGGGTGGCCAGAGTGGAAAAGTGAGAGTTTGGGCAGCTGTGCAGACAAAGAAGGCGCCCTATGGCCTGGGCCTAAATGCTTGTGACACTCCACTGGGCCTGCCGGGCTCTGAGGGCCCTGCCCTGGGCCCCCTGCTACCCTGCCCTTTGTTCAGTCACAGCAGAGATGGCCACACCGACTCCCTCAGTGAGGGCAGTGTTCCAGCCTCCCTCAGCCCCGCCCACTCTCCGCAGGTTACCATGGACTACAGATGCTGCATTCTGAGGCCAGGGCGTTCTGAGAATGCCAAGGGCAGATATGATGACCTTAAATGATTTCCTCTTGTGTCAGTTTTGGTAAACTGTAGGAGCTAGGAAATGGTCAACTTTACAGAAATGTTCAAATTTACTGGCATTTCATATATTCTCTGCTATAACATTGTCCTGATTCTTTCTATATATTCTTTAATTATGTTTGTGCTTTCCTTAATCAAAGTGGGTCTTTTAAATCTTTTCAAAGAATATTCTTTGGACTTACTACCTCACCTGAATTTTATACGTTTCCTGTGGTATTAAGTTCTGCTCATATCTTTATTTATCTTTTTTCTATGTTCTCAGGTTTATTGTTTTGATCTTCTGATGTCAATTAAAACACTTGGTTATTCATTTTCATCAATCTTTTTACTTATAAAGATTTGAACTTTTAAAGATTCCAGCTCACTTTTAAGTTTCTAAGGGTCAGGTCCTCTACATTGTGGCTGGCCTAAGGCTTAGTTCACCATATAGCAATGTATATATTGACATTTTCCCCTCGACTTTCTGTGATTCCCTACATCTCACCTTTCTTTGCAGACAAGCCATTTGAAATACACTTAACTTATTTCACAGCCAATAAGTCTTTGAAATAATGTCTATTTTTTAGAGAAATCTTCTTATATAATTAGGCAGAAAATCTCACCTGCCATAGTTTTCAAAACAGCATAATTTCACTCTTCTCAATGCTTAATCTCTGGTATTAAACAACCTTTGAGTATTTAGGTTTATCAACGACATGTACTTTAAAAATGTTTTAGAGTTCCCAACAGCCTTTGAAAACCTGCTTGTTCCTTGTTTCAGTTCCAGTTTTATGTATATTTTCTTCCTTGCACCTGATTATTCCAACATCAGATGGATGGCCTAGGGAATCTCATTCTGGTATTGATTGTTTTTGCTGATGGTCTCCTTTGTAGCTGATTTCTTCAATATTGTGTAAATTTAGATCATGAGCTCATGTTTAGCTAAACAGCTGACCTTGTAAGAGGCTTAGGTGTGAACGCTGGTAAGCTTCAGCAGAAAGTCGGCAAAGATTTATTTGTGTCCCTCCAATGAGTTGCCCGCAAGGACCCCGTTTTCTACAAGTGTTGGTCCAATACTCCTTCGAGAGGCAGTGGACTCAGACATGGCTGCTTTTCAGCCTTCGATCTGGGGCAGGGCCAGAGGGCGGCATGTGGCCCGTGCAAGAGCCTCTCCACATGTGTCGCAGGGACCCATTTGCCAGCGAACTTCGGTCACCTGGCAGGAAGCTACGATGCCCTGACCTATGGTGAGCTGTGCAGCGAGGAGTACGGCGCAGACAGGTTTCAAACACACTTCAAATAAGAGGGCGGCCTGAGTGGAAAGGTGAGAGTTTGGGCAGCTGTGCAGACAAAGAAGGCGCCCTTTTGCCTGGGCCTAAATGCTTGTGACACCCCACTGGGTCTGCCGGGCTCTGAGGGCACTGCCCTGGGCGCCCTGCTCCCCTGCCCTTTGTTCAGTCACAGCAGAGATGGCCACAGCCAGTCTCTCAAGGAGGGCTGTCTTCCAACCTCCCTCAGCCACGCCCCCTCTCCGCAGGTTACCATGGACTACAGATGCTGCATTCTGAGGCCAGGGCGTTCCGACAATGCCAAGGGCAGACATGTTGACCTTAAATGATTTCCTCTTGTGTCAGTTTTGTTAAAGTTTAGGAGCTAGGAAATGGTCCGCTTTACAGAAATGTTCAAATTTACAGGCATTTCATATATTCTCTGCTATAACATTGTCCTGATTCTTTCTGTATATTCTTTACTTATGTTTTTGTTTTCCTTAATCAAAGTGTGTCTTTTAAATCTTTTCAAAGAATATTCTTTGGACTTACTAAATCACCTGAATTTTATACGTTTTCTGTTGTATTAAGTTCTGCTCATATCTTTATTTATCTTTTTTCTATGTTCTCAGGGTTTATTGTTTTGATTTTCTGATGTCAAGTAAAACACTTGGTTATTCATTTTAATAAATCTTTTTAGTTATAAAGATTTGAACTTTTAAAGATTCCAGCTTACTTGTACGTTTCTAAGGGTCCATTCCTCTACACTGTTGCCGGCCTAAGGCTTAGTTCATCATATAGCAATGCATATATTGACATATTATCCCCTCGGCTTTCTGTGATTCCCTACATCTCACCTTTCTTTGCAGACAAGCCATTTGAAATACCCTTAACTTATTTCACAGCCAATAATTCTTTGAAATAATGTGTATTTTTTAGAGAAATCATCTTATATAATTAGGCAGAAAATCTCACCTTCCATAGTTTTCTAAACAGCATAATTTCACTCTTCTCACTGCTTAATTTGTTGTATTAAACAACCTTTGAGTATTTAGCTTTATCAATGACATGTACTTTAAAAATGTTTTAGAGATCCTACCAGTCTTTGAAAACATGCTTGTTCCTTGTTTCATTTACAGGTTTATGTATATTTTCTGCCTAGCACCTGATTATTCCAACATCTCAAGGATGGCCTAGGGAATCTAATTCTGGAATTGATTGATTTTGCTGATTGTCTCCCTTTGTAGCTGATTTCTTCATTATTGTGTAAATTTAGATCATGAGCTCATGTTTAGCTAAACAGCTGACCTTGTAAGAGGCTTAGGTGTGAACGCTGGTAAGTTTCAGGAAAAAGTCTGCAAAGATTTATTTGTGTCCCTCCAATGAGTTGGCCACAAGGACCCCGTTTTCTAGAAGTGTTGGTCCAATACTCCTTCTAGGAGTAGGGGACTTAGACAGGGCTGCTTTCGGCCCCCGATCTTGGGCAGGGGCAGTGGGCGGCCTGTGGCCCGGGCAGGAGCCTCTCTGCGTGTGAACCTGGGAATCATCTCTCCTGCGAACTTCGGTCACCTGGCAGGAAGCTACGATGCCCAGACCTATGTTTAGCTGTGCAGCGAGGTATACTGCGCGGACAGGTTCCACACACACTTCAACTAAGTGGGTGGCCAGAGTGGAAAAGTGAGAGTTTGGGCAGCTGTGCAGACAAAGAAGGCGCCCTATGGCATGGGCCTAAATGCTTGTGACACTCCACTGGGCCTGCCGGGCTCTGAGGGCCCTGCCCTGGGCCCCCTGCTCCCCTGCCCTTTGTTCAGTCACAGCAGAGATGGCCACACCGACTCCCTCAGTGACGGCAGTGTTCCAGCCTCCCTCAGCCCTTCCCACTCTCCGCAGGTTACCATGGACTACAGATGCTGCATTCTGAGGCCAGGGCGTTCCGAGAATGCCAAGGGCAGTCATGATGACCTTAAATGATTTCCTCTTGTGTCAGTTTTGGTAAACTGTAGGAGCTAGGAAATGGTCAACTTTACAGAAATGTTCAAATTTACTGGCATTTCATATATTCTCTGCTATAACATTGTCCTGATTCTTTCTATATATTCTTTAATTATGTTTGTGTTTTCCTTAATCAAAGTGTGTCTTTTAAATCTTTTCAAAGAATATTCTTTGGACTTACTACCTCACCTGAATTTTATACGTTTTCTGTGGTATTAAGTTCTGCTCATATCTTTATTTATCTTTTTTCTATGTTCTCAGGGTTTATTGTTTTGATCTTCTGATGTCAATTAAAACACTTGGTTATTCATTTTCATCAATCTTTTTACTTATAAAGATTTGAACTTTTAAAGATTCCTGCTCACTTTTAAGTTACTAAGGGTCAGGTCCTCTACATTGTGGCTGGCCTAAGGCTTAGTTCACCATATAGCAATGTATATATTGACATTTTCCCCTCGACTTTCTGTGATTCCCTACATCTCACCTTTCTTTGCAGACAAGCCATTTGAAATGCACTTAACTTATTTCACAGCCAATAAGTCTTTGAAATAATGTCTATTTTTTAGAGAAATCATCTTATATAATTAGGCAGAAAACCTCACCTGCCATAGTTTTCAAAACAGCATAATTTCACTCTTCTCAATGCTTAATCTGTGGTATTAAACAACCTTTGAGTATTTAGGTTTATCAACGACATGTACTTTAAAAATGTTTTAGAGTTCCCACCAGCCTTTGAAAACCTCCTTGTTCCTTGTTTCAGTTCCAGTTTTATGTATATTTTCTGCCTTGCACCTGATTATTCCAACATCAGATGGATGGCCTAGGGAATCTCATTCTGGTATTGATTGTTTTTGCTGATGGTCTCCTTTGTAGCTGATTTCTTCAATATTGTGTAAATTTAGATCATGAGCTCATGTTTAGCTAAACAGCTAACCTTGTAAGAGGCTTAGGTGTGAACGCTGGTAAGCTTCAGCAGAAAGTCGGCAAAGATTTATTTGTGTCCCTCCAATGAGTTGCCCGCAAGGACCACGTTTTCTACAAGTGTTGGTCCAATACTCCTTCGAGAGGCAGTGGACTAAGACATGGCTGCTTTTCAGCCTTCGATCTGGGGCAGGGCCAGAGGGCGGCCTGTGGCCCGGGCAAGAGCCTCTCCACATGTGTCCCAGGGACCCATTTGCAACGAACTTCGGTCACCTGGCAGGAAGCTACGATACCCTGACCTATGGTGAGCTGTGCAGCGAGGAGTACTGCGCAGAGAGGTTCCAAACACACTTCAAATAAGAGGGCGGCCTGAGTGGAAAGGTGAGAGTTTGGGCAGCTGTGCAGACAAAGAAGGCGCCCTTTGGCCTGGGCCTAAATGCTTGTGACACCCCACTGGGTCTGCCGGGCTCTGAGGGCCCTGCCCTGGGCGCCCTGCTCCCCTGCCCTTTGTTCAGTCACAGCAGAGATGGCCACACCCACTCTCTCAGTGAGGGCAGTCTTCCAACCTCCCTCAGCCACGCCCCCTCTCCGCAGGTTACCATGGACTACAGATGCTGCATTCTGAGGCCAGGGCGTTCCGAGAATGCCAAGGGCAGACATGATGACCTTAAATGATTTCCTCTTGTGTCAGTTTTGGTAAACTTTAGGAGCTAGGAAATGGTCCGCTTTACAGAAATGTTCAAATTTACTGGCATTTCATATATTCTCTGCTATAACATTGTCCTGATTCTTTCTGTATATTCTTTACTTATGTTTTTGTTTTCCTTAATCAAAGTGTGTCTTTTAAATCTTTTCAAAGAATATTCTTTGGACTTACTAAATCACCTGAATTTTATACGTTTTCTGTTGTATTAAGTTCTGCTCATATCTTTATTTATCTTTTTTCTATGTTCTCAGGGTTTATTGTTTTGATTTTCTGATGTCAAGTAAAACACTTGGTTATTCATTTTAATATATCTTTTTACTTATAAAGATTTGAACTTTTAAAGATTCCAGCTTACTTGTACGTTTCTAAGGGTCCATTCCTCTACACTGTTGCCGGCCTAAGGCTTAGTTCATCATATAGCAATGCATATATTGACATATTATCCCCTCGGCTTTCTGTGATTCCCTACATCTCACCATTCTTTGCAGACAAGCCATTTGAAATACCCTTAACTTATTTCACAGCCAATAATTCTTTGAAATAATGTGTATTTTTTAGAGAAATCATCTTATATAATTAGGCAGAAAATCTCACCTTCCATATTTTTCTAAACAGCATAATTTCACTCTTCTCACTGCTTAATTTGTTGTATTAAAGAACCTTTCAGTATTTAGCTTTATCAATGACATGTACTTTAAAAATGTTTTAGAGATCCTACCAGTCTTTGAAAACCTCCTTGTTCCTTGTTTCATTTCCAGGTTTATGTATATTTTCTGCCTAGCACCTGATTATTCCAACATCTGATGGGTGGCCTAAGGAATCTATTCTGGTATTGATTGTTTTTGCTGATTGTCTCCCTTTGTAGCTGATTTCTTCAATATTGTGTAAATTTAGATCATGAGCTCATGTTTAGCTAAACAGCTAACCTTGTAAGAGGCTTAGGTGTGAACGCTCGTAAGTTTCAGCAAAAAGTCGGCAAAAATTTATTTGTGTCCCTCCAATGAGTAGCCCACAAGGACCCCGTTTTCTAGAAGTGTTGGTCCAATACTCCCTCTAGGGGTAGGGGACTTAGACAGGGCTGCTTTCGGCCCCCGATCTTGGGCAGGGGCAGTGGGCGGCCTGTGGCCCGGGAAGGAGCCTCTCTGCGTGTGAACCTGGGAATCAACTCTCCTGCGAACTTCGGTCACCTGGCAGGAAGCTACGATGCCCAGACCTATGGTTAGCTGTGCAGCGAGGTATACTGCGCGGACTGGTTCCACACACACTTCAACTAAGTGGGTGGCCTGAGTGGAAAAGTGAGAGTTTGGGCAGCTGGGCAGACAAAGAAGGTGCCCTATGGCCTGGGCCTAAAGGCTTGTGACACACCACTGGGCCTGCCGTGCTCTGAGGGCCCTGCCCTGGGCCCTCTGCTCCCCTGCCCTTTGTTCAGTCACAGCAGAGATGGCCACACCCACTCCCTCAGTGAGGGCAGTGTTCCAGCCTCTCTCAGCCCCGCCCACTCTCCGCAGGTCACCATGGACTACAGATGCTGCATTCTGAGGCCAGGGCGTTCTGAGAATGCCAAGGGCAGACATGATGACCTTAAATGATTTCCTCTTGTGTCAGTTTTGGTAAACTGTAGGAGCTAGGAAATGGTCAAATTTACAGAAATGTTCAAATTTACTGGCATTTCATATATTCTCTGCTATAACTTTGCCCTGATTCTTTGTATATATTATTTAATTATGTTTGTGTTTTCCATAATCAAAGTGTGTCTTTTAAATCTTTTCAAAGGATATTCTTTGGACTTACTACCTCACCTGAATTTTATACGTTTTCTGTGGTATTAAGTTCTGCTCATATCTTTATTTATCTTTTTTCTATGTTCTCAGTGTTTATTGTTTTGATCTTCTGATGTCAATTAAAACACTTGGTTATTCATTTTCATCAATCTTTTTACTTATAAATATTTGAACTTTTAAAGATTCCAGCTCACTTTTAAGTTTCTAAGGGTCAGGTCCTCTACATTGTGGCTGGCCTAAGGCTTAGTTCACCATATAGCAATGTATATATTGACATTTTCCCCTCGACTTTCTGTGATTCCCTACATCTCACCTTTCTTTGCAGACAAGCCATTTGAAATACACTTAACTTATTTCACAGCCAATAAGTCTTTGAAATAATGTCTATTTTTTAGAGAAATCTTCTTATATAATTAGGCAGAAAATGCCACCTGCCATAGTTTTCAAAACAACATAATTTCACTCTTCTCAATGCTTAATCTGTGGTATTAAACAACCTTTGAGTATTTAGGTTTATCAACGACATGTACTTTAAAAATGTTTGAGAGATCATACCAGCCTTTGAAAACCTCCTTGTTCCTTGTTTCAGTTCCAGTTTTATGTATATTTTCTGCCTTGCACCTGATTATTCCAACATCAGATGGATGGCCTAGAGAATCTCATTCTGGTATTGATTGATTTGCTGATTGTCTCATTTTGCAGCTGATTTCTTCAATATTGTGTAAATTTAGATCATGAGCTCATGTTTAGCTAAACAGCTGACCTTGTAAGAGGCTTAGGTGTAAACGCTGGTAAGCTTCAGCAGAAAGTCGGCAAAGATTTATTTGTGTCCCTCCAATGAGTTGCCCGCAAGGACCCCGTTTTCTACAAGTGTTGGTCCAATACTCCTTCGATTGGCAGTGGACTCAGACATGGCTGCTTTTCAGCCTTCGATCTGGGGCAGGGCCAGTGGGCGGCCTGTGGCCCGGGCAGGAGCCTCTCCGCATGTGTCCCAGGCACCCATTTGCCTGCGAACTTCGGTCACCTGGCAGGAAGCTACGATGCCCTGACCTATGGTGAGCTGTGCAGCGAGCTGTACTGCGCAGACAGGTTCCAAACACACTTCAAATAAGAGGGCGGCCTGAGTGGAAAGGTGAGAGTTTGGGCAGCTGTGCAGACAAAGAAAGCACCCTTTGTCCTGTGCCTAAATGCTTGTGACACCCCACTGGGTCTGCCGGGCTCTGAGGGCCCTGCCCTGGGCCCCCTGCTCCTCTGCCCTTTCGTCAGTCACAGCAGAGATGGCCACACCCACTCCCTCAGTGAGGGCAGTCTTCCAAACTCCCTCAGCCACGCCCCTTCTCCGCAGGTTACCATGGACTACAGATGCTGCATTCTGAGGCCAGGGCGTTCCGAGAATGCCAAGGGCAGACATGATGACCTTAAATGATTTCCTCTTGTGTCAGTTTTGGTAAACTTTAGGAGCTAGGAAATGGTCCGCTTTACAGAAATGTTCAAATTTACTGGCATTTCATATATTCTCTGCTATAACATTGTCCTGATTCTTTCTGTATATTCTTTACTTATGTTTTTGTTTTCCTTAATCAAAGTGTGTCTTTTAAATCTTTTCAAAGAATATTCTTTGGACTTACTAAATCACCTGAATTTTATACGTTTTCTGTTGTATTAAGTTCTGCTCATATCTTTATTTATCTTTTTTCTATGATCTCAGGGTTTATTGTTTTGATTTTCTGATGTCAAGTAAAACACTTGGTTATTCATTTTAATAAATCTTTTTACTTATAAAGAATTGAACTTTTAAAGATTCCAGCTTACTTGTACGTTTCTAAGGGTCCATTCCTCTACACTGTTGCCGGCCTAAGGCTTAGTTCACCATATAGCAATGTATATATTGACATATTATCCCCTCGGCTTTCTGTGATTCCCTACATCTCACCTTTCTTTGCAGACAAGCCATTTGAAATACCCTTAACTTATTTCACAACCAATAAGTCTTAGAAATAATGTGTATTTTTTAGAGAAATCATCTTATATAATTAGGCAGAAAATCTCACCTTCCATAGTTTTCTAAACAGCATAATTTCACTGTTCTCACTGCTTAATTTGTTGTATTAAACAACCTTTGAGTATTTAGCTTTATCAATGACATGTACTTTAAAAATGTTTTAGAGATCCTACCAGTCTTTGAAAACATGCTTGTTCCTTGTTTCATTTACAGGTTTATGTATATTTTCTGCCTAGCATATGATTATTCCAACATCTCAAGGATGGCCTAGGGAATCTAATTGTGGTATTGATTGTTTTTGCTGATTGTCTCACTTTGTAGCTGATTTCTTCATTATTGTGTAAATTTAGATCATGAGCTCATGTTTAGCTAAACAGCTGACCTTGTAAGAGGTTTAGGTGTGAACGCTCGTAAGTTTCAGGAAAAAGTCGCCAAAGATTTATTTGTGTCCCTCCAATGAGTTGCCCACAAGGACCCCATTTTCTAGAAGTGTTGGTCCAATACTCCTTCTAGGAGTAGGGGACTTAGACAGTGCTGCTTTCGGCCCCCGATTTTGGGCAGGTGCAGTGGGCGGCCTGTGGCCCGGGCAGGAGCCTCTCTACGTGTGATCCTGGGAATCATCTCTCCTGCGAACTTTGGTCACCTGGCAGGAAGCTACGATGCCCAGACCTATGGTTAGCTGTGCAGTGAGGTATACTGCGCGGACAGGTTCCACACACACTTCAACTAAGTGGGTGGCCTGAGTGGAAAAGTGAGAGTTTGGGCAGCTGTGCAGACAAAGAAGGCGCCCTAAGGCCTGGGCCTAAATGCTTGTGACACTCCACTGGGCCTGCCGGGCTCTGAGGGCCCTGCCCTGGGCCCCCTGCTCCCCTGCCCTTTGTTCAGTCACAGCAGAGATGGCCACACCCACTCCCTCAGTGAGGGCAGTGTTCCAGCCTCCCTCAGCCCCGCCCACTCTCCGCAGGTTACCATGGACTACAGATGCTGCATTCTGAGGCCAGGGCGTTCCGAGAATGCCAAGGGCAGACATGATGACCTTAAATGATTTCCTCTTGTGTCAGTTTTGGTAAACTGTAGGAGCTAGGAAATGGTCAACTTTACAGAAATGTTCAAATTTACTGGCATTTCATATATTCCCTGCTATAACATTTTCCTGATTCTTTCTATATATTCTTTAAATATGTTTGTGTTTTCCTTAATCAAAGTGGGTCTTTTAAATCTTTTCAAAGAATATTCTTTGGACTTACTACCTCACCTGAATTTTATACGTTTTCTGTGGTATTAAGTTCTGCTCATATCTTTATTTATCTTTTTTCTATGTTCTCAGGGTTTATTGTTTTGATCTTCTGATGTCAATTAAAACACTTGGTTATTCATTTTCATCAATCTTTTTACTTATAAAGATTTGAACTTTTAAAGATTCCAGCTCACTTTTAAGTTTCTAAGGGTCAGGTCCTCTACATTGTGGCTGGCCTAAGGCTTAGTTCACCATATAGCAATGTATATATTGACATTTTCCCCTCGAATTTCTGTGATTCCCTACATCTCACCTTTCTTTGCAGACAAGCCATTTGAAATACACTTAACTTATTTCACAGCCAATAAGTCTTTGAAATAATGTCTATTTTTTAGAGAAATCATCTTATATAATTAGGCAGAAAATCTCACCTGCCATAGTTTTCAAAACAGCATAATTTCACTCTTCTCAATGCTTAATCTGTGGTATTAAACAACCTTTGAGTATTTAGGTTTATCAACGACATGTACTTTAAAAATGTTTTAGAGTTCCCACCAGCCTTTGAAAACCTCCTTGTTCCTTGTTTCAGTTCCAGTTTTATGTATATTTTCTGCCTTGCACCTGATTATTCCAACATCAGATGGATGGCCTAGGGAATCTCATTCTGGTATTGATTGTTTTTGCTGATGGTCTCCCTTTGTAGCTGATTTCTTCAATATTGTGTAAATTTAGATCATGAGCTCATGTTTAGCTAAACAGCTGACCTTGTAAGAGGCTTAGGTGTGAACGCTGGTAAGCTTCAGCAGAAAGTCGGCAAAGATTTATTTGTGTCCCTCCAATGAGTTGCTCGCAAGGACCCCGTTTTCTACAAGTGTTGGTCCAATACTCCTTCGAGAGGCAGTGGACTCAGACATGGCTGCTTTTCAGCCTTCGATCTGGGGCAGGGCCAGAGAGCGGCCTGTGGCCCGGGCAAGAGCCTCTCCACATGTGTCCCAGGGACCCATTTGCCTGCGAACTTCGGTCACCTGGCAGGAAGCTACGATGCCCTGACAAATGGTGAGCTGTGCAGCGAGGAGTACTGCGCAGACAGGTTCCAAACACACTTCAAATAAGAGGGCGGCCTGAGTGGAAAGGTGAGAGTTTGGGCAGCTGTGCAGACAAAGAAGGCGCCCTTTGGCCTGGGCCTAAATGCTTGTGACACCCCACTGGGTCTGCCGGGCTCTGAGGGCCCTGCCCTGGGCGCCCTGCTCCCCTGCCCTTTGTTCAGTCACAGCAGAGATGGCCACACCCACTCCCTCAGTGAGGGCAGTCTTCCAAGCTGCCTCAGCCACGCCCCTTCTCCGCAGGTTACCATGGAATACAGATGCTGCATTCTGAGGCCAGGGCGTTCCGAGAATGCCAAGGGCAGACATGATGACCTTAAATGATTTCCTCTTGTGTCAGTTTTGGTAAAGTTTAGGAGCTAGGAAATGGTCCGCTTTACAGAAATGTTCAAATTTACTGGCATTTCATATATTCTCTGCTATAACATTGTCCTGATTCTTTCTGTATATTCTTTACTTATGTTTTTGTTTTCCTTAATCAAAGTGTGTCTTTTAAATCTTTTCAAAGAATATTCTTTGGACTTACTAATTCACCTGAATTTTATACGTTTTTTGTTGTATTAAGTTCTGCCTATATCTTTATTTATCTTTTTTCTATGTTCTCAGGGTTTATTGTTTTGATTTTCTGATGTCAAGTAAAACACTTGGTTATTCATTTTAATAAATCATTTACTTATAATGATTTGAACTTTTAAAGATTCCAGCTTACTTGTACGTTTCTAAGGGTCCATTCCTCTACACTGTTGCCGGCCTAAGGCTTAGTTCACCATATAGCAATGTATATATTGACATATTATCCCCTCGGCTTTCTGTGATTCCCTACATCTCACCTTTCTTTGCAGACAAGCCATTTGAAATACCCTTAACTTATTTCACAGCCAATAATTATTTGAAATAATGTGTATTTTTTAAAGAAATCATCTTATATAATTAGGCAGAAAATCTCACATTCCATAGTTTTCTAAACAGCATAATTTCACTCTTCTCACTGCTTAATTTGTTGTATTAAACAACCATTGAGTATTTAGCTTTATCAATGACATGTACTTTAAAAATGTTTTAGAGATCCTACCAGTCTTTGAAAACATGCTTGTTCCTTGTTTCATTTCCAGGTTTATGTATATTTTCTGCCTAGCACCTGATTATTCCAACATCTCAAGGATGGCCTAGGGAATCTAATTGTGGTATTGATTGTTTTTGCTGATTGTCTCCCTTTGTAGCTGATTTCTTCATTATTGTGTAAATTTAGATCATGAGCTCATGTTTAGCTAAACAGCTGACCTTGTAAGAGGCTTAGGTGTGAACGCTCGTAAGTTTCAGCAAAAAGTCGGCAAAGATTTTTTTGTGTCCCTCCAATGAGATGCCCACAAGGACCCCGTTTTCTAGAAGTGTTGGTCCAATACTCCCTCTAGGGGTATTGGACTTAGACACGGCTGCTTTCGGCCCCCGATTTGGGCAGGGTCAGTGGGCGGCCTGTGGCCCGGGCAGGAGCCTCTCTGCGTGTGAACCTGGGAATCAACTCTTCTGTGAACTTCGGTTACCTGGCAGCAAGCTACGATGCCCAGACCTATGGTTAGCTGTGCAGCGAGGTATACTGCGCAGACAGGTTCCACACACACTTCAACTAAGTGGGTGGCCTGAGTGGAAAAGTGAAAGTTTGGGCAGCTGTGCAGACCAAGAATGTGCCCTATGGCCTGGGCCTAAAGGCTTGTGACACTCCACTGGGCCTGCCGGGCTCTGAGGGCCCTGCCCTGGGACCCCTGCTGCCCTGCCCTTTGTTCAGTCACAGCAGAGATGGCCACACCCACTCCCTCAGTGAGGGCAGTGTTCCAGCCTCTCTCAGCCCCGCCCACTCTCCGCAGGTTACCATGGACTACAGATGCTGCATTCTGAGGCCAGGGCGTTCTGAGAATGCCAAGGGCAGACATGATGACCTTAAATGATTTCCTCTTGTGTCAGTTTTGGTAAACTGTAGGAGCTAGGAAATGGTCAACTTTACAGAAATGTTCAAATTTACTGGCATTTCATATATTCTCTGCTATAACTTTGCCCTGATTCTTTCTATATGTTCTTTAAATATGTTTGTGTTTTCCTTAATCAAAGTGTGTCTTTTAAATCTTTTCAAAGAATATTCTTTGGACTTACTACCTCACTTGAATTTTATACGTTTTCTGTGGTATTAAGTTCTGCTCATATCTTTATTTATCTTTTTTCTATGTTCTCATGGTTTATTGTTTTGATCTTCTGATGTCAATTAAAACACTTGGTTATTCATTTTCATCAATCTTTATACTTATAAATATTTGAACTTTTAAAGATTCCAGCTCACTTTTAAGTTTCTAAGGGTCAGGTCCTCTACATTGTGGCTGGCCTAAGGCTTAGTTCACCATATAGCAATGTATATATTGACATTTTCCCCTCGACTTTCTGTGATTCCCTACATCTCACCTTTCTTTGCAGACAAGACATTTGAAATACACTTAACTTATTTCACAGCCAATAAGTCTTTGAAATAATGTCTATTTTTTAGAGAAATCTTCTTATATAATTAGGCAGAAAATCCCACCTGCCATAGTTTTCAAAACAACATAATTTCACTCTTCTCAATGCTTAATCTGTGGTATTAAACAACCTTTGAGTATTTAGGTTTATCAACGACATGTACTTTAAAAATGTTTTAGAGATCCTACCAGCCTTTGAAAATCTCCTTGTTCCTTGTTTCAGTTCCAGTTTTATGTATATTTTCTGCCTTGCACCTGATTATTCCAACATCAGATGGATGGCCTAGGGAATCTCATTCTGGTATTGATTGTTTTCCTGTTTGTGTCACTTTGCAGCTGATTTCTTCAATATTGTGTAAATTTAGATCATGAGCTCATGTTTAGCTAAACAGCTGACCTTGTAAGAGGCTTAGGTATGAACGCTGGTAAGCTTCAGCAGAAAGTCGGCAAAGATTTATTTGTGTCCCTCCAATGAGTTGCCCGCAAGGACCCCGTTTTCTACAAGTGTTGGTCCAATACTCCTTCGAGAGGCAGTGGACTCAGACATGGCTGCTTTTCAGCCTTCGATCTGGGGCAGGGCCAGTGGGCGGCCTGTGGCCCGGGCAACAGCCTCTCCGCATGTGTCCCAGGGACCCATTTGCCTGCGAACTTCGGTCACCTGGCAGGAAGCTACGATGCCCTGACCTATGGTGAGCTGTGCAGCGAGCTGTACTGCGCGGACAGGTTCCAAACACACTTCAAATAAGAGGGCGGCCTGAGTGGAAAGGTGAGCGTTTGGGCAGCTGTGCAGACAAAGAAGGCGCCCTTTGGCCTGGGCCTAAATGCTTGTGACACCCCACTGGGTCTGCCGGGCTCTGAGGGCCCTGCCCTGGGCCCCCTGCTCCCCTGCCCTTTGTTCAGTCACTGCAGAGATGGCCACACCCACTCCCTCAGTGAGGGCAGTCTTCAAAACTCCCTCAGCCACGCCCCTTCTCCGCAGGTTACCATGGACTATAGATGCTGCATTCTGAGTCCAGGGCGTTCCGAGAATGCCAAGGGCAGACATGATGACCTTAAATGATTTCCTCTTGTGTCAGTTTTGGTAAACTTTAGGAGCTAGGAAATGGTCCGCTTTACAGAAATGTTCAAATTTACTGGCATTTCATATATTCTCCGCTATAACATTGTCCTGATTCTTTCTGTATATTCTTTACTTATGTTTTTGTTTTCCTTAATCAAAGTGTGTCTTTTAAATCTTTTCAAAGAATATTCTTTGCACTTACTAAATCACCTGAATTTTATACGTTTTCTGTTGTATTAAGTTCTGCTCATATCTTTATTTATCTTTTTTCTATGTTCTCAGGGTTTATTGTTTTGATTTTCTGATGTCAAGTAAAACACTTGGTTATTCATTTTAATCAATCTTTTTACTTATAAAGATTTGAACTTTTAAAGATTCCAGCTTACTTGTACGTTTCTAAGGGTCCAATCCTCTACACTGTTGCCGGCCTAAGGCTTAGATCACCATTAGCAATGTATATATTGACATATTATCCCCTCGGCTTTCTGTGATTCCCTACATCTCACCTTTCTGTGCAGACAAGCCATTTGAAATACCCTTAACTTATTTCACAGCCAATAATTCTTTGAAATAATGTTTATTTTTAGAGTAATCATCTTATATAATTAGGCAGAAAATCTCACCTTCCATATTTTTCTAAACAGCATAATTTCACTCTTCTCACTGCTTAATTTGTTGTATTAAACAACCTTTAAGTATTTAGCTTTATCAATGACATGTACTTTAAAAATGTTTTAGAGATCCTACCAGTCTTTGAAAACATGCTTGTTCCTTGTTTCATTTCCAGGTTTATGTATATTTTCTGCCTAGCACCTGATTATTCCAACATCTGATGGGTGGCCTAAGGAATCTAATTCTGGTATTGATTGTTTTTGCTGATTGTCTCCCTTTGTAGCTGATTTCTTCATTATTGTGTAAATTTAGACCATGAGCTCATGTTTAGCTAAACAGCTGACCTTGTAAGAGGCTTAGGTGTGAACGCTCGTAAGTTTCAGCAAAAAGTCGGCAAAGATTTATTTGTGTCCCTCCAATGAGTTGCCCACAAGGACCCCGTTTTCTAGAAGTGTTGGTCCAATACTCCCTCTATGGGTAGGGGACTTAGACAGGGCTGCTTTCGGGCCCCGATCCTGGGCAGGGGCAATGGGCGGCCTGTGGCCCGGGCAGGAGTCTCTCTGCGTGTGAACCTGGGAATCATCTCTCCTGCGAACTTCGGTCACCTGGCAGGAAGCTACGATGCCCAGTCCTATGGTTAGCTGTGCAGCGAGGTATACTGCGCGGACAGGTTCCACACACACTTCAACTAAGTGGGTGGCCTGAGTGGAAATGTGAGAGTTTGGGCAGCTGTGCAGACAAAGAAGGTGCCCTATGGCCTGGGCCTAAAGGCTTGTGACACACCACTGGGCCTGCCGTGCTCTGAGGGCCCTGCCCTGGGCCCCCTGCTCCCCTGCCCTTTGTTCAGTCACAGCAGAGATGGCCACACCCACACCCTCAGTGAGGGCAGTGTTCCAGCCTCCCTCAGCCCTGCCCACTCTCCGCAGGTTACCATGGACTACAGATGCTGCATTCTGAGGCCAGGGCGTTCTGAGAATGCCAAGGGCAGACATGATGACCTTAAATGATTTCCTCTTGTGTCAGTTTTGGTAAACTGTAGGAGCTAGGAAATGGTCCACTTTACAGAAATGTTCAAATTTACTGGCATTTCATATATTCTCTGCTATAACTTTGCCCTGATTCTTTCTATATATTATTTAATTATGTTTGTGTTTTCCATAATCAAAGTGTGTCTTTTAAATCTTTTCAAAGAATATTCTTTGGACTTACTACCTCACCTGAATTTTATACGTTTTCTGTGGTATTAAGTTCTGCTCATATCTTTATTTATCTTTTTTCTATGTTCTCAGGGTTTATTGTTTTGATCTTCTGATGTCAATTAAAACACTTGGTTATTCATTTTCATCAATCATTTTACTTATAAAGATTTGAACTTTTAAAGATTCCAGCTCACTTTTAAGTTTCTAAGGGTCAGGTCCTCTACATTGTGGCTGGCCTAAGGCTTAGTTCACCATATAGCAATGTATATATTGACATTTTCCCCTCGACTTTCTGTGATTCCCTACATCTCACCTTTCTTTGCAGACAAGCCTTTTGAAATACACTTAACTTATTTCACAGCCAATAAGTCTTTAAAGTAATGTCTATTTTTTAGAGAAATCTTCTTATATAATTAGGCAGAAAATCCCACCTGCCATAGTTTTCAAAACAACATAATTTCACTCTTCTCAATGCTTAAGCTGTGGTATTAAACAACCTTTGAGTATTTAGGTTTATCAACGACATGTACTTTAAAAATGTTTGAGAGATCCTACCAGCCTTTGAAAACCTCCTTGTTCCTTGTTTCAGTTCCAGTTTTATGTATATTTTCTGCCTTGCACCTGATTATTCCAACATCAGATGGATGGCCTACGGAATCTCATTCTGGTATTGATTGTTTTGCTGTTTGTCTCACTTTGCAGCTGATTTCTTCAATATTGTGTAAATTTAGATCATGAGCTCATGTTTAGCTAAACAGCTGACCTTGTAAGAGGCTTAGGTGTGAACGCTGGTAAGCTTCAGCAGAAAGTCGGCAAAGATTTATTTGTGTCCCTAGAATTAGTTGCCCGCAAGGACCCCGTTTTCTACAAGTGTTGGTCCAATACTCCTTCGAGAGGCAGTGGACTCAGACATGGCTGCTTTTCAGCCTTCGATCTGGGGCAGGGCCTGTGGGCGGCCTGTGGCCCTCGCAGGAGCCTCTCCGCATGTGTCCCAGGGACCCATTTGCCTGCGAACTTCGGTCACCTGGCTGGAAGGTACGATGCCCTGACCTATGGTGAGCTGTGCAGCGAGCAGTACTGCGCGGAAAGGTTCCAAACACACTTCAAATAAGAGGGCGGCCTGAGTGGAAAGGTGAGAGTTTGGGCAGCTGTGCAGACAAAGAAGGCGCCCTTTGGCCTGGGCCTAAATGCTTGTGACACGCCACTGGGTCTGCCGGGCTCTGAGGGCCCTCCCCTGGGCCCCCTGCTCCCCTGCCCTTTGTTCAGTCACAGCAGAGATGGCCACACCCACTCCCTCAGTGAGGGCAGTCTTCCAAGCTCCCTAAGCCACGCCCCTTCTCCGCAGGATACCATGGACTACAGATGCTGCATTCTGAGGCCAGGGCGTTCCGAGAATGCCAAGGGCAGACATGATGACCTTAAATGATTTCCTCTTGTGTCAGTTTTGGTAAACTTTAGGAGCTAGGAAATGGTCCGCTTTACAGAAATGTTCAAATTTACTGGCATTTCATATATTCTCTGCTATAACATTGTCCTGATTCTTTCTGTATATTCTTTACTTATGTTTTTGTTTTCCTTAATCAAAGTGTGTCTTTAAAATCTTTTCAAAGAATATTCTTTGCACTTACTAAATCACCTGAATTTTATACGTTTTCTGTTGTATTAAGTTCTGCTCATATCTTTATTTATCTTTTTTCTATGTTCTCAGGGTTTATTGTTTTGATTTTCTGATGTCAAGTAAAACACTTGGTTATTCATTTTAATAAATCTTTTTACTTATAAAGATTTGAACTTTTAAAGATTCCAGCTTACTTGTACGTTTCTAAGGGTCCATTCCTCTACACTGTTGCCGGCCTAAGGCTTAGTTCACCATATAGCAATGTATATATTGACATATTATCCCCTCGGCTTTCTGTGATTCCCTACATCTCACCTTTCTTTGCAGACAAGCCATTTGAAATACCCTTAACTTATTTCACAGCCAATAATTCTTTGAAATAATGTGTATTTTTTAAAGAAATCATCTTATATAATTAGGCAGAAAATCTCACCTTCCATAGTTTTCTAAACAGCATAATTTCACTCTTCTCACTGCTTAATTTGTTGTATTAAACAACCTTTGAGTATTTAGGTTTATCAATTACATGTACTTTAAAAATGTTTTAGAGATCCTACCAGTCTTTGAAAACATGCTTGTTCCTTATTTCATTTCCAGGTTTATGTATATTTTCTGCCTAGCACCTGATTATTCCAACATCTCAAGGATGGCCTAGGGAATCTAATTGTGGTATTGATTGTTTTTGCTGATTGTCTCCCTTTGTAGCTGATTTCTTCATTATTGTGTAAATTTAGATCATGAGCTCATGTTTAGCTAAACAGCTGACCTTGTAAGAGGCTTAGGTGTGAACGCTCGTAAGTTTCAGCAAAAAGTCGGCAAAGATTTATTTGTGTCCCTCCAATGAGTTGCCCACAAGGACCCCGTTTTCTAGAAGTGTTGGTCCAATACTCCCTCTATGGGTAGGGGACTTAGACAGGGCTGCTTTCGGGCCCCGATCCTGGGCAGGGGCAATGGGCGGCCTGTGGCCCGGGCAGGAGTCTCTCTGCGTGTGAACCTGGGAATCATCTCTCCTGCGAACTTCGGTCACCTGGCAGGAAGCTACGATGCCCAGTCCTATGGTTAGCTGTGCAGCGAGGTATACTGCGCGGACAGGTTCCACACACACTTCAACTAAGTGGGTGGCCTGAGTGGAAATGTGAGAGTTTGGGCAGCTGTGCAGACAAAGAAGGTGCCCTATGGCCTGGGCCTAAAGGCTTGTGACACACCACTGGGCCTGCCGTGCTCTGAGGGCCCTGCCCTGGGCCCCCTGCTCCCCTGCCCTTTGTTCAGTCACAGCAGAGATGGCCACACCCACACCCTCAGTGAGGGCAGTGTTCCAGCCTCCCTCAGCCCTGCCCACTCTCCGGAGGTTACCATGGACTACAGATGCTGCATTCTGAGGCCAGGGCGTTCTGAGAATGCCAAGGGCAGACATGATGACCTTAAATGATTGCCTCTTGTGTCAGTTTTGGTAAACTGTAGGAGCTAGGAAATGGTCCACTTTACAGAAATGTTCAAATTTACTGGCATTTCATATATTCTCTGCTATAACTTGGCCCTGATTCTTTCTATATATTTTTTAATTATGTTTGTGTTTTCCATAATCAAAGTGTGTCTTTTAAATCTTTTCAAAGAATATTCTTTGGACTTACTACCTCACCTGAATTTTATACGTTTTCTGTGGTATTAAGTTCTGCTCATATCTTTATTTATCTTTTTTCTATGTTCTCAGGGTTTATTGTTTTGATCTTCTGATGTCAATTAAAACACTTGGTTATTCATTTTCATCAATCATTTTACTTATAAAGATTTGAACTTTTAAAGATTCCAGCTCACTTTTAAGTTTCTAAGGGTCAGGTCCTCTACATTGTGGCTGGCCTAAGGCTTAGTTCACCATATAGCAATGTATATATTGACATTTTCCCCTCGACTTTCTGTGATTCCCTACATCTCACCTTTCTTTGCAGACAAGCCTTTTGAAATACACTTAACTTATTTCACAGCCAATAAGTCTTTAAAATAATGTCTATTTTTTAGAGAAATCTTCTTATATAATTAGGCAGAAAATCCCACCTGCCATAGTTTTCAAAACAACATAATTTCACTCTTCTCAATGCTTAAGCTGTGGTATTAAACAACCTTTGAGTATTTAGGTTTATCAACGACATGTACTTTAAAAATGTTTGAGAGATCCTACCAGCCTTTGAAAACCTCCTTGTTCCTTGTTTCAGTTCCAGTTTTATGTATATTTTCTGCCTTGCACCTGATTATTCCAACATCAGATGGATGGCCTACGGAATCTCATTCTGGTATTGATTGTTTTGCTGTTTGTCTCACTTTGCAGCTGATTTCTTCAATATTGTGTAAATTTAGATCATGAGCTCATGTTTAGCTAAACAGCTGACCTTGTAAGAGGCTTAGGTGTGAACGCTGGTAAGCTTCAGCAGAAAGTCGGCAAAGATTTATTTGTGTCCCTAGAATTAGTTGCCCGCAAGGACCCCGTTTTCTACAAGTGTTGGTCCAATACTCCTTCGAGAGGCAGTGGACTCAGACATGGCTGCTTTTCAGCCTTCGATCTGGGGCAGGGCCTGTGGGCGGCCTGTGGCCCTCGCAGGAGCCTCTCCGCATGTGTCCCAGGGACCCATTTGCCTGCGAACTTCGGTCACCTGGCTGGAAGGTACGATGCCCTGACCTATGGTGAGCTGTGCAGCGAGCAGTACTGCGCGGACAGGTTCCAAACACACTTCAAATAAGAGGGCGGCCTGAGTGGAAAGGTGAGAGTTTGGGCAGCTGTGCAGACAAAGAAGGCGCCCTTTGGCCTGGGCCTAAATGCTTGTGACACGCCACTGGGTCTGCCGGGCTCTGAGGGCCCTCCCCTGGGCCCCCTGCTCCCCTGCCCTTTGTTCAGTCACAGCAGAGATGGCCACACCCACTCCCTCAGTGAGGGCAGTCTTCCAAGCTCCCTAAGCCACGCCCCTTCTCCGCAGGTTACCATGGACTACAGATGCTGCATTCTGAGGCCAGGGCGTTCCGAGAATGCCAAGGGCAGACATGATGACCTTAAATGATTTCCTCTTGTGTCAGTTTTGGTAAACTTTAGGAGCTAGGAAATGGTCCGCTTTACAGAAATGTTCAAATTTACTGGCATTTCATATATTCTCTGCTATAACATTGTCCTGATTCTTTCTGTATATTCTTTACTTATGTTTTTGTTTTCCTTAATCAAAGTGTGTCTTTAAAATCTTTTCAAAGAATATTCTTTGCACTTACTAAATCACCTGAATTTTATACGTTTTCTGCTGTATTAAGTTCTGCTCATATCTTTATTTATCTTTTTTCTATGTTCTCAGGGTTTATTGTTTTGATTTTCTGATGTCAAGTAAAACACTTGGTTATTCATTTTAATAAATCTTTTTACTTATAAAGATTTGAACTTTTAAAGATTCCAGCTTACTTGTACGTTTCTAAGGGTCCATTCCTCTACACTGTTGCCGGCCTAAGGCTTAGTTCACCATATAGCAATGTATATATTGACATATTATCCCCTCGGCTTTCTGTGATTCCCTACATCTCACCTTTCTTTGCAGACAAGCCATTTGAAATACCCTTAACTTATTTCACAGCCAATAATTCTTTGAAATAATGTGTATTTTTTAAAGAAATCATCTTATATAATTAGGCAGAAAATCTCACCTTCCATAGTTTTCTAAACAGCATAATTTCACTCTTCTCACTGCTTAATTTGTTGTATTAAACAACCTTTGAGTATTTACGTTTATCAATTACATGTACTTTAAAAATGTTTTAGAGATCCTACCAGTCTTTGAAAACATGCTTGTTCCTTATTTTATTTCCAGGTTTATGTATATTTTCTGCCTAGCACCTGATTATTCCAACATCTCAAGGATGGCCTAGGGAATCTAATTGTGGTATTGATTGTTTTTGCTGATTGTCTCCCTTTGTAGCTGATTTCTTCATTATTGTGTAAATTTAGATCATGAGCTCATGTTTAGCTAAACAGCTGACCTTGTAAGAGGCTTAGGTGTGAACGCTCGTAAGTTTCAGCAAAAAGTCGGCAAAGATTTATTTGTGTCCCTCCAATGAGTTGCCCACAAGGACCCCGTTTTCTAGAAGTGTTGGTCCAATACTCCCTCTATGGGTAGGGGACTTAGACAGGGCTGCTTTCGGCCCCCGATCTTGGGCAGGGTCAGTGGGCGGCCTGTGGCCCAGGAGCCTCTCTGCGTGTGAACCTGGGAATCATCTCTCCTGCGAACTTCGGTCACCTGGCAGGAACCTACGATGCGCAGACCTATGGTTAACAGTGCAGCGAGGTATACTGCGCGGACAGGTTCCACACACAATTCAACCATGTGGGTGGCCTGAGTGGTAAAGTGAAAGTTTGGGCAGCTGTGCAGACAAAGAAGGTGCCCTATGGCATGGGCCTAAAGGCTTGTGACACTCCACTGGGCCTGCCGGGCTCTGAGGGCCCTGCCCTGGGCACCCTGCTCCCCTGCCCTTTGTTCAGTCACAGCAGAGATGGCCACACCCACTCCCTCAGTGAGGGCAGTGTTCCAGCCTCCCTCAGCCCCGCCCACTCTCCGCAGGTTACCATGGACTACAGATGCTGCATTCTGAGGCCAGGGCGTTCTGAGAATGCCAAGGGCAGACATGATGACCTTAAATTTTTTCCTCTTGTGTCAGTTTTGGTAAAATGTAGGAGCTAGGAAATGGTCAACTTTACAGAAATGTTCAAATTTACTGGCATTTCATATATTCTCTGCTATAACTTTGCCCTGATTCTTTCTATATGTTCTTTAAATATGTTTGTGTTTTCCTTAATCAAAGTGTGTCTTTTAAATCTTTTCAAAGAATATTCTTTGGACTTACTACCTCACTTGAATTTTATACGTTTTCTGTGGTATTAAGTTCTGCTCATATCTTTATTTATCTTTTTTCTATGTTCTCAGGGTTTATTGTTTTGATCTTGTGATGTCAATTAAAACACTTGGTTATTCATTTTCATCAATCTTTATACTTATAAAGATTTGAACTTTTAAAGATTCCAGCTCACTTTTAAGTTTCTAAGGGTCAGGTCCTCTACATTGTGGCTGGCCTAAGGCTTAGTTCACCATATAGCAATGTATATAATGACATTTTCCCTCGACTTTCTGTGATTCCCTACATCTCACCTTTCTTTGCAGACAAGCCATTTGAAATACACTTAACTTATTTCACAGCCAATAAGTCTTTGAAATAATGTCTATTATTTAGAGAAATCTTCTTATATAATTAGGCAGAAAATCCCACCTGCCATAGTTTTCCAAACAACATAATTTCACTCTTCTCAATGCTTAATCTGTGGTATTAAACAACCTTTGAGTATTTAGGTTATCAACGACATGTACTTTAAAAATGTTTTAGAGATCCTACCAGCCTTTGAAAATCTCCTTGTTACTTGTTTCAGTTCCAGTTTTATGTATATATTCTGCCTTGCACCTGATTATTCCAACATCAGTTGGATGGCCTAGGGAATCTCATTCTGGTATTGATTGTTTTGCTGTTTGTCTCACTTTGCAGCTGATTTCTTCAATATTGTGTAAATTTAGATCATGAGCTCATGTTTAGCTAAACAGCTGACCTTGTAAGAGGCTTAGGTGTGAACGCTGGTAAGCTTTAGCAGAAAGTCGGCAAAGAGTTATTTGTGTCCCTCCAATGAGTTGCCCGCAAGGACCCCGTTTTCTACAAGTGTTGGTCCAATACTCCTTCGAGAGGCAGTGGACTCAGACATGGCTGCTTTTCAGCCTTCGATCTGGGGCAGGGCCAGTGGGCGGCCTGTGGCCCGGGCAAGAGCCTCTCCGCATGTGTCCCAGGGACCCATTTGCCTGCGAACTTCGGTCACCTGGCAGGAAGCTACGATGCCCTGACCTATGGTGAGCTGTGCAGCGAGCTGTACTGCGCGGACAGGTTCCAAACACACTTCTAATAAGAGGGCGGCCTGAGTGGAAAGGTGAGAGTTTGGGCAGCTGTGCAGACAAAGAAGGCGCCCTTTGGCCTGGGCCTAAATGCTTGTGACACCTCACTGGGTCTGCCGGGCTCTGAGGGCCCTGCCCTGGGCCCCCTGCTCCCCTGCCCTTTGTTCAGTCACTGCAGAGATGGCCACACCCACTCCCTCAGTGAGGGCAGTCTTCCAAACTCCCTCAGCCACGCCCCTTCTCCGCAGGTTACCATGGACTACAGATGCTGCATTCTGAGGCCAGGGCGTTCCGAGAATGCCAAGGGCAGACATGATGACCTTAAATGATTTCCTCTTGTGTCAGTTTTGGTAAACTTTAGGAGCTAGGAAATGGTCCGCTTTACAGAAATGTTCAAATTTACTGGCATTTCATATATTCTCTGCTATAACATTGTCCTGATTCTTTCTGTATATTCTTTACTTATGTTTTTGTTTTCCTTAATCAAAGTGTGTCTTTAAAATGTTTTCAAAGAATATTCTTTGCACTTACTAAATCACCTGAATTTTATACGTTTTCTGTTGTATTAAGTTCTGCTCATATCTTTATTTATCTTTTTTCTATGTTCTCAGGGTTTATTGTTTTGATTTTCTGATGTCAAGTAAAACACTTGGTTATTCATTTTAATCAATCTTTTTACTTATAAAGATTTGAACTTTTAAAGATTCCAGCTTACTTGTACGTTTCTAAGGGTCCATTCCTCTACACTGTTGCCGGCCTAAGGCTTAGATCATCATTAGCAATGTATATATTGACATATTATCCCCTCGGCTTTCTGTGATTCCCTACATCTCACCTTTCTGTGCAGACAAGCCATTTGAAATACCTTAACTTATTTCACAGCCAATAATTCTTTGAAATAATGTTTATTTTTAGAGTAATCATCTTATATAATTAGGCAGAAAATCTCACCTTCCATATTTTTCTAAACAGCATAATTTCACTCTTCTCACTGCTTAATTTGTTGTATTAAACAACCTTTGAGTATTTAGCTTTATCAATGACATGTACTTTAAAAATGTTTTAGAGATCCTACCAGTCTTTGAAAACATCCTTGTTCCTTGTTTCATTTCCAGGTTTATGTATATTTTCTGCCCAGCACCTGATTATTCCAACATCTGATGGGTGGCCTAAGGAATCTAATTCTGGTATTGATTGTTTTTGCTGATTGTCTCCCTTTGTAGCTGATTTCTTCAATATTGTGTAAATTTAGATCATGAGCTCATGTTTAGCTAAACAGCTGACCTTGTAAGAGGCTTAGTTGTGAACGCTCGTAAGTTTCAGCAAAAAGTCGGCAAAGATTTATTTGTGTCCCTCCAATGAGTTGCCCACAAGGACCCCGTTTTCTAGAAGTGTTGGTCCAATACTCCCTCTATGGGTAGGGGACTTAGACAGGGCTGCTTTCGGGCCCCGATCCTGGGCAGGGGCAGTGGGCGGCCTGTGGCCCGGGCAGGAGTCTCTCTGCGTGTGAACCTGGGAATCATCTCTCCTGCGAACTTCGGTCACCTGGCAGGAAGCTACGATGCCCAGTCCTATGGTTAGCTGTGCAGCGAGGTATACTGCGCGGACAGGTTCCACACACACTTCAACTAAGTGGGTGGCCTGAGTGGAAAAGTGAGAGTTTGGGCAGCTGTGCAGACAAAGAAGGTGCCCTATGGCCTGGGCCTAAAGGCTTGTGACACACCACTGGGCCTGCCGTGCTCTGAGGGCCCTGCCCTGGGCCCCCTGCTCCCCTGCCCTTTGTTCAGTCACAGCAGAGATGGCCACACCCACTCCCTCAGTGAGGGCAGTGTTCCAGCCTCCCTCAGCCCTGCCCACGCTCCGCAGTTTACCATGGACTACAGATGCTGCATTCTGAGGCCAGTGCGTTCTGAGAATGCCAAGGGCAGACATGATGACCTTAAATGATTTCCTCTTGTGTCAGTTTTGGTAAACTGTAGGAGCTAGGAAATGGTCAACTTTACAGAAATGTTCAAATTTACTGGCATTTCATATATTCTCTGCTATAACTTTGCCCTGATTCTTTCTATATATTATTTAATTATGTTTGTGTTTTCCATAATCAAAGTGTGTCTTTTAAATCTTTTCAAAGAATATTCTTTGGACTTACTACCTCACCTGAATTTTATACGTTTTCTGTGGTATTAAGTTCTGCTCATATCTTTATTTATCTTTTTTCTATGTTCTCAGGGTTTATTGTTTTGATCTTCTGATGTCAATTAAAACACTTGGTTATTCATTTTCATCAATCATTTTACTTATAAAGATTTGAACTTTTAAAGATTCCAGCTCACTTTTAAGTTTCTAAGGGTCAGGTCCTCTACATTGTGGCTGGCCTAAGGCTTAGTTCACCATATAGCAATGTATATATTGACATTTTCCCCTCGACTTTCTGTGATTCCCTACATCTCACCTTTCTTTGCAGACAAGCCTTTTGAAATACACTTAACTTATTTCACAGCCCATAAGTCTTTGAAATAATGTCTATTTTTTAGAGAAATCTTCTTATATAATTAGGCAGAAAATCCCACCTGCCATAGTTTTCAAAACAACATAATTTCACTCTTCTCAATGCTTAATCTGTGGTATTAAACAACCTTTGAGTATTTAGGTTTATCAACGACATGTAAACTTTAAAAATGATTGAGAGATCCTACCAGCCTTTGAAAACCTCCTTGTTCCTTGTTTCAGTTCCAGTTTTATGTATATTTTCTGCCTTGCACCTGATTATTCCAACATCAGATGGATGGCCTACGGAATCTCATTCTGGTATTGATTGTTTTGCTGTTTGTCTCACTTTGCAGCTGATTTCTTCAATATTGTGTAAATTTAGATCATGAGCTCATGTTTAGCTAAACAGCTGACCTTGTAAGAGGCTTAGGTGTGAACGCTGGTAAGCTTCAGCAGAAAGTCGGCCAAAATTTATTTGTGTCCCTAGAATTAGTTGCCCGCAAGGACCCCGTTTTCTACAAGTGTTGGTCCAATACTCCTTCGAGAGGCAGTGGACTCAGACATGGCTGCTTTTCAGCCTTCATTCTGGGGCAGGGCCTGTGGGCGGCCTGTGGCCCTCGCAGGAGCCTCTCCGCATGTGTCCCAGGGACCCATTTGCCTGCGAACTTCGGTCACCTGGCTGGAAGGTACGATGCCCTGACCTATGGTGAGCTGTGCAGCGAGCTGTACTGCGCGGACAGGTTCCAAACACACTTCAAATAAGAGGGCGGCCTGAGTGGAAAGGTGAGAGTTTGGGCAGCTGTGCAGACAAAGAAGGCGCCCTTTGTCCTGGGCCTAAATGCTTGTGACACGCCACTGCGTCTGCCGGGTTCTGAGGGCCCTACCCTTGGCCCCCTGCTCCCCTGCCCTTTGTTCAGTCACAGCAGAAATGGCCACACCCACTCCCTCAGTGAGGGCAGTCTTCCAAGCTCCCTAAGCCACGCCCCTTCTCCGCAGGTTACCATGGACTACAGATGCTGCATTCTGAGGCCAGGGCGTTCCGAGAATGCCAAGGGCAGACATGATGACCTTAAATGATTTCCTCTTGTGTCAGTTTTGGTAAACGTTAGGAGCTAGGAAATGGTCCGCTTTACAGAAATGTTCAAATTTACTGGCATTTCATATATTCTCTGCTATAACATTGTCCTGATTCTTTCTGTATATTCTTTACTTATGTTTTTGTTTTCCTTAATCAAAGTGTGTCTTTAAAATCTTTTCAAAGAATATTCTTTGCACTTACTAAATCACCTGAATTTTATACGTTTTCTGTTGTATTAAGTTCTGCTCATATCTTTATTTATCTTTTTTCTATGTTCTCAGGGTTTATTGTTTTGATTTTCTGATGTCAAGTAAAACACTTGGTTATTCATTTTAATAAATCTTTTTACTTATAAAGATTTGAACTTTTAAAGATTCCAGCTTACTTGTACGTTTCTAAGGGTCCATTCCTCTACACTGTTGCCGGCCTAAGGCTTAGTTCACCATATAGCAATGTATATATTGACATATTATCCCCTCGGCTTTCTGTGATTCCCTACATCTCACCTTTCTTTGCAGACAAGCCATTTGAAATACCCTTAACTTATTTCACAGCCAATAATTCTTTGAAATAATGTGTATTTTTTAAAGAAATCATCTTATATAATTAGGCAGAAAATCTCACCTTCCATAGTTTTCTAAACAGCATAATTTCACTCTTCTCACTGCTTAATTTGTTGTATTAAACAACCTTTGAGTATTTAGGTTTATCAATGACATGTACTTTAAAAATGTTTTAGAGATCCTACCAGTCTTTGAAAACATGCTTGTTCCTTATTTCATTTCCAGGTTTATGTATATTTTCTGCCTAGCACCTGATTATTCCAACATCTCAAGGATGGCCTAGGGAATCTAATTGTGGTATTGATTGTTTTTGCTGATTGTCTCCCTTTGTAGCTGATTTCTTCATTATTGTGTAAATTTAGATCATGAGCTCATGTTTAGCTAAACAGCTGGCCTTGTAAGAGGCTTAGGTGTGAACGCTCGTAAGTTTCAGCAAAAAGTCGGCAAAGATTTATCTGTGTCCCTCCAATGAGTTGCCCACAAGGACCCCGTTTTCTAGAAGTGTTGGTCCAATACTCGATCTAGGGGTAGGGGACTTAGACAGGGCTGCTTTCGGCCCCCGATCTTGGGCAGGGTCAGTGGGCTGCCTGTGGCCCAGGAGCCTCTCTGCGTGTGAACCTGGGAATCATCTCTCCTGCGAACTTCGGTCACCTGGCAGGAACCTACGATGCGCAGACCTATGGTTAGCTGTGCAGCGAGGTATACTGCGTGGACAGGTTCCACACACACTTCAACCAAGTGGGTGGCCTGAGTGGTAAAGTGAAAGTTTGGGCAGCTGTGCAGACAAAGAAGGTGCCCTATGGCCTGGGCCTAAAGGCTTGTGACACTCCACTGGGCCTGCCGGGCTCTGAGGGCCCTGCCCTGGGCCCCCTGCTCCCCTGCCCTTTGTTCAGTCACAGCAGAGATGGCCACACCCACTCCCTCCGTGAGGGCAGTGTTCCAGCCTCCCTCAGCACCGCCCACTCTCCGCAGGTTACCATGGACTACAGATGCTGCATTCTGAGGCCAGGGCGTTCTGAGAATGCCAAGGGCAGACATGATGACCTTAAATGATTTCCTCTTGTGTCAGTTTTGGTAAACTGTAGGAGCTAGGAAATGGTCAACTTTACAGAAATGTTCAAATTTACTGGCATTTCATATATTCTCTGCTATAACTTTGCCCTGATTCTTTCTATATGTTCTTTAAATACGTTTGTGTTTTCCTTAATCAAAGTGTGTCTTTTAAATCTTTTCAAAGAATATTCTTTGGACTTACTACCTCACTTGAATTTTATACGTTTTCTGTGGTATTAAGTTCTGCTCATATCTTTATTTATCTTTTTTCTATGTTCTCAGGGTTTATTGTTTTGATCTTCTGATGTCAATTAAAACACTTGGTTATTCATTTTCATCAATCTTTATACTTATAAATATTTGAACTTTTAAAGATTCCAGCTCACTTTTAAGTTTCTAAGGGTCAGGTCCTCTACATTGTGGCTGGCCTAAGGCTTAGTTCACCATATAGCAATGTATATAATGACATTTTCCCTCGACTTTCTGTGATTCCCTACATCTCACCTTTCTTTGCAGACAAGCCATTTGAAATACACTTAACTTATTTCACAGCCAATAAGTCTTTGAAATAATGTCTATTTTTTAGAGAAATCTTCTTATATAATTAGGCAGAAAATCCCACCTGCCATAGTTTTCAAAACAACATAATTTCACTCTTCTCAATGCTTAATCTGTGGTATTAAACAGCCTTTGAGTATTTAGGTTTATCAACGACATGTACTTTAAAAATGTTTTAGAGATCCTACCAGCCTTTGAAAATCTCCTTGTTCCTTGTTTCAGTTCCACTTTTATGTATATTTTCTGCCTTGACCTGATTATTCCAACATCAGATGGATGGCCTAGGGAATCTCATTCTGGTATTGATTGTTTTGCTGTTTGTCTCACTTTGCAGCTGATATCTTCAATATTGTGTAAATTTAGATCATGAGCTCGTGTTTAGCTAAACAGCTGACCTTGTAAGAGGCTTAGGTATGAACGCTGTTAAGCTTCAGCAGAAAGTCGGCAAAGATTTATTTGTGTCCCTCCAATGAGTTGCCCGCAAGGACCCCGTTTTCTACAAGTGTTGGTCCAATACTCCTTCGAGAGGCAGTGGACTCAGACATGGCTGCTTTTCAGCCTTCGATCTGGGGCAGGGCCAGTGGGCGGCCTGTGGCCCGGGCAAGAGCCTCTCCGCATGTGTCCCAGGGACCCATTTGCCTGCGAACTTCGGTCACCTGGCAGGAAGCTACGATGCCCTGACCTATGGTGAGCTGTGCAGCGAGCTGTACTGCGCGGACAGGTTCCAAACACACTTCAAATAAGAGGGCGGCCTGAGTGGAAAGGTGAGAGTTTGGGCAGCTGTGCAGACAAAGAAGGCGCCCTTTGGCCTGGGCCTAAATGCTTGTGACACCTCACTGGGTCTGCCGGGCTCTGAGGGCCCTGCCCTGGGCCCCCTGCTCCCCTGCCCTTTGTTCAGTCACTGCAGAGATGGCCACACCCACTCCCTCAGTGAGGGCATTCTTCCAAACTCCCTCAGCCACGCCCCTTCTCCGCAGGTTACCATGGACTACAGATGCTGCATTCTGAGGCCAGGGCGTTCCGAGAATGCCAAGGGCAGACATGATGACCTTAAATGATTTCCTCTTGTGTCAGTTTTGGTAAACTTTAGGAGCTAGGAAATGGTCCGCTTTACAGAAATGTTCAAATTTACTGGCATTTCATATATTCTCTGCTATAACATTGTCCTGATTCTTTCTGTATATTCTTTACTTATGCTTTTGTTTTCCTTAATCAAAGTGTGTCTTTTAAATATTTTCAAAGAATATTCTTTGCACTTACTAAATCACCTGAATTTTATACGTTTTCTGTTGTATTAAGTTCTGCTCATATCTTTATTTATCTTTTTTCTATGTTCTCAGGGTTTATTGTTTTGATTTTCTGATGTCAAGTAAAACACTTGGTTATTCATTTTAATAAATCTTTTTACTTATAAAGATTTGAACTTTTAAAGATTCCAGCTTACTTGTACGTTTCTAAGGGTCCATTCCTCTACACTGTTGCCGGCCTAAGGCTTAGATCACCATTAGCAATGTATATATTGACATATTATCCCCTCGGCTTTCGGTGATTCCCTACATCTCACCTTTCTGTGCAGACAAGCCATTTGAAATACCCTTTACTTATTTCACAGCCAATACTTCTTTGAAATAATGTTTATTTTTAGAGTAATCTTCTTATATAATTAGGCAGAAAATCTCACCTTCCATATTTTTCTAAACAGCATAATTTCACTCTTCTCACTGCTTAATTTGTTGTATTAAACAACCTTTCAGTATTTAGCTTTATCAATGACATGTACTTTAAAAATGTTTGAGAGATCCTACCAGTCTTTGAAAACCTCCTTGTTCCTTGTTTCATTTCCAGGTTTATGTATATTTTCTGCCTAGCACCTGATTATTCCTACATATGATGGGTGGCCTAAGGAATCTAATTCTGGTATTGATTGTTTTTGCTGATTGTCTCCCTTTGTAGCTGATTTCTTCAATATTGTGTAAATTTAGATCATGAGCTCATGTTTAGCTAAACAGCTGACCTTGTAAGAGGCTTAGGTGTGAACGCTCGTAAGTTTCAGCCAAAAGTCGGCAAAGATTTATTTGTGTCCCTCCAATGAGTTGCCCACAAGGACCCCGTTTTCTAGAAGTGTTGGTCCAATACTCCCTCTAGGGGTAGGGGACTTAGACAGGGCTGCTTTCGGGCCACGATCCTGGGCAGGGGCAGTGGGCGGCCTGTGGCCCGGGCAGGAGCCTCTCTGCGTGTGAACCTGGGAATCATCTCTCCTGTGAACTTCGGTCACCTGGCAGGAAGCTACGATGCCCAGTCCTATGGTTAGCTGTGCAGTGAGGTATACTGCGCGGACAGGTTCCACACACACTTCAACTAAGCGGGTGGCCTGAGTGGAAAAGTGAGAGTTTGGGCAGCTGTGCAGACAAAGAAGGTGCCCTATGGCCTGGGCCTAAAGGCTTGTGACACACCACTGGGCCTGCCGTGCTCTGAGGGCCCTGCCCTGGGCCCCCTGCTCCCCTGCCCTTTATTCAGTCACAGCAGAGATGGCCACACCCACTCCCTCAGTGAGGGCAGTGTTCCAGCCTCCCTCAGCCCTGCCCACTCTCCGCAGCTTACCATGGACTACAGATGCTGCATTCTGAGGCCAGGGCGTTCTGAGAATGCCAAGGGCAGACATGATGACCTTAAATGATTTCCTCTTTTGTCAGTTTTGGTAAACTGTAGGAGCTAGGAAATGGTCAACTTTACAGAAATGTTCAAATTTACTGGCATTTCATATATTCTCTGCTATAACTTGGCCCTGATTCTTTCTATATATTCTTTAATTATGTTTGTGTTTTCCTTAATCAAAGTGTGTCTTTTAAATCTTTTCAAAGAATATTCTTTGGACTTACTACCTCACCTGAATTTTATACGTTTTCTGTGGTATTAAGTTCTGCTCATATCTTTATTTATCTTTTTTCTATGTTCTCAGGGTTTATTGTTTTGATCTTCTGATGTCAATTAAAACACTTGGTTATTCATTTTCATCAATCTTTATACTTATAAATATTTGAACTTTTAAAGATTCCAGCTCACTTTTAAGTTTCTAAGGGTCAGGTCCTCTACATTGTGGCTGGCCTAAGGCTTATTTCACCATATAGCAATGTATATATTGACATTTTCCCCTCGACTTTCTGTTATTCCCTACATCTCACCTTTCTTTGCAGACAAGCCTTTTGAAATACACTTAACTTATTTCACAGCCAATAAGTCTTTGAAATAATGTCTATTTTTTAGAGTAATCTTCTTATATAATTAGGCAGAAAATCTCACCTGCCATAGTTTTCAAAAGAACATAATTTCAGTCTTCTCAATGCTTAATCTGTGGTATTAAACAACCTTTGAGTATTTAGGTTTATCAACGACATGTACTTTAAAAATGTTTTAGAGATCCTACCAGCCTTTGAAAACCTCCTTGTTCCTTGTTTCAGTTCCAGTTTTATGTATATTTTCTGCCTTGCACCTGATTATTTCAGCATCAGATGGATGGCCTCGGGAATCTCATTCTGGTATTGATTGTTTTGCTGTTTGTCTCACTTTGCAGCTGATTTCTTCAATATTGTGTAAATTTAGATCATGAGCTCATGTTTAGCTAAACAGCTGACCTTGTAAGAGGCTTAGGTGTGAACGCTGGTAAGCTTCAGCAGAAAGTCGGCAAAGATTTATTTGTGTCCCTCCAATGAGTTGCCCGCAAGGACCCCGTTTTCTACAAGTGTTGGTCCAATACTCCTTCGAGAGGCACTGGACTCCGACATGGCTGCTTTTCAGCCTTCGATCTGGGGCAGGGCCAGTGGGCGGCCTGTGGCCCGGGCAGGAGCCTCTCCGCATGTGTCCAAGGGACACATTTGCCTGTGAACTTCGGTCACCTGGCAGGAAGCTACGATGCCCTGACCTATGGTGAGCTGTGCAGCGAGCTGTACTGCGCGGACAGGTTCCAAACACACTTCAAATAAGAGGGCGGCCTGAGTGGAAAGGTGAGAGTTTGGGCAGCTGTGCAGACAAAGAAGGCGCCCTTTGTCCTGGGCCTAAATGCTTGTGACAGCCCACTGGGTCTGCCGGGCTCTGAGGGCCCTGCCCTGGGCCCCCTGCTCCCCTGCCCTTTGTTCAGTCACAGCAGAGATGGCCACACCCACTCCCTCAGTGAGGGCAGTCTTCCAAACTCCCTCAGCCACGCCCCTTCTCCGCAGGTTACCATGGACTACAGATGCTGCATTCTGAGGCCAGGGCGTTCCGAGAATGCCAAGGGCAGACATGATGACCTTAAATGATTTCCTCTTGTGTCAGTTTTGGTAAACTTTAGGAGCTAGGAAATGGTCCGCTTTACAGAAATGTTCAAATTTACTGGCATTTCATATATTCTCTGCTATAACATTGTCCTGATTCTTTCTGTATATTCTTTACTTATGTTTTTGTTTTCCTTAATCAAAGTGTGTCTTTTAAATCTTTTCAAAGAATATTCTTTGCACTTACTAAATCACCTGAATTTTATACGTTTTCTGTTGTATTAAGTTCTGCTCATATCTTTATTTATCTTTTTTCTATATTCTCAGGGTTTATTGTTTTGATTTTCTGATGTCAAGTAAAACACTTGGTTATTCATTTTAATCAATCTTTTTACTTATAAAGATTTGAACTTTTAAAGATTCCAGCTTACTTGTACATTTCTATGGGACCATTCCTCTACACTGTTGCCGGCCTAAGGCTTAGATCACCATTAGCAATGTATATATTGACATATTATCCCCTCGGCTTTCTGTGATTCCCTACATCTCACCTTTCTTTGCAGACAAGCCATTTGAAATACCCTTAAATTATTTCACAGCCAATAATTCTTTGAAATAATGTTTTTTTTTAGAGAAATCATCTTATATAATTAGGGAGAAAATCTCACCTTCCATATTTTTCTAAACAGCATAATTTCACTCTTCTCACTGCTTAATTTGTTGTATTAAACAACCTTTCAATATTTAGCTTTATCAATGACATGTACTTTAAAAATGTTTTAGAGATACTACCAGTCTTTGAAAACCTCCTTTTTCCTTGTTTCATTTCCAGGTTTATGTATATTTTCTGCCTAGCACCTGATTATTCCAACATCTGATGGGTGGCCTAAGGAATCTAATTCTGGTATTGATTGTTTTTGCTGATTGTCTCCCTTTGTAGCTGATTTATTCATTATTGTGTAAATTTAGATCATGAGCTCATGTTTAGCTAAACAGCTGACCTTGTAAGAGGCTTAGGTGTGAACGTTCGTAAGTTTCAGCAAAAAGTCGGCAAAGATTTATTTGTGTCCCTCCAATGAGTTGCCCACAAGGACCCCGTTTTCTAGAAGTGTTGGTCCGATACTCCTTCTAGGAGTATAGGACTTAGACGGGGCTGCTTTTGGCCCCCGAACTTGGGCAGGTGCAGTGGGCGGCCTATGGCCCGGGCAGGAGCCTCTCTGCGTGTGAACCTGGGAATCATCTCTCCTGCGAACTTCGGTCACCTGGCAGGAAGCTACGATGTCCAGACCTATGGTTAGCTGTTCAGCGAGGTATACTGCGCGGGCAGGTTCCACACACACTTCAACTAAGTGGGTGGCCTGAGTGGAAAAGTGAGAGTTTGGGCAGCTGTGCAGACAAAGACGGCGCCCTATGGCCTGGGCCTAAATGCTTGTGACACTCCACTGCGCCTGCCGTGCTCTGAGGGCCCTGCCCTGGGCCCCCTGCTCCCCTGCCCTTTGTTCAGTCACAGCAGAGATGGCCACACCGACTCCCTCAGTGAGGGCAGTGTTCCAGCCTCCCTCAGCCCCGCCCACTCTCCGCAGGTTACCATGGACTACAGATGCTGCATTCTGAGGCCAGGGCGTTCCGAGGATGCCAAGGGCAGACATGATGACCTTAAATGATTTCCTCTTGTGTCAGTTTTGGTAAACTGTAGGAGCTAGGAAATGGTCAACTTTACAGAAATGTTCAAATTTACTGGCATTTCATATATTCTCTGCTATAACACTGTCCTGATTCTTTCTATATATTCTTTAATTATGTTTGTGTTTTCCTTAATCAAAGTGGTTCTTTTAAATCTTTTCAAAGAATATTCTTTGGACTTACTACCTCACCTGAATTTTATACGTTTTCTGTGGTATTAAGTTCTGCTCATTTCTTTATTTATCTTTTTTCTATGTTCTCAGGGTTTATTGTTTTGATCTTCTGATGTCAATTAAAACACTTGGTTATTCATTTTCATCAATCTTTTTACTTATAAAGATTTGAACTTTTAAACATTCCAGCTCACTTTTTAATTTCTAAGGGGCAGGTCCTCTACATTGTGGCTGGCCTAAGGCTTAGTTCACCATATAGCAATGTATATATTGACATTTTCCCCTCGACTTTCTGTGATTCCCTACATCTCACCTTTCTTTGCAGACAAGCCATTTGAAATACACTTAACTTATTTCACAGCCAATAAGTCTTTGAAATAATGTCTATTTTTTAGAGAAATCTTCTTATATAATTAGGCAGAAAATCTCACCTGCCATAGTTTTCAAAACAGCATAATTTCACTCTTCTCAATGCTTAATCTGTGGTATTAAACAACCTTTGAGTATTTAGGTTTATCAACGACATGTACTTTAAAAATGTTTTAGAGATCCTACCAGCCTTTGAAAACCTCCTTGTTCCTTGTTTCAGTTCCAGTTTTATGTATATTTTCTGCCTTGCACCTGATTATTCCAACATCAGATGGATGGCCTAGGGAATCTCATTCTGGTATTGATTGTTTTTGCTGATTGTCTCCCTTTGTAGCTGATTTCTTCAATATTGTGTAAATTTAGATCATGAGCTCATGTTTAGCTAAACAGCTGACCTTGTAAGAGGCTTAGGTGTGAACGCTGGTAAGCTTTAGCAGAAAGTCGGCAAAGATTTATTTGTGTCCCTCCAATGAGTTGCCCGCAAGGACCCCGTTTTCCTCAAGTGTTGGTCCAATACTCTTTCGAGAGGCAGTGGACTCAGACATGGCTGCTTTTCAGCCTTCGATCTGGGGCAGGGCCAGTGGGCGGCCTGTGGCCCGGGCAAGTGCCTCTCCGCATGTGTCCCAGGGACCCATTTGCCTGCGAACTTCGGTCCCCTGGCAGGAAGCTACGATGCCCTGACCTATGGTGAGCTGTGCAGCGAGGAGTACTGCGCGGACGGGTTCCAAACACACTTCAAATAAGAGGGCGGCCTGAGTGGAAAGGTGAGAGTTTGGGCAGCTGTGCAGACAAAGAAGGCGCCCTTTTTCCTCGGCCTAAATGCTAGTGACACCCCACTGGGTCTGCCGGGCTCTGAGGGCCCTGCCCTGGGCCCCCTGCTCCCCTGCCCTTTGTTCAGTCACAGCAGAGATGGCCACACCCACTCCCTCTGTGAGGGCAGTCTTCCAAGCTCCCTCAGCCACGCCCCCTCTCCGCAGGTTACCATGGACTACAGATGCTGCATTCTGAGGCCAGGGCGTTCAGAGAATGCCAAGGGCAGACATGATGACCTTAAATGATTTCCTCTTGTGTCAGTTTTGGTAAACTTTAGGAGCTAGGAAATGGTCCGGTTTACAGAAATGTTCAAATTTACTGGCATTTCATATATTCTCTGCTATAACATTGTCCTGATTCTTTCTATATATTCTTTAATTATGTTTGTGTTTTCCTTAATCAAAGTGTGTCTTTAAAATCTTTTCAAAGAATATTCTTTGGACTTACTACCTCACCTGAATTTTATACGTTTTCTGTGGTATTAAGTTCTGCTCATATCTTTATTTATCTTTTTTCTATGTTCTCAGGGTTTATTGTTTTGATCATCTGATGTCAATTAAAACACTTGGTTATTCATTTTCATCAATGTTTTTACTTATAAAGATTTGAACTTTTAAAGATTCCAGCTCACTTTTAAATTTCTAAGGGTCAGGTCCTCTACATTGTGGCTGGCCTAAGGCTTAGTTCACCATATAGCAATGTATATATTGACATTTTCCCCTCGACTTTCTGTGATTCCCTACATCTCACCTTTCTTTGCAGACAAGCCATTTGAAATACACTTAAATCATTTCACAGCCAATAATTCTTTGAAATAATGTTTTTTTTAGAGAAATCATCTTATATAATTAGGCAGAAAATCTCACCTTCCATATTTTCTAAACAGCATAATTTCACTCTTCTCACTGCTTAATTTGTTGTATTAAACAACCTTTCAGTATTTAGCTTTATCAATTACATGTACTTTAAAAATGTTTTAGAGATCCTACCAGTCGTTGAAAACCTCCTTGTTCCTTGTTTCATTTCCAGGTTTATGTATATTTTCTGCCTAGCACCTGATTATTCCAACATCTGATGGGTGGCCTAAGGAATCTAATTCCTGTATTGATTGTTTTTGCTGATTGTCTCCCTTTGTAGCTGATTTCTTCAATATTGTGTAAATTTAGATCATGAGCTCATGTTTAGCTAAACAGCTGACCTTGTAAGAGGCTTAGGTGTGAGCGCTCGTAAGTTTCAGCAAAAAGTCGGCAAAGATTTATTTGTGTCCCTCCAATGAGTTGCCCACAAGGACCACGTTTTCTAGAAGTGTTGGTCCAATACTCCCTCTACGGGTAGGGGACTTAGACAGGGCTGCTTTCGGCCACCGATCCTGGGCAGGGGCAGTGGGCGGCCTGTGGCCCGGGCAGGAGCCTCTCTGCGTGTGAACCTGGGAATCATCTCTCCTGCGAACTTCGGTCACCTGGCAGGAAGCTACGATGCCCAGTCCTATGGTTAGCTGTGCAGCGAGGTATACTGCGCGGACAGGTTCCACACACACTTCAACTAAGTGGGTGGCCTGAGTGGAATAGTGAGAGTTTGGGCAGCTGTGCAGACAAAGAAGGTGCCCTATGGCCTGGGACTAAAGGCTTGTGACACACCACTGGGCCTGCCGTGCTCTGAGGGCCCTGCCCTGGGCCCTCTGCTCCCCTGCCCTTTGTTCAGTCACAGCAGAGATGGCCACACCCACTCCCTCAGTGAGGGCAGTGTTCCAGGCTCCCTCAGCCCTGCCCACTCTCCGCAGGTTACCATGGACTACGGATGCTGCATTCTGAGGCCAGGGCGTTCTGAGAATGCCAAGGGCAGACATGATGACCTTAAATGATTTCCTCTTGTGTCAGTTTTGGTAAACTGTAGGAGCTAGGAAATGGTCAACTTTACAGAAATGTTCAAATTTACTGGCATTTCATATATTCTCTGCTATAACTTTGCCCTGATTCTTTCTATATATTATTTAATTATGTTTGTGTTTTCCTTAATCAAAGTGTGTCTTTTAAATCTTTTCAAAGAATATTCTTTGGACTTACTACCTCACCTGAATTTTATACGTTTTCTGTGGTATTAAGTTCTGCTCATATCTTTATTTATCTTTTTTCTATGTTCTCAGGGTTTATTGTTTTGATCTTCTGATGTCAATTAAAACACTTGGTTATTCATTTTCATCAATCATTTTACTTATAAAGATTTGAACTTTTAAAGATTCCAGCTCACTTTTAAGTTTCTAAGGGTCAGGTCCTCTACATTGTGGCTGGCCTAAGGCTTAGTTCACCATATAGCAATGTATATATTGACATTTTCCCCTCTATTTTCTGTGATTCCCTTCATCTCACCTTTCTTTGCAGACAAGCCTTTTGAAATACACTTAACTTATTTCACAGCCAATAAGTCTTTGAAATAATGTCTATTTTATAGAGAAATCTTCTTATATAATTAGGCAGAAAATCCTACCTGCCATAGTTTTCAAAACAATATAATTTCACTCTTCTCAATGCTTAATCTGTGGTATTAAACAACCTTTGAGTATTTAGGTTTATCAACGACATGTACTTTAAAAATGTTTGAGAGATCCTACCAGCCTTTGAAAACCTCCTTGTTCCTTTTTTCATTTCCAGTTTTATGTATATTTTCTGCCTTGCACCTGATTATTCCAACATCAGATGGATGGCCTAGGGTATCTCATTCTGGTATTGATTGTTTTGCTGTTTGTCTCACTTTGCAGCTGATTTCTTCAATATTGTGTAAATTTAGATCATGAGCTCATGTTTAGCTAAACAGCTGACCTTGTAAGAGGTTTAGGTGTGAACGCTGGTAAGCTTCAGCAGAAAGTCGGCAAAGATTTATTTGTGTCCCTCCAATGAGTTGCCCGCAAGGACCCCGTTTTCTACAAGTGTTGGTCCAATACTCCTTCGAGAGGCAGTGGACTCAGACATGGCTGCTTTTCAGCCTTCGATCTGGGGCAGGGCCAGTGGGCGGCCTGTGGCCCGGGCAAGAGCCTCTCCGCATGTGTCCCAGGGACCCATTTGCCTGCGAACTTCGGTCACCTGGCAGGAAGCTACGATGCCCTGACCTATGGTGAGCTGTGCAGCGAGGAGTACTGCGCGGACAGGTTCCAAACACACTTCAAATAAGAGGGCGGCCTGAGTGGAAAGGTGAGAGTTTGGGCAGCTGTGCAGACAAAGATGGCGCCCTTTGGCCTGGGCCTAAATGCTTGTGACACCCCACTGGGTCTGCCGGGCTCTGAGGGCCCTGCCCTGGGCCCCCTGCTCCCCTGCCCTTTGTTCAGTCACAGCAGAGATGGCCACACACACTCCCTCAGTGAGGGCAGTCTTCCAACCTCCCTCAGCCACGCCCCCTCTCCGCAGGTTACCATGGACTACAGATGCTGCATTCTGAGGCCAGGGCGTTCCGAGAATGCCAAGGGCAGACATGATGACCTTAAATGATTTCCTCTTGTGTCAGTTTTGGTAAACTTTAGGAGCTAGGAAATGGTCCGCTTTACAGAAATGTTCAAATTTACTGGCACTTCATATATTCTCTGCTATAACATTGTCCTGATTCTTTCTGTATATTCTTTACTTATGTTTTTGTTTTCCTTAATCAAAGTGTGTCTTTTAAATCTTTTCAAAGAATATTCTTTGCACTTACTAAATCACCTGAATTTTATACGTTTTCTGTTGTATTAAGTTCTGCTCATATCTTTATTTATCTTTTGTCTATGTTCTCAGGGTTTATTGTTTTGATTTTCTGATGTCAAGTAAAACACTTGGTTATTCATTTTAATAAATCTTTTTACTTATAAAGATTTGAACTTTTAAAGATTCCAGCTTACTTGTACGTTTCTAAGGGTCCATTCCTCTACACTGTTGCCGGCCTAAGGCTTAGTTCACCATATAGCAATGTATATATTGACATATTATCCCCTCGGCTTTCTGTGATTCCCTACATCTCACCTTTCTTTGCAGACAACCCATTTGAAATACCCTTAACTTATTTCACAGCCAATAATTCTTTGAAATAATGTGTATTTTTTAGAGAAATCATCTTATATAATTAGGCAGAAAATCTCACCTTCCATAGTTTTCTAAACAGCATAATTTCACTCTTCTCACTGCTTAATTTGTTGTATTAAACAACCTTTGAGTATTTAGCTTTATCAATGACATGTACTTTAAAAATGTTTTAGAGATCCTACCAGTCTTTGAAAACATGCTTGTTCCTTGTTTCATTTCCAGGTTTATGTATATTTTCTGCCTAGCACCTGATTATTCCAACATCTGATGGGTGGCCTACGGAATCTAATTCTGGTATTGATTGTTTTTGCTGATTGTCTCCCTTTGTAGCTGATTTCTTCATTATTGTGTAAATTTAGATCATGAGCTCATGTTTAGCTAAACAGCTGACCTTGTAAGAGGCTTAGGTGTGAACGCTCGTAAGTTTCAGCAAAAAGTCGGCAAAGATTTATTTGTGTCCCTCCAATGAGTTGTCCACAAGGACCCCGTTTTCTAGAAGTGTTGGTCCAATACTCACTCTAGGGGTAGGGGACATAGACAGGGCTGCTTTCGGCTCCCGATCTTGGGCAGGGGCAGTGGGCGGCCTGTGGCCCGGGCAGGAGCCTCTCTGCGTGTGAACCGGCGAATCATCTCTCCTGCGAACTTCGGTCACCTGGCAGGAAGCTATGATGCCCAGACCTATGGTTAGCTGTGCAGCGAGGTATACTGCGCGGACAGGTTCCACACACACTTCAACTAAGTGGGTGGCCTGAGTGGAAAAGTGAGAGTTTGGGTAGATGTGCAGACAAAGAAGGCGCACTATGGCCTGGGCCTAAATGCTTGTGACACACCACTGGGCCTGCCGGGCACTGAGGGCACTGCCCTGGGCCCCCTGCTCCCCTGCCCTTTGTTCAGTCACAGCAGAGATGGCCACACCGACTCCCTCAGTGAGGGCAGTGTTCCAGCCTCCCTCAGCCCCGCCCACTCTCCGCAGGTCACCATGGACTACAGATGCTGCATTCTGAGGCCAGGGCGTTCCGAGAATGCCAAGGGCAGACATGATGACCTTAAATGATTGCCTCTTGTGTCAGTTTTGGTAAACTGTAGGAGCTAGGAAATGGTCAACTTTACAGAAATGTTCAAATTTACTGGCATTTCATATATTCTCTGCTATAACTTTGCCCTGATTCTTTCTATATGTTCTTTAAATATGTTTGTGTTTTCCTTAATCAAAGTGTGTCTTTAAAATCTTTTCATAGAATATTCTTTGGACTTACTACCTCACCTGAATTTTATACGTTTTCTGTGGTATTAAGTTCTGCTCATATCTTTATTTATCTTTTTTCTATGTTCTCAGGGTTTATTGTTTTGATCATCTGATGTCAATTAAAACACTTGGTTATTCATTTTCATCAATCTTTTTACTTATAAAGATTTGAACTTTTAAAGATTCCAGCTCACTTTTAAGTTTCTAAGGGTCAGGTCCTCTACATTGTGGCTGGCCTAAGGCTTAGTTCACCATATAGTAATGTATATATTGACATTTTCCCCTCGACTTTCTGTGATTCCCTACATCTCACCTTTCTTTGCAGACAAGCCATTTGAAATACACTTAACTTATTTCACAGCCAATAAGTCTTTGAAATAATGTGTATTTTTTAGAGAAATCTTCTTATAAAATTAGGCAGAAAATCTCACCTGCCATAGTTTTCAAAACAGCATAATTTCACTCTTCTCAATGCTTAATCTGTGGTATTAAACAACCTTTGAGTATTTAGGTTTATCAACGACATGTACTTTAAAAATGTTTTAGAGATCCTACCCGCCTTTGAAAACCTCCTTGTTCCTTGTTTCAGTTCCAGTTTTATGTATATTTTCTGCCTTGCACCTGATTATTCCAACATCAGATGTATGGCCTAGGGAATCTCATTCTGGTATTGATTGTTTTTGCTGATTGTCTCCCTTTGTAGCTGATTTCTTCAATATTGTGTAAATTTAGATCATGAGCTCATGTTTAGCTAAACAGCTGACCTTGTAAGAGGCTTAGGTGTGAACGCTGGTAAGCTTCAGCAGAAAGTCGGCAAAGATTTATTTGTGTCCCTCCAATGAGTTGCCCGCAAGGACCCCGTTTTCTACAAGTGTTGGTCCAATACTCCTTCGAGAGGCAGTGGACTCAGACATGGCTGCTTTTCAGCCTTCGATCTGGGGCAGAGCCAGTGGGCGGCTTGTGGCCCGGGCAAGAGCCTCTCCGCATGTGTCCCAGGGACCCATTTGCCTGCGAACTTCGGTCACCTAGCAGGAAGCTACGATGCCCTGACCTATGGTTAGCTGTGCAGCGAGGTGTACTGCGTGGACAGATTCCAAACACACTTCAAATAAGAGGGCGGCCTGAGTGGAAAGTTTAGAGTTTGGGCAGCAGTGCAGACAAAGAAGGCGCCCTTTGGCCTGTTCCTAAATGCTTGTGACACCCCACTGGGTCTGCCGTGCTCTGAGGGCCCTGCCCTGGGCCCCCTGCTCCCCTGCCCTTTGTTCAGTCACAGCAGAGATGGCCACACCCACTCCCTCAGTGAGGGCAGTCTTCCAAGCTCCCTCAGCCACGCCCCTTCTCCGCAGGTTACCATGGACTACAGATGCTGCATTCTGAGGCCAGGGCGTTCCGAGAATGCCAAGGGCAGACATGATGACCTTAAATGATTTCCTCTTGTGTCAGTTTTGGTAAAGTTTAGGAGCTAGGAAATGGTCCGATTTACAGAAATGTTCAAATTTACTGGCATTTCATATATTCTCTGCTATAACATTGTCCTGATTCTTTCTGTATATTCTTTACATATGTTTTTGTTTTCCTTAATCAAAGTGTGTCTTTTAAATCTTTTCAAAGAATATTCTTTGGACTTACTACCTCACCTGAATTTTATACGTTTTCTGTTGTATTAAGTTCTGCTCATATCTTTATTTATCTTTTTTCTATGTTCTCAGGGGTTATTGTTTTGATTTTCTGATGTGAAGTAAAATACTTGGTTTTTCATTTTAATAAATCTTTTTACTTATAAAGATTTGAACTTTTAAAGATTCCAGCTTACTTGTACGTTTCTAAGGGTCCATTCCTCTACACTGTTGCTGGCCTAAGGCTTAGTTCACCATTAGCAATGTATATATTGACATATTATCCCCTCGGCTTTCTGTGATTCCCTACATCTCACCTTTCTTTGCAGACAAGCCATTTGAAATACCCTTAACTTATTTCACAGCCAATAGTCTTTGAAATAATGTGTATTTTTTAGAGAAATCATCTTATATATTTAGGCAGAAAATCTCACCTTCCATAGTTTTCTAAACAGCATAGTTTCACTCTTCTCACTGCTTAATTTGTTGTATTAAACAACCGTTGAGTATTTAGCTTTATCAATGACATGTACTTTAAAAATGTTTTAGAGACCCTACCAGTCTTTGAAAACATGCTTGTTCCTTGTTTCATTTCCAGGTTTATGTATATTTTCTGCCTAGCACCTGATTATTCCAACATCTCAAGGATGGCCTAGGGAATCTAATTCTGGTATTGACTGTTTTTGCTGATTGTCTACTTTGTAGCTGATTTCTTCATTATTGTGTAAATTTATATCATGAGCTCATGTTTAGCTAAACAGCTGACCTTGTAAGAGTCTTAGGTGTGAACGGTCGAAAGTTTCATCAAAAAGTCGGCAGAGATTTATATGTGTCCCACCAATGAGTTGCCCACACGGACCCCGTTTTCTAGAAGTGTTGGTCCAATACTCCCTCTAGGGGTAGGGGACTTAGACAGGGCTGCTTTCCGCCCCCGATATTGGGCAGGGGCAGTGGGCGGCCTGTGGCGCGGGCAGGAGCCTCTCTGCGTGTGAACCCGGGAATCATCTCTCCTGCGAACTTCGGTCACCTGGCAGGAAGCTACGATGCCCAGACCTATGGTTAGCTGTGCAGCGAGGTATACTGCGCGGACAGGTTCCACACTCACTTCAACTAAGTGGGTGGCCTGAGTGGAAAAGTGAGAGTTTGGGTAGCTGTGCAGACAAAGAAGGCGCCCTATGGCCTGGGCCTAAATGCTTGTGACACTCCACTGGGCCTGCCGGGCTCTGAGGGCCCTGCCCTGGGCCCCTTGCTCCCCTGCCCTTTGTTCAGTCACAGCAGACACGGCCACACCCACTCCCTCTGTGAGGGCAGTGTTCCAGCCTCCCTCAGCCCCACCCACTCTCCGCAGGTTACCATGGACTACAGATGCTGCATTCTGAGGCCAGGGCGTTCCGAGAATGCCAAGGGCAGACATGATGACCTTAAATGATTGCCTCTTGTGTCAGTTTTGGTAAACTGTAGGAGCTAGGAAATGGTCAACTTTACAGAAATGTTTAAATTTACTGGCATTTCATATATTCTCTGCTATAACATTGTCCTGATTCTTTCTATATATTCTTTAATTATGTTTGTGTTTTCCTTAATCAAAGTGTGTCTTTTAAATCTTTTCAAAGAATATTCTTTGGACTTACTACCTCACCTGAATTTTATACGTTTTCTGTGGTATTAAGTTCTGCTCATATCTTTATTTATCTTTTTTCTATGTTCTCAGGATTTATTGTTTTGATCTTCTGATGTCAATTAAAACACTTGGTTATTCATTTTCATCAATCTTTTTACTTATAAAGATTTGAACTTTTAAAGATTCCAGCTAACTTTTAAGTATCTAAGGGTCAGGTCCTCTACATTGTGGCTGGTCTAAGGCTTAGTTCACCATAGAGCAATGTATATATTGTCATTTTCCCCTCGACTTTCTGTGATTCCCTACATCTCACCTTTCTTTGCAGACAAGCCTTTTGAAATACACTTAACTTATTTCACAGCCAATAATTCTTTGAAATAATGTGTATTTTTTAGAGAAATCATCTTATATAATTAGGCAGAAAATCTCACCTTCCATAGTTTTCTAAACAGCATAATTTCACTCTTCTCACTGCTTAATTTGTTGTATTAAACAACCTTTGAGTATTTAGCTTTATCAATGACATGTACTTTAAAAATGTTTTAGAGATCCTACCAGTCTTTGAAAACATGCTTCTTCCTTGTTTCATTTCCAGGTTTATGTATATTTTCTGCCTAGCACCTGATTATTCCAACATCTCAAGGATGGCCTAGGGAATCTAATTCTGGTATTGATTGTTTTTGCTGATTGTCTCCCTTTGTAGCTGATTTCTTCATTATTGTGTAAATTTAGATCATGAGCTCATGTTTAGCTAAACAGCTGACCTTGTAAGAGGCTTAGGTGTGAACGCTCGTAAGTTTCAGCAAAAAGTCGGCAAAGATTTATTTGTGTCCCTCCAATGAGTTGCCCACAAGGAGCCCGTTTTCTAGAAGTGTTGGTCCAATACTCCTTCTAGGGGTAGGGGACTTAGACAGGGCTGCTTTCGGCCCCCGATCTTGGGCAGGGGCAGTGGGCGGCCTGTGGCCCGGGCAGGAGCCTCTCTGCGTGTGAACCTGGGAATCATCTCTCCTGCGTACTTCGGTCACCTGGCAGGAAGCTACGATGCCCAGACCTATGGTTAGCTGTGCAGCGAGGTATACTGCGCGGACAGGTTCCACACACACTTCAACTAAGTGGGTGGCCTGAGTGGAAAAGTGAGAGTTTGGGTAGCTGTGCAGACAAAGAAGGCGCCCTATGGCCTGGGCCTAAATGCTTGTGACACTGCACTGGGCCTGCCGGGCTCTGAGGGCCCTGCCCTGGGCCCCCTGCTCCCCTGCCCTTTGTTCAGTCACAGCAGAGATGGCCACACCGACTCCCTCAGTGAGGGCAGTGTTCCAGCCTCCCTCAGCCCCGCCCACTCTCCGCAGGTTACCATGGACTACAGATGCTGCATTCTGAGGCCAGGGCGTTCCGAGAATGCCAAGGGCAGACATGATGACCTTAAATGATTTCCTCTTGTGTCAGTTTTGGTAAACTGTAGGAGCTAGGAAATGGTCCACTTTACAGAAATGTTCCAATTTACTGGCATTTCATATATTCTCTGCTATAACATTGTCCTGATTCTTTCTATATGTTCTTTAATTATGTTTGTGTTTTCCTTAATCAAAGTGTGTCTTTTAAATCTTTTCAAAGAATATTCTTTGGACTTACTACCTCACCTGAATTTTATACGTTTTCTGTGGTATTAAGTTCTGCTCATATCCTTATTTATCTTTTTTCTATGTTCTCAGGGTTTATTGTTTTGATCTTCTGATGTCAATTAAAACACTTGGTTATTCATTTTCATCAATCTTTTTACTTATAAAGATTTGAACTTTTAAAGATTCCAGCTCACTTTTAAATTTCTAAGGGTCAGGTCCTCTACATTGTGGCTGGCCTAAGGCTTAGTTCACCATATAGCAATGTATATATTGACATTTTCCCCTCGACTTTCTGTGATTCCCTACATCTCACCTTTCTTTGCAGACAAGACATTTGAAATACACTTAACTTATTTCACAGCCAATAAGTCTTTGAAATAATGTCTATTTTTTAGAGAAATCTTCTTATATAATTAGGCAGAAAATCTCACCTGCCATAGATTTCAAAACAGCATAATTTCACTCTTCTCCATGCTTAATCTGTGGTATTAAACAACCTTTGAGTATTTAGGTTTATCAACGACATGTACTTTAAAAATGTTTTAGAGATCCTACCAGCCTTTGAAAACCTCCTTGTTCCTTGTTTCAGTTCCAGTTTTATGTATATTTTCTGCCTTGCACCTGATTATTCCAACATCAGATGGATGGCCTTGGGAATCTCATTCTGGTATTGATTGTTTTTGCTAATTGTCTCCCTTTGTAGCTGATTTCTTCAATATTGTGTAAATTTAGATCATGAGCTCATGTTTAGCTAAACAGCTGACCTTGTAAGAGGCTTAGGTGTGAACGCTGGTAAGCTTCAGCAGAAAGTGGGCAAAGATTTACTTGTGTCCCTCCAATGAGTTGCCCGCAAGGACCCCGTTTTCTACAAGTGTTGGTCCAATACTCCTTCGAGAGGCAGTGGACTCAGACATGGCTGCTTTTCAGCCTTCGATCTGGGGCAGGGCCACTGGGCGGCCTGTGGCCCGGGCAAGAGCCTCTCCGCATGTGTCCCAGGGACCCATTTGCCTGCGAACTTCGGTCACCTGGCAGGAAGCTACGATGCCCTGACCTATGGTGAGCTGTGCAGCGAGGAGTACTGCGCGGACAGGTTCCAAACACACTTCAAATAAGAGGGCGGCCTTAGTGGAAAGGTGAGAGTTTGGGCAGCTGTGCAGACAAAGAAGGCGCCCTTTGGCCAGGGCCTAAGTGCTTGTGACACGCCACTGGGTCTGCCGGGCTCTGAGGGTCCTGCCCTGGGCCCCCTGCTCACCTGCCCTTTGTTCAGTCACAGCAGAGATGGCCACACCCACTCCCTCAGTGAGGGCAGTCTTCCAACCTCCCTCAGCCACGCCCCCTCTCCGCAGGTTACCATGGACTACAGATGCTGCATTCTGAGGCCAGGGCGTTCCGAGAATGCCAAGGGCAGACATGATGACCTTAAATGATTTCCTCTTGTGTCAGTTTTGGTAAACTTTAGGAGCTAGGAAATGGTCCGCTTTACAGAAATGTTCAAATTTACTGGCATTTCATATATTCTCTACTATAACATTGTCCTGATTCTTTCTGTATATTCTATACTTATGTTTTTGTTTTCCTTAATCAAAGTGTGTCTTTTAAATCTTTTCAAAGAATATTCTTTGCACTTACTAAATCACCTGAATTTTATACGTTTTCTGTTGTATTAAGTTCTGCTCATATCTTTATTTATCTTTTTTCTATGTTCTCAGGGTTTATTGTTTTGATTTTCTGATGTCAAGTAAAACACTAGGTTATTCATTTTAATAAATCTTTTTACTTATAAAGATTTGAACTTTTAAAGATTCCAGCTTACTTGTACGTTTCTAAGGGTCCATTCCTCTACACTGTTTCCGGCCTAAGGCTTAGTTCACCATATAGCAATGTATATATTGACATATTATCCCCTCGGCTTTCTGTGATTCCCTACATCTCACCTTTCTTTGCAGACAGCCATTTGAAATACCCTTAACTTATTTCACAGCCAATAATTCTTTGAAATAATGTGTATTTTTTAGAGAAATCATCTTATATAATTAGGCAGAAAATCTCACCTTCCATAGTTTTCTAAACAGCATAATTTCACTCTTCTCACTGCTTAATTTGTTGTATTAAACAACCTTTGAGTATTTAGCTTTATCAATGACATGTAAGTTAAAAATGTTTTAGAGATCCTACCAGTCTTTGAAAACATGCTTGTTCCTTGTTTCATTTCCAGGTTTATGTATATTTTCTGCCTAGCACCTGATTATTCCAACATCTCAAGGATGGCCTAGGGAACCTAATTCTGGTATTGATTGTTTTTGCTGATTGTCTCCCTTTGTAGCTGATTTCTTCATTATTGTGTAAATTTAGATCATGAGCTCATGTTTAGCTAAACAGCTGACCTTGTAAGAGGCTTAGGTGTGAACGCTCGTAAGTTTCAGCAAAAAGTCGGCAAAGATTTATTTGTGTCCCTCCAATGAGTTGCCCACAAGGACCCCGTTTTCTAGAAGTGTTGGTCCAATACTCCTTCTAGGGGTAGGGGACTTAGACAGGGCTGCTTTCGGCCCCCGATCTTGGGCAGGGACAGTGGGCGGCCTGTGGCCCGGGCAGGAGCCTCTCTGCGTGTGAACCTGGGAATCATCTCTCCTGCGAACTTCGGTCACCTGGCAGGAAGCTACGATGCCCAGACCTATGGTTAGCTGTGCAGCGAGGTATAAAGCGCGGACAGGTTCCACACACACTTCAACTAAGTGGGTGGCCTGAGTGGAAAAGTGAGAGTTTGGGTAGCTGTGCAGACAAAGAAGGCGCCCTATGGCCTGGGCCTAAATGCTTGTGACACTCCACTCGGCCTGCCGGGCTCTGAGGGCCCTGCCCTGGGCCCCCTGCTCCCCTGCCCTTTGTTCAGTCACAGCAGAGATGGCCACACCGACTCCCTCAGTGAGGGCAGTGTTCCAGCCTCCCTCAGCCCCGCCCACTCTCCGCAGGTCACCATGGACTACAGATGCTGCATTCTGAGGCCAGGGCGTTCCGAGAATGCCAAGGGCAGACATGATGACCTTAAATGATTTCCTCTTGTGTCAGTTTTGGTAAACTGTAGGAGCTAGGAAATGGTCCACTTTACAGAAATGTTCCAATTTACTGGCATTTCATATATTCTCTGCTATAACATTGTCCTGATTCTTTCTATATATTCTTTAATTATGTTTGTGTTTTCCTTAATCAAAGTGTGTCTTTTAAATCTTTTCAAAGAATATTCTTTGGACTTACTACCTCACCTGAATTTTATACGTTTTCTGTGGTATTAAGTTCTGCTCATATCTTTATTTATCTTTTTTCTATGTTCTCAGGGTTTATTGTTTTGATCTTCTGATGTCAATTAAAACACTTGGTTATTCATTTTCATCAATCTTTTTACTTATAAATATTTGAACTTTTAAAGATTCCAGCTCACTTTTAAATTTCTAAGGGTCAGGTTCTCTACATTGTGGCTGGCCTAAGGCTTAGTTCACCATATAGCAATGTATATATTGACATTTTCCCCTCGACTTTCTGTGATTCCCTACATCTCACCTTTCTTTGCAGACAAGACATTTGAAATACACTTAACTTATTTCACAGCCAATAAGTCTTTGAAATAATGTCTATTCTTTAGAGAAATCTTCTTATATAATTAGGCAGAAAATCTCACCTGCCATAGTTTTCAAAACAGCATAATTTCACTCTTCTCAATGCTTAATCTGTGGTATTAAACAACCTTTGAGTATTTAGGTTTATCAACGACATGTACTTTAAAAATGTTTTAGAGATCCTACCAGCCTTTTAAAATCTCCTTGTTCCTTGTTTCAGTTCCAGTTTTATGTATATTTTCTGCCTTGCACCTGATTATTCCAACATCAGATGGATGGCCTAGGGAATCTCATTCTGGTATTGATTGTTTTTGCTGATTGTCTCCCTTTGTAGCTGATTTCTTCAATATTGTGTAAATTTAGATCATGAGCTCATGTTTAGCTAAACAGCTGACCTTGTAAGAGGCTTAGGTGTGAACGCTGGTAAGCTTCAGCAGAAAGTCGGCAAAGATTTATTTGTGTCCCTCCAATGAGTTGCCCGCAGGGACCCCGTTTTCTACAAGTGTTGGTCCAATACTCCTTCGAGAGGCAGTGGACTCAGACATGGCTGCTTTTCAGCCTTCGATCTGGGGCAGGGCCAGTGGGCGGCCTGTGGCCCGGGCAAGAGCCTCTCCGCATGTGTCCCAGGGACCCATTTGCCTGCGAACTTCGGTCACCTGGCAGGAAGCTACCATGCCCTGACCTATGGTGAGCTGTGCAGCGAGGAGTACTGCGCGGACAGGTTCCAAACACACTTCAAATAAGAGGGCGGCCTGAGTGGAAAGGTGAGAGTTTGGGCAGCTGTGCAGACAAAGAAGGCGCCCTTTGGCCTGGGCCTAAATGCTTGTGACACCCCACTGGGTCTGCCGGGCTCTGAGGGCCCTGCCCTGGGCCCCCTGTTCCCCTGCCCTTTGTTCAGTCACAGCAGAGATGGCCACACCCACTCCCTCAGTGAGGGCAGTCTTCCAACCTCCCTAAGCCACGCCCCCTCTCCGCAGGTTACCATGGACTACAGATGCTGCATTCTGAGGCCAGGGCGTTCCAAGAATGCCAAGGGCAGACATGATGACGTTAAATGATTTCCTCTTGTGTCAGTTTTGGTAAAGTTTAGGAGCTAGGAAATGGTCCGCTTTACAGAAATGTTCAAATTTACTGGCATTTCATATATTCTCTGCTATAACATTGTCCTGATTCTTTCTGTATATTCTTTACTTATGTTTTTGTTTTCCTTAATCAAAGTGTGTCTTTTAAATCTTTTCAAAGAATATTCTTTGGACTTACTAAATCACCTGAATTTTATACGTTTTCTGTTGTATTAAGTTCTGCTCATATCTTTATTTATCTTTTTTCTATGTTCTCAGGGTTTATTGTTTTGATTTTCTGATGTCAAGTAAAACACTTGGTTATTCATTTTAATAAATCTTTTTACTTATAAAGATTTGAACTTTTAAAGATTCCAGCTTACTTGTACATTTCTAAGGGTCCATTCCTCTACACTGTTGCCGGCTTAAGGCTTAGTTCACCATATAGCAATGTATATATTGACCTATTATCCCCTCGGCTTTCTGTGATTCCCTACATCTCACCTTTCTTTGCAGACAAGCCATTTGAAATACCCTTAACTTATTTCACAGCCAATAATCTTTGAAATAATGTGTATTTTTAGAGAAATAATCTTATATTTAGGCAGAAAACCTCACCTTCCATAGTTTTCTAAACAGCATAATTTCACTCTTCTCACTGCTTAATTTGTTGTATTAAACAACCTTTGAGTATTTAGCTTTATCAATGACATGTACTTTAAAAATGTTTTAGAGATCCTACCAGTCTTTGAAAACATGCTTGTTCCTTGTTTCTTTTCCAGGTTTATGTATATTTTCTGCCTAGCACCTGATTATTCCAACATCTCAAGGATGGCCTAGGGAATCTAATTCTGGTATTGATTGTTTTTGCTGATTGTCTCCCTTTGTAGCTGATTTCTTCATTATTGTGTAAATTTAGATCATGAGCTCATGTTTAGCTAAACAGCTGACCTTGTAAGAGGCTTAGGTGTGAACGCTCGTAAGTTTCAGCAAAAAGTCGGCAAAGATTTATTTGTGTCCCTTCAATGAGTTGCCCACAAGGACCCCGTTTTCTAGAAGTGTTGGTCCAATACTCCCTCTAGGGGTAGGGGACTTAGACAGGGCTGCTTTCGGCCCCCGATCTTGGGCAGGGGCAGTGGGCGGCCTGTGGCCCGGGCAGGAGCCTCTCTGCGTGTGAACCTGGGAATCATCTCTCCTGCGAACTTCGGTCACCTGGCAGGAAGCTACGATGCCCAGACCTATGGTTAGCTGTGCAGCGAGGTATACTGCGTGGACAGGTTCCACACACACTTCAACTAAGTGGGTGGCCTGAGTGGAAAAGTGAGAGTTTGAGTAGCTGTGCAGACAAAGAAGGCGCCCTATGGCCTGGGCCTAAATGCTTGTGACACTCCACTGGGCCTGCCGGGCTCTGAGGGCCCTGCCCTGGGCCTCCTGCTCCCCTGCCATTTGTTTAGTCACAGCAGAGATGGCCACACCCACTCCCTCAGTGAGGGCAGTCTTCCAGCCTCCCTCAGCTCCGCCCACTCTCCGCAGGTTACCATGGACTACAGATGCTGCATTCTGAGGCCAGGGCGTTCCGAGAATGCCAAGGGCAGACATGATGACCTTAAATGATTTCCTCTTGTGTCAGTTTTGGTAAACTGTAGGAGCTAGGAAATGGTCCACTTTACAGAAATGTTCCAATTTACTGGCATTTCATATATTCTCTGCTATAACATTGTCCTGATTCTTTCTATATGTTCTTTAATTATGTTTGTGTTTTCCTTAATCAAAGTGTGTCTTTTAAATCTTTTCAAAGAATATTCTTTGGACTTACTACCTCACCTGAATTTTATACGTTTTCTGTGGTATTAAGTTCTGCTCATATCTTTATTTATCTTTTTTCTATGTTCTCAGGGTTTATTGTTTTGATCTTCTGATGTCAATTAAAACACTTGGTTATTCATTTTCATCAATCTTTTTACTTATAAAGATTTGAACTTTTAAAGGTTCCAGCTCACTTTTAAATTTCTAAGGGTCAGGTCCTCTACATTGTGGCTGGCCTAAGGCTTAGTTCACCATATAGCAATGTATATATTGACATTTTCCCCTCGACTTTCTGTGATTCCCTACATCTCACCTTTCTTTGCAGACAAGCCATTTGAAATACACTTAACCTATTTCACAGCCAATAAGTCTTTGAAATAATGTCTATTTTTTAGAGAAATCTTCTTATATAATTAGGCAGAAAATCTCACCTGCCATAGTTTTCAAAACAGCATAATTTCACTCTTCTCAATGCTTAATCTGTGGTATTAAACAACCTTTGAGTATTTAGCTTTATCAACGACATGTACTTTAAAAATGTTTTAGAGATCCTACCAGCCTTTGAAAACCTCCTTGTTCCTTGTTTCAGTTCCAGTTTTATGTATATTTTCTGCCTTGCACCTGATTATTCCAACATCAGATGGATGGCCTAGGGAATCTCATTCTGGTATTGATTGTTTTTGCTGATTGTCTCCCTTTGTAGCTGATTTCTTCAATATTGTGTAAATTTAGATCATGAGCTCATGTTTAGCTAAACAGCTGACCTTGTAAGAGGCTTAGGTGTGAACGCTGGTAAGCTTCAGCAGAAAGTCGGCAAAGATTTATTTGTGTCCCTCCAATGAGTTGCCCGCAGGGACCCCGTTTTCTACAAGTGTTGGTCCAATACTCCTTCGAGAGGCAGTGGACTCAGACATGGCTGCTTTTCAGCCTTCGATCTGGGGCAGGGCCAGTGGGCGGCCTGTGGCCCGGGCAAGAGCCTCTCCGCATGTGTCCCAGGGACCCATTTGCCTGTGAACTTCGGTCACCTGGCAGGAAGCTACCATGCCCTGACCTATGGTGAGCTGTGCAGCGAGGAGTACTGCGCGGACAGGTTCCAAACACACTTCAAATAAGAGGGCGGCCTGAGTGGAAAGGTGAGAGTTTGGGCAGCTGTGCAGACAAAGAAGGCGCCCTTTGGCCTGGGCCTAAATGCTTGTGACACCCCACTGGGTCTGCCGGGCTCTGAGGGCCCTGCCCTGGTCCCCCTGCTCCCCTGCCCTTTGTTCAGTCACAGCAGAGATTGCCACACCCACTCCCTCAGTGAGGGCAGTCTTCCAAACTCCCTCAGCCACGCCCCCTCTCCGCAGGTTACCATGGACTACAGATGCTGCATTCTGAGGCCAGGGCATTCCGAGAATGCCAAGGGCAGACATGATGACCTTAAATGATTTCCTCTTGTGTCAGTTTTGGTAATGTTTAGGAGCTAGGAAATGGTCTGCTTTACAGAAATGTTCAAATTAACTGGCATTTCATATATTCTCTGCTATAACATTGTCCTGATTCTTTCTGTATATTCTTTACTTATGTTTTTGTTTTCCTTAATCAAAGTGTGTCTTTTAAATCTTTTCAAAGAATATTCTTTGGACTTACTAAATCACCTGTATTTTATACGTTTTCTGTTGTATTAAGTTCTGCTCATATCTTTATTTATCTTTTTTCTATGTTCTCAGGGTTTATTGTTTTGATTTTCTGATGTCAAGTAAAACACTTGGTTATTCATTTTAATAAATCTTTTTCCTTATAAAGATTTGAACTTTTAAAGATTCCAGCTTACTTGTACGTTTCTAAGAGTCCATTCCTCTACACTGTTGCCGGCCTAAGGCTTAGTTCACCATATAGCAATGTATATATTGACCTATTATCCCCTCGGCTTTCTGTGATTCCCTACATCTCACCTTTCTTTGCAGACAAGCCATTTGAAATACCCTTAACTTATTTCACAGCCAATAATCTTTGAAATAATGTGTATTTTTAGAGAAATAATCTTATATTTAGGCAGAAAATCTCACCTTCCATAGTTTTCTAAACAGCATAATTTCACTCTTCTCACTGCTTAATTTGTTGTATTAAACAACCTTTGAGTATTTAGCTTTATCAATGACATGTACTTTAAAAATGTTTTAGAGATCCTACCAGTCTTTGAAAACATGCTTGTTCCTTGTTTCATTTCCAGGTTTATGTATATTTTCTGCCTAGCACCTGATTATTCCAACATCTCAAGGATGGCCTAGGGAATCTAATTCTGGTATTGATTTTTTTTGCTGATTGTCTCCCTTTGTAGCTGATTTCTTCATTATTGTGTAAATTTAGATCATGAGCTCATGTTTAGCTAAACAGCTGACCTTGTAAGAGGCTTAGGTGTGAACGCTCGTAAGTTTCAGCAAAAAGTCGGCAAAGATTTATTTGTGTCCCTCCAATGAGTTGCCCACAAGGACCCCGTTTTCTAGAAGTGTTGGTCCAATACTCCTTCTAGGAGTAGGGGACTTAGACAGGTCTGCTTTCGGCCCCCGATCTTGGGCAGGGGCAGTGGGCGTCCTGTGGCCCGGGCAGGAGCCTCTCTGCGTGTGAACCTGGGAATCATCTCTCCTGCGAACTTCGGTCACCTGGCAGGAAGCTACGATGCCCAGACCTATGGTTAGCTGTGCAGCGAGGTATACTGCGTGGACAGGTTCCACACACACTTCAACTAAGTGGGTGGCCTGAGTGGAAAAGTGAGAGTTTGGGTAGCTGTGCAGACAAAGAAGGCGCCCTATGGCCTGGGCCTAAATGCTTGTGACACTGCACTGGGCCTGCCGGGCTCTGAGGGCCCTGCCCTGGGCCCCCTGCTCCCCTGCCCTTTGTTCAGTCACAGCAGAGATGGCCACACCGACTCCCTCAGTGAGGGCAGTGTTCCAGCCTCCCTCAGCCCCGCCCACTCTCCGCAGGTTACCATGGACTACAGATGCTGCATTCTGAGGCCAGGGCGTTCCGAGAATGCCAAGGGCAGACATGATGACCTTAAATGATTTCCTCTTGTGTCAGTTTTGGTAAACTGTAGGAGCTAGGAAATGGTCCACTTTACAGAAATGTTCCAATTTACTGGCATTTCATATATTCTCTGCTATAACATTGTCCTGATTCTTTCTATATGTTCTTTAATTATGTTTGTGTTTTCCTTAATCAAAGTGTGTCTTTTATATCTTTTCAAAGAATATTCTTTGGACTTACTACCTCACCTGAATTTTATACGTTTTCTGTGGTATTAAGTTCTGCTCATATCTTTATTTATCTTTTTTCTATGTTCTCAGGGTTTATTGTTTTGATCTTCTGATGTCAATTAAAACACTTGGTTATTCATTTTCATCAATCTTTTTACTTATAAACATTTGAACTTTTAAAGATTCCAGCTCACTTTTAAATTTCTAATGTTCAGGTCCTCTACATTGTGGCTGGCCTAAGGCTTAGTTCACCATATAGCAATGTATATATTGACATTTTCCCCTCGACTTTCCGTGATTCCCTACATCTCACCTTTCTTTGCAGACAAGACATTTGAAATACACTTAACTTATTTCACAGCCAATAAGTCTTTGAAATAATGTCTATTTTTTAGAGAAATCTTCTTATATAATTAGGCAGAAAATCTCACCTGCCATAGTTTTCAAAACAGCATAATTTCACTCTTCTCAATGCTTAATCTGTGGTATTAAACAACCTTTGAGTATTTAGGTTTATCAACGACACGTACTTTAAAAATGTTTTAGAGATCCTACCAGCCTTTGAAAACCTCCTTGTTCCTTGTTTCAGTTCCAGTTTTATGTATATTTTCTGCCTTGCACCTGATTATTCCAACATCAGATGGATGGCCTAGGGAATCTCATTCTGGTATTGATTGTTTTTGCTGATTGTCTCCCTTTGTAGCTGATTTCTTCAATATTGTGTAAATTTAGATCATGAGCTCATGTTTAGCTAAACAGCTGACCTTGTAAGAGGCTTCGGTGTGAACGCTGGTAAGCTTCAGCAGAAAGTCGGCAAAGATTTATTTGTGTCCCTCCAATGAGTTGCCCGCAAGGACCCCATTTTCTACAAGTGTTGGTCCAATACTCCTTCGAGAGGCAGTGGACTCAGACATGGCTGCTTTTCAGCCTTCGATCTGGGGCAGGGCCAGTGGGCGGCCTGTGGCCCGGGCAAGAGCCTCTCCGCATGTGTCCCAGGGACCCATTTGCCTGCGAACTTCGGTCACCTGGCAGGAAGCTACGATGCCCTGACCTATGGTGAGCTGTGCAGCGAGGAGTACTGCGCGGACAGGTTCCACACACTTCAAATAAGAGGGCGGCCTGAGTGGAAAGGTGAGAGTTTGGGCAGCTGTGCAGACAAAGAAGGCGCCCTTTGGCCTGGGCCTAAATGCTTGTGACACCCCACTGGGTCTGCCGGGCTCTGAGGGCCCTGCCCTGGGCCCCCTGCTCCCCTGCCCTTTGTTCAGTCACAGCAGAGATGGCCACACCCACTCCCTCAGTGAGGGCAGTCTTCCAACCTCCCTCAGCCACGCCCCCTCTCCGCAGGTTACCATGGACTACAGATGCTGCATTCTGAGTCCAGGGCGTTCCGAGAATGCCAAGAGCAGATATGATGACCTTAAATGATTTCCTCTTTTGTCAGTTTTGGTAAACTTTAGGATCTAGGAAATGGTCCGCTTTACAGAAATGTTCAAATTTACTGGCATTTCATATATTCTCTGCTATAACATTGTCCTGATTCTTTCTGTATATTCTATACTTATGTTTTTGTTTTCCTTAATCAAAGTGTGTCTTTTAAATCTTTTCAAAGAATATTCTTTGGACTTACTAAATCACCTGAATTTTATACGTTTTCTGTTGTATTAAGTTCTGCTCATATCTTTATTTATCTTTTTTCTATGTTCTCAGGGTTTATTGTTTTGATTTTCTGATGTCAAGTAAAACACTTGGTTATTCATTTTAATAAATCTTTTTACTTATAAAGATTTGAACTTTTAAAGATTCCAGCTTACTTGTACGTTTCTAAGGGTCCATTCCTCTACACTGTTTCCGGCCTAAGGCTTAGTTCAACATATAGCAATGTATATATTGACATATTATCCCCTCGGCTTTCTGTGATTCCCTACATCTCACCTTTCTTTGCAGACAAGCCATTTGCAATACCCTTAACTTATTTCACAGCCAATAATTCTTTGAAATAATGTGTATTTTTTAGAGAAATCATCTTATATAATTAGGCAGAAAATCTCACCTTCCATAGTTTTCTAAACAGCATAATTTCACTCTTCTCACTGCTTAATTTGTTGTATTAAACAACCTTTGAGTATTTAGCTTTATCAATGACATGTACTTTAAAAATGTTTTAGAGATCCTACCAGTCTTTGAAAACATGCTTGTTCCTTGTTTCATTTCCAGGTTTATGTATATTTTCTGCCTAGCACCTGATTATTCCAACATCTCAAGGATGGCCTAGGGAATCTAATTCTGGTATTGATTGTTTTTGCTGATTGTCTCCCTTTGTAGCTGATTTCTTCATTATTGTGTAAATTTAGATCATGAGCTCATGTTTAGCTAAACAGCTGACCTTGTAAGAGGCTTAGGTGTGAACGCTCGTAAGTTTCAGCAAAAAGTCGGCAAAGATTTATTTGTGTCCCTCCAATGAGTTGCCCACAAGGACCCCGTTTTCTAGAAGTGTTGGTCCAATACTCCTTCTAGGAGTAGGGGACTTAGACAGGTCTGCTTTCGGCCCCCGATCTTGGGCAGGGGCAGTGGGCGTCCTGTGGCCCGGGCAGGAGCCTCTCTGCGTGTGAACCTGGGAATCATCTCTCCTGCGAACTTCGGTCACCTGGCAGGAAGCTACGATGCCCAGACCTATGGTTAGCTGTGCAGCGAGGTATACTGCGCGGACAGGTTCCACACACACTTCAACTAAGTGGGTGGCCTGAGTGGAAAAGTGAGAGTTTGGGTAGCTGTGCAGACAAAGAAGGCGCCCTATGGCCTGGGCCTAAATGCTTGTGACACTGCACTGGGCCTGCCGGGCTCTGAGGGCCCTGCCCTGGGCCCCCTGCTCCCCTGCCCTTTGTTCAGTCACAGCAGAGATGGCCACACCGACTCCCTCAGTGAGGGCAGTGTTCCAGCCTCCCTCAGCCCCGCCCACTCTCCGCAGGTTACCATGGACTACAGATGCTGCATTCTGAGGCCAGGGCGTTCCGAGAATGCCAAGGGCAGACATGATGACCTTAAATGATTTCCTCTTGTGTCAGTTTTGGTAAACTGTAGGAGCTAGGAAATGGTCCACTTTACAGAAATGTTCCAATTTACTGGCATTTCATATATTCTCTGCTATAACATTGTCCTGATTCTTTCTATATGTTCTTTAATTATGTTTGTGTTTTCCTTAATCAAAGTGTGTCTTTTATATCTTTTCAAAGAATATTCTTTGGACTTACTACCTCACCTGAATTTTATACGTTTTCTGTGGTATTAAGTTCTGCTCATATCTTTATTTATCTTTTTTCTATGTTCTCAGGGTTTATTGTTTTGATCTTCTGATGTCAATTAAAACACTTGGTTATTCATTTTCATCAATCTTTTTACTTATAAACATTTGAACTTTTAAAGATTCCAGCTCACTTTTAAATTTCTAATGTTCAGGTCCTCTACATTGTGGCTGGCCTAAGGCTTAGTTCACCATATAGCAATGTATATATTGACATTTTCCCCTCGACTTTCCGTGATTCCCTACATCTCACCTTTCTTTGCAGACAAGACATTTGAAATACACTTAACTTATTTCACAGCCAATAAGTCTTTGAAATAATGTCTATTTTTTAGAGAAATCTTCTTATATAATTAGGCAGAAAATCTCACCTGCCATAGTTTTCAAAACAGCATAATTTCACTCTTCTCAATGCTTAATCTGTGGTATTAAACAACCTTTGAGTATTTAGGTTTATCAACGACACGTACTTTAAAAATGTTTTAGAGATCCTACCAGCCTTTGAAAACCTCCTTGTTCCTTGTTTCAGTTCCAGTTTTATGTATATTTTCTGCCTTGCACCTGATTATTCCAACATCAGATGGATGGCCTAGGGAATCTCATTCTGGTATTGATTGTTTTTGCTGATTGTCTCCCTTTGTAGCTGATTTCTTCAATATTGTGTAAATTTAGATCATGAGCTCATGTTTAGCTAAACAGCTGACCTTGTAAGAGGCTTCGGTGTGAACGCTGGTAAGCTTCAGCAGAAAGTCGGCAAAGATTTATTTGTGTCCCTCCAATGAGTTGCCCGCAAGGACCCCGTTTTCTACAAGTGTTGGTCCAATACTCCTTCGAGAGGCAGTGGACTCAGACATGGCTGCTTTTCAGCCTTCGATCTGGGGCAGGGCCAGTGGGCGGCCTGTGGCCCGGGCAAGAGCCTCTCCGCATGTGTCCCAGGGACCCATTTGCCTGCGAACTTCGGTCACCTGGCAGGAAGCTACGATGCCCTGACCTATGGTGAGCTGTGCAGCGAGGAGTACTGCGCGGACAGGTTCCAAACACACTTCAAATAAGAGGGCAGCCTGAGTGGAAAGGTGAGAGTTTGGGCAGCTGTGCAGACAAAGAAGGCGCCCTTTGGCCTGGGCCTAAATGCTTGTGACACCCCACTGGGTCTGCCGGGCTCTGAGGGCCCTGCCCTGGGCCCCCTGCTCCCCTGCCCTTTGTTCAGTCACAGCAGAGATGGCCACACCCACTCCCTCAGTGAGGGCAGTCTTCCAAGCTCCCTCAGCCACGCCCCCTCTCCGCAGGTTACCATGGACTACAGATGCTGCATTCTGAGTCCAGGGCGTTCCGAGAATGCCAAGAGCAGATATGATGACCTTAAATGATTTCCTCTTTTGTCAGTTTTGGTAAACTTTAGGATCTAGGAAATGGTCCGCTTTACAGAAATGTTCAAATTTACTGGCATTTCATATATTCTCTGCTATAACATTGTCCTGATTCTTTCTGTATATTCTATACTTATGTTTTTGTTTTCCTTAATCAAAGTGTGTCTTTTAAATCTTTTCAAAGAATATTCTTTGGACTTACTAAATCACCTGAATTTTATACGTTTTCTGTTGTATTAAGTTCTGCTCATATCTTTATTTATCTTTTTTCTATGTTCTCAGGGTTTATTGTTTTGATTTTCTGATGTCAAGTAAAACACTTGGTTATTCATTTTAATAAATCTTTTTACTTATAAAGATTTGAACTTTTAAAGATTCCAGCTTACTTGTACGTTTCTAAGGGTCCATTCCTCTACACTGTTTCCGGCCTAAGGCTTAGTTCAACATATAGCAATGTATATATTGACATATTATCCCCTCGGCTTTCTGTGATTCCCTACATCTCACCTTTCTTTGCAGACAAGCCATTTGCAATACCCTTAACTTATTTCACAGCCAATAATTCTTTGAAATAATGTGTATTTTTTAGAGAAATCATCTTATATAATTAGGCAGAAAATCTCACCTTCCATAGTTTTCTAAACAGCATAATTTCACTCTTCTCACTGCTTAATTTGTTGTATTAAAGAACCTTTGAGTATTTAGCTTTATCAATGACATGTACTTTAAAAATGTTTTAGAGATCCTACCAGTCTTTGAAAACATGCTTGTTCCTTGTTTCATTTCCAGGTTTATGTATATTTTCTGCCTAGCACCTGATTATTCCAACATCTCAAGGATGGCCTAGGGAACCTAATTCTGGTATTGATTGTTTTTGCTGATTGTCTCCCTTTGTAGCTGATTTCTTCATTATTGTGTAAATTTATATCATGAGCTCATGTTTAGCTAAACAGCTGACCTTGTAAGAGGCTTAGGTGTGAACGCTCGTAAGTTTCAGCAAAAAGTCGGCAAAGATTTATTTGTGTCCCTCCAATGAGTTGCCCACAAGGACCCCGTTTTCTAGAAGTGTTGGTCCAATACTCCTTCTAGGGGTAGGGGAATTAGACAGGGCTGCTTTCGGCCCCCGATCTTGGGCAGGGGCAGTGGGCGGCCTGTGGCCCGGGCAGGAGCCTCTCTGCGTGTGAACCTGGGAATCATCTCTCCTGCGAACTTCGGTCACCTGGCAGGAAGCTACGATGCCCAGACCTATGCTTAGCTGTGCAGCGAGGTATAAAGTGCGGACAGGTTCCACACACACTTCAACTAAGTGGGTGGCCTGAGTGGAAAAGTGACAGTTTGGGTAGCTGTGCAGACAAAGAAGGCGCCCTATGGCCTGGGCCTAAATGCTTGTGACACTTCACTGGGCCTGCCGGGCTCTGAGGGCCCTGCCCTGGGCCCCCTGCTCCCCTGCCCTTTGTTCAGTCACAGCAGAGATGGCCACACCGACTCCCTCAGTGAGGGCAGTGTTCCAGGCTCCCTCAGCCCCGCCCACTCTCTGCAGGTCACCATGGACTACAGATGCTGCATTCTGAGGCCAGGGCGTTCCGAGAATGCCAAGGGCAGACATGATGACCTTAAATGATTTCCTCTTGTGTCAGTTTTGGTAAACTGTAGGAGCTAGGAAATGGTCCACTTTACAGAAATGTTCCAATTTACTGGCATTTCATATATTCTCTGCTATAACATTGTCCTGATTCTTTCTATATATTCTTTAATTATGTTTGTGTTTTCCTTAATCAAAGTGTGTCTTTTAAATCTTTTCAAAGAATATTCTTTGGACTTACTACCTCACCTGAATTTTATACGTTTTCTGTGGTATTAAGTTCTGCTCATATCTTTATTTATCTTTTTTCTATGTTCTCAGGGTTTATTGTTTTGATCTTCTGATGTCAATTAAAACACTTGGTTATTCATTTTCATCAATCTTTTTACTTATAAAGATTTGAACTTTTAAAGATTCCAGCTCACTTATAAATTTCTAAGTGTCAGGTCCTCTACATTGTGGCTGGCCTAAGGCTTAGTTCACCATATAGCAATGGATATATTGACATTTTCCCCTCGACTTTCTGTGATCCCCTACATCTCACCTTTCTTTGCAGACAAGCCATTTGAAATACACTTAACCTATTTCACAGCCAATAAGTCTTTGAAATAATGTCTATTCTTTAGAGAAATCTTCTTATATAATTAGGCAGAAAATCTCACCTGCCATAGTTTTCAAAACAGCATAATTTCACTCTTCTCAATGCTTAATCTGTGGTATTAAACAACCTTTGAGTATTTAGGTTTATCAACGACATGTACTTTAAAAATGTTTTAGAGATCCTACCAGCCTTTGAAAACCTCCTTGTTCCTTGTTTCAGTTCCAGTTTTATGTATATTTTCTGCCTTGCACCTGATTATTCCAACATCAGATGGATGGCCTAGGGAATCTCATTCTGGTATTGATTGTTTTTGCTGATTGTCTCCCTTTGTAGCTGATTTCTTCAATATTGTGTAAATTTAGATCATGAGCTCATGTTTAGCTAAACAGCTGACCTTGTAAGAGGCTTAGGTGTGAACGCTGGTAAGCTTCAGCAGAAAGTCGGCAAAGATTTATTTGTGTCCCTCCAATGAGTTGCCCGCAGGGACCCCGTTTTCTACAAGTGTTGGTCCAATACTCCTTCGAGAGGCAGTGGACTCAGACATGGCTGCTTTTCAGCCTTCGATATGGGGCAGGGCCAGTGGGCGGCCTGTGGCCCGGGCAAGAGCCACTCCGCATGTGTTCCAGGGACCCATTTGCCTGCGAACTTCGGTCACCTGGCAGGAAGCTACCATGCCCTGACCTATGGTGAGCTGTGCAGCGAGGAGTACTGCGCGGACAGGTTCCAAACACACTTCAAATAAGAGGGCGGCCTGAGTGGAAAGGTGAGAGTTTGGGCAGCTGTGCAGACAAAGAAGGCGCCCTTTGGCCTGGGCCTAAATGCTTGTGACACCCCACTGGGTCTGCCGGGCTCTGAGGGCCCTGCCCTGGGCCCCCTGTTCCCCTGCCCTTTGTTCAGTCACAGCAGAGATGGCCACACCCACTCCCTCAGTGAGGGCAGTCTTCCAACCTCCCTCAGCCACGCCCCCTCTCCGCAGGTTACCATGGACTACAGATGCTGCATTCTGAGGCCAGGGCGTTCCGAGAATGCCAAGGGCAGACATGATGACGTTAAATGATATCCTCTTGTGTCAGTTTTGGTAAAGTTTAGGAGCTAGGAAATGGTCCGCTTTACAGAAATGTTCAAATTTACTGGCATTTCATATATTCTCTGCTATAACATTGTCCTGATTCTTTCTGTATATTCTTTACTTATGTTTTTGTTTTCCTTAATCAAAGTGTGTCTTTTAAATCTTTTCAAAGAATATTCTTTGCACTTACTAAATCACCTGAATTTTATACGTTTTCTGTTGTATTAAGTTCTGCTCATATCTTTATTTATCTTTTTTCTATGTTCTCAGGGTTTATTGTTTTGATTTTCTGATGTCAAGTAAAACACTTGGTTATTCATTTTAATAAATCTTTTTACTTATAAAGATTTGAACTTTTAAAGATTCCAGCTTACTGGTACGTTTCTAAGGGTCCATTCCTCTACACTGTTGCCGGCCTAAGGCTTAGTTCACCATATAGCAATGTATATATTGACATATTATCCCCTCGGCTTTCTGTGATTCCCTACATCTCACCTTTCTTTGCAGACAAGCCATTTGAAATACCCTTAACTTATTTCACAGCCAATAATTCTTTGAAATAATCTGTATTTTTAGAGAAATCATCTTATATAATTAGGAAGAAAATCTCACCTTCCATAGTTTTCTAAACAGCATAATTTCACTCTTCTCACTGCTTAATTTGTTGTATTAAACAACCTTTGAGTATTTAGCTTTATCAATGACATGTACTTTAAAAATGTTTTAGAGATCCTACCAGTCTTTGAAAACATGCTTGTTCCTTGTTTCTTTTCCAGGTTTATGTATATTTTCTGCCAGGCACCTGATTATTCCAACATCTCAAGGATGGCCTAGGGAATCTAATTCTGGTATTGATTGTTTTTGCTGATTGTCTCCCTTTGTAGCTGATTTCTTCATTATTGTGTAAATTTAGATCATGAGCTCATGTTTAGCTAAACAGCTGACCTTGTAAGAGGCTTAGGTGTGAACGCTCGTAAGTTTCAGCAAAAAGTCGGCAAAGATTTATTTGTGTCCCTCCAATGAGTTGCCCACAAGGACCCCGTTTTCTAGAAGTGTTGGTCCAATACTCCCTCTAGGGGTAGGGGACTTAGACAGGGCTGCTTTCGGCTCCCGATCTTGGGCAGGGGCAGTGGGCGGCCTGTGGCCCGGGCAGGAGCCTCTCTGCGTGTGAACCTGGGAATCATCTCTCCTGCGAACTTCGGCCACCTGGCAGGAAGCTACGATGCCCAGACCTATGGTTAGCTCTGCAGCGAGGTATACTGCACGGACAGGTTCCACACACACTTCAACTAAGTGGGTGGCCTGAGTGGAAAAGTGAGAGTTTGAGTAGCTGTGCAGACAAAGAAGGCGCCCTATGGCCTGGGCCTAAATGCTTGTGACACTCCACTGGGCCTGCCGGGCTCTGAGGGCCCTGCCCTGGGCCTCCTGCTCCCCTGCCCTTTGTTCAGTCACAGCAGAGATGGCCACACCGACTCCCTCAGTGAGGGCAGGGTTCCAGCCTCCCTCAGCCCCGCCCACTCTCCGCAGGTTACCATGGACTACAGATGCTGCATTCTGTGGCCAGGGCGTTCCGAGAATGCCAAGGGCAGACATGATGACCTTAAATGATTTCCTCTTGTGTCAGTTTTGGTAAACTGTAGGAGCTAGGAAATGGTCCAAGTTACAGAAATGTTCCAATTTACTGGCATTTCATATATTCTCTGCTATAACATTGTCCTGATTCTTTCTATATGTTCTTTAATTATGTTTGTGTTTTCCTTAATCAAAGTGTGTCTTTTAAATCTTTTCAAAGAATATTCTTTGGACTTACTACCTCACCTGAATTTTATACGTTTTCTGTGGTATTAAGTTCTGCTCATATCTTTATTTATCTTTTTTCTATGTTCTCAGGGTTTATTGTTTTGATCTTCTGATGTCAATTAAAACACTTGGTTATTCATTTTCATCAATCTTTTTACTTATAAAGATTTGAACTTTTAAAGATTCCAGCTCACTTTTAAATTTCTAAGGGTCAGGTCCTCTACATTGTGGCTGGCCTAAGGCTTAGTTCACCATATAGCAATGTATATATTGACATTTTCCCCTCGACTTTCTGTGATTCCCTACATCTCACCTTTCTTTGCAGACAAGCCATTTGAAATACACTTAACCTATTTCACAGCCAATAAGTCTTTGAAATAATGTCTATTTTTTAGAGAAATCTTCTTATATAATTAGGCAGAAAATCTCACCTGCCATAGTTTTCAAAACAGCATAATTTCACTCTTCTCAATGCTTAATCTGTGGTATTAAACAACCTTTGAGTATTTAGGTTTATCAACGACATGTACTTTAAAAATATTTTAGAGATCCTACCAGCCTTTGAAAACCTCCTTGTTCCTTGTTTCAGTTCCAGTTTTATGTATATTTTCTGCCTTGCACCTGATTATTCCAACATCAGATGGATGGCCTAGGGAATCTCATTCTGGTATTGATTGTTTTTGCTGATTGTCTCCCTTTGTAGCTGATTTCTTCAATATTGTGTAAATTTAGATCATGAGCTCATGTTTAGCTAAACAGCTGACCTTGTAAGAGGCTTAGGTGTGAACGCTGGTAAGCTTCAGCAGAAAGTCGGCAAAGATTTATTTGTGTCCCTCCAATGAGTTGCCCGCAGGGACCCCGTTTTCTACAAGTGTTGGTCCAATAGTCCTTCGAGAGGCAGTGGACTCAGACATGGCTGCTTTTCAGCCTTCGATCTGGGGCAGGGCCAGTGGGCGGCCTGTGGCCCGGGCAAGAGCCTCTCCGCATGTGTCCCAGGGACCCATTTGCCTGCGAACTTCGGTCACCTGGCAGGAAGCTACCATGCCCTGACATATGGTGAGCTGTGCAGCGAGGAGTACTGCGCGGACAGGTTCCAAACACACTTCAAATAAGAGGGCGGCCTGAGTGGAAAGGTGAGAGTTTGGGCAGCTGTGCAGACAAAGAAGGCGCCCTTTGGCCTGGGCCTAAATGCTTGTGACACCCCACTGGGTCTGCCGGGCTCTAAGGGCCCTGCCCTGGGCCCCCTGCTCCCCTGCCCTTTGTTCAGTCACAGCAGAGATGGCCACACACACTCCCTCAGTGAGGGCAGTCTTCCAAGCTCCCTCAGCCACGCCCCTTCTCCGCAGGTTACCATGGACTACAGATGCTGCATTCTGAGGCCAGGGCGTTCCGAGAATGCCAAGGGCAGACATGATGACCTTAAATGATTTCCTCTTGTGTCAGTTTTGGTAAAGTTTAGGAGCTAGGAAATGGTCTGCTTTACAGAAATGTTCAAATTAACTGGCATTTCATATATTCTCTGCTATAACATTGTCCTGATTCTTTCTGTATATTCTTTACTTATGTTTTTGTTTTCCTTAATCAAAGTGTGTCTTTTAAATCTTTTCAAAGAATATTCTTTGGACTTACTAAATCACCTGAATTTTATACGTTTTCTGTTGTATTAAGTTCTGCTCATATCTTTATTTATCTTTTTTCTATGTTCTCAGGGTTTATTGTTTTGATTTTCTGATGTCAAGTAAAACACTTGGTTATTCATTTTAATAAATCTTTTTACTTATAAAGATTTGAACTTTTAAAGATTCCAGCTTACTTGTGCGTTTCTAAGGGTCCATTCCTCTACACTGTTGCCGGCCTAAGGCTTAGTTCTCCATATAGCAATGTATATATTGACATATTATCCCCTCGGCTTTCTGTGATTCCCTACATCTCACCTTTCTTTGCAGACAAGCCATTTGAAATACCCTTAACTTATTTCACAGCCAATAATTCTTTGAAATAATGTGTATTTTTTAGAGAAAATATATTATATAATTAGGCAGAAAATCTCACCTTCCATAGTTTTCTAAACAGCATAATTTCACTCTTCTCACTGCTTAATTTGTTGTATTAAACAACCTTTGAGTATTTAGCTTTATCAATGACATGTACTTTAAAAATGTTTTAAGGATCCTACCAGTCTTTGAAAACATGCTTGTTCCTTGTTTCATTTCCAGGTTTATGTATATTTTCTGCCTAGCACCTGATTATTCCAACATCTCAAGGATGGCCTAGGGAATCTAATTCTGGTATTGATAGTTTTTGCTGATTGTCTCCCTTTGTAGCTGATTTCTTCATTATTGTGTAAATTTAGATCATGAGCTCATATTTAGCTAAACAGCTGACCTTGTAAGAGGCTTAGGTGTGAACGCTCGTAAGTTTCAGCAAAAAGTCGGCAAAGATTTATTTGTGTCCCTCCAATGAGTTGCCCACAAGGACCCCGTTTTCTAGAAGTGTTGGTCCAATACTCCCTCTAGGGGTAGGTGACTTAGACAGGGCTCCTTTCGGCCCCCGAACTTGGGCAGGGGCAGTGGGCGGCCTGTGGCCCGGGCAGGAGCCTCTCTGCGTGTGAACCTGGGAATCATCTCTCCTGCGAACTTCGGTCACCTGGCAGGAAGCTACGATGCCCAGACCTATGGTTAGCTGTGCAGCGAGGTATACTGCGTGGACAGGTTCCACACACACTTCAACTAAGTGGGTGGCCTGAGTGGAAAAGTGAGAGTTTGGGTAGCTGTGCAGACAAAGAAGGCGCCCTATTGCCTGGGCCTAAATGCTTGTGACACTCCACTGGGCCTGCCGGGCCCTGAGGGCCCTGCCCTGGGCCCCCTGCTCCCCTGCCCTTTGTTCAGTCACAGCAGAGATGGCCACACCGACTCCCTCAGTGAGGGCAGTGTTCCAGCCTCCCTCAGCCCCGCCCACTCTCCGCAGGTTACCATGGACTACAGATGCTGCATTCTGAGGCCAGGGCGTTCCGAGAATGCCAAGGGCAGACATGATGACCTTAAATGATTTCCTCTTGTGTCAGTTTTGGTAAACTGTAGGAGTTAGGAAATGGTCCACTTTACAGAAATGTTCCAATTTACTGGCATTTCATATATTCTCTGCTATAACATTGTCCTGATTCTTTCTATATGTTCTTTAATTATGTTTGTGTTTTCCTTAATCAAAGTGTGTCTTTTAAATCTTTTCAAAGAATATTCTTTGGACTTACTACCTCACCTGAATTTTATACGTTTTCTGTGGTATTAAGTTCTGCTCATATCTTTATTTATCTTTTTTCTATGTTCTCAGGGTTTATTGTTTTGATCTTCTGATGTCAATTAAAACACTTGGTTATTCATTTTCATCAATCTTTTTACTTATAAACATTTGAACTTTTAAAGATTCCAGCTCACTTTTAAATTTCTAAGGTTCAGGTCCTCTACATTGTGGCTGGCCTAAGGCTTAGTTCACCATATAGCAATGTATATATTGACATTTTCCCCTCGACTTTCTGTGATTCCCTACATCTCACCTTTCTTTGCAGACAAGACATTTGAAATACACTTAACTTATTTCATAGCCAATAAGTCTTTGAAATAATGTCTATTTTTTAGAGAAATCTTCTTATATAATTAGGCAGAAAATCTCACCTGCCATAGTTTTCAAAACAGCATAATTTCACTCTTCTCAATGCTTAATCTGTGGTATTAAACAACCTTTGAGTATTTAGGTTTATCAACGACATGTACTTTAAAAATGTTTTAGAGATCCTACCAGCCTTTGAAAACCTCCTTGTTCCTTGTTTCAGTTCCAGTTTTATGTATATTTTCTGCCTTGCACCTGATTATTCCAACATCAGATGGATGGCCTAGGGAATCTCATTCTGGTATTGATTGTTTTTGCTGATTGTCTTCCTTTGTAGCTGATTTCTTCAATATTGTGTAAATTTAGATCATGAGCTCATGTTTAGCTAAACAGCTGACCTTGTAAGAGGCTTCGGTGTGAACGCTGGTAAGCTTCAGCAGAAAGTCGGCAAAGATTTATTTGTGTCCCTCCAATGAGTTGCCCGCAAGGACCCCGTTTTCTACAAGTGTTGGTCCAATACTCCTTCGAGAGGCAGTGGACTCAGACATGGCTGCTTTTCAGCCTTCGATCTGGGGCAGGGCCTGTGGGCGGCCTGTGGCCCGGGCAAGAGCCTCTCCGCATGTGTTCCAGGGACCCATTTGCCTGCGAACTTCGGTCACCTGGCAGGAAGCTACCATGCCCTGACCTATGGTGAGCTGTGCAGCGAGGAGTACAGCGCGGACAGGTTCCAAACACACTTCAAATAAGAGGGCGGCCTGAGTGGAAAGGTGAGAGTTTGGGCAGCTGTGCAGACAAAGAAGGCGCCCTTTGGCCTGGGCCTAAATGCTTGTGACACCCCACTGGGTCTGCCGGGCTCTGAGGGCCCTGCCCTGGGCCCCCTGTTCCCCTGCCCTTTGTTCAGTCACAGCAGAGATGGCCACACCCACTCCCTCAGTGAGGGCAGTCTTCCAACCTCCCTCAGCCACGCCCCCTCTCCGCAGGTTACCATGGACTACAGATGCTGCATTCTGAGGCCAGGGCGTTCCGAGAATGCCAAGGGCAGACATGATGACGTTAAATGATTTCCTCTTGTGTCAGTTTTGGTAAAGTTTAGGAGCTAGGAAATGGTCCGCTTTACAGAAATGTTCAAATTTACTGGCATTTCATATATTCTCTGCTATAACATTGTCCTGATTCTTTCTGTATATTCTTTACTTATGTTTTTGTTTTCCTTAATCAAAGTGTGTCTTTTAAATCTTTTCAAAGAATATTCTTTGGACTTACTAAATCACCTGAATTTTATACGTTTTCTGTTGTATTAAGTTCTGCTCATATCTTTATTTATCTTTTTTCTATGTTCTCAGGGTTTATTGTTTTGATTTTCTGATATCAAGTAAAACACTTGGATATTCATTTTAATATATCTTTTTACTTATAAAGATTTGAACTTTTAAAGATTCCAGCTTACTTGTACGTTTCTAAGGGTCCATTCCTCTACACTGTTGCCGGCTTAAGGCTTAGTTCACCATATAGCAATGTATATATTGACATATTATCCCCTCGGCTTTCTGTGATTCCCTACATCTCACCTTTCTTTGCAGACAAGCCATTTGAAATACCCTTAACTTATTTCACAGCCAATAATTCTTTGAAATAATGTGTATTTTTAGAGAAATCATCTTATATAATTAGGCAGAAAATCTCACCTTCCATAGTTTTCTAAACAGCATAATTTCACTCTTCTCACTGCTTAATTTGTTGTATTAAACAACCTTTGAGTATTTAGCTTTATCAATGACATGTAAGTTAAAAATGTTTTAGAGATCCTACCAGTCTTTGAAAACATGCTTGTTCCTTCTTTCATTTCCAGGTTTATGTATATTTTCTGCCTAGCACCTGATTATTCCAACATCTCAAGGATGGCCTAGGGAACCTAATTCTGGTATTGATTGTTTTTGCTGATTGTCTCCCTTTGTAGCTGATTTCTTCATTATTGTGTAAATTTAGATCATGAGCTCATGTTTAGCTAAACAGCTGACCTTGTAAGAGGCTTAGGTGTGAACGCTCGTAAGTTTCAGCAAAAAGTCGGCAAAGATTTATTTGTGTCCCTCCAATGAGTT